>NC_139027.1:141126667-141576476 GCF_964662115.1 Mustela nivalis | reverse complement strand
TCACAGCTCTTTCCCCCAATCTGTTTGCCTTTCAATGGAAAAACATTTCTTTAATCAAAAGGTTTTTTAATCTTTATTTTTTCCCAATCCAATCGTCTTTTCCTTTCTGATTTCACTCCAGGCTTTTCTGTTCAGCAAACACTTCCTACCCCTACTCAGAACCCAGACAAACACACATCCCTCCTGTTTTCTGGGGTTTGTTTTGTGATGGGCTACCTCTAAGTGTCTGGTGACCCATTTACAATTCAACTAAGTATCAGTCTGACCCAGAACATCTGGCCTTGAGCCACCGCGGGGTCGCTCCACTGGGAGTCCAATGGACACAGGAGGACAGACAGGAACACGCCCAGCCTCTGTCCCATCCCCTGGTGGGCGGCCAGATGTGGGCTTCTCAGACGCTGCCTCGTTCCCTGCCGTACTCAGGGCCTGGCACTTGGCACACGTTGGGGAAATATTTGTGGGATGCGTGAACAGGGCAAGCCACAAATTAATCTTTCTGCTCCCGGCAGCTGCCGGATAGTGTCAGGATGGTCAAGGGTCCCCCTCCGGCTCGCAGTGTGAGAGGTATGACCGTTTGGGGAAATGGTTCTGAATGTTTGGTGGGGTCTGCAAATCGTTCCCCTTCCTTTCCTGGCTGTTACATTTCTTTGTTTTACTTTGCCTCCAAAGTGCTGCCTTGTTCACGACAGCCCGCCCACCCCTCCCTAAAGCCCCTCCAACAAAGGTGCAGAGGAGAGCGAGGTGGGGCCCACGGCCAGGGCTGCTGGAGAGGGGAGAGGGCAGCCCTGCCCTGGGTGGCCAGAGCTGGGAGCCCCACACCCATTCTCACGGTTCAGGAGAAGCGCTGGCAGATGGCCATGCCTGAGCTCCCTGGCACCCCCGTCCCCAGCCAGAATATCCAAGGAGAGCCAAGGGTCTCCTGGGCCCTGGCCGACCCTCACACGGCCAGGCTCAAGACTGCACTGAGCTCGGTTCAAGGCTCTGCTGTCTTGAAACTCCTCATCATTTTATAACTAGGGACCCCAAATTTATCACCAGGCCCTCCGGTTTGCAGCCAATCCTGCTCCAGCCAAGAGCTGTCCGACGGGAGCAGTCCGGGCACCTGCTCAACTGTCGGAACCCAGATCCAGCAGGGATCAAGTCTCCCGCCAGCTGCGGGCCGCCAGCCTGCTCGCGTGGCCCAGCCTCTGATCAGTGCAGAGAGGCTTCAGATGTGCACGGGGGCTATTTCGGGCACAGGGGCGGGTTTCTGGCAGCAAAGCCCGACCTCCAGAAGCCAGAGCGCAAGTCGCTTTTCCACCAGCCATCATCAAATGCACTTTTAAGGCAAGACCCTGGGGAGCTGCCCGAACGGGTTCCCAGTATGCAATGCAAGCCAGGCCCCCAGTCACAGGATGCGCTGCCCATTTACTCAGCTCGCGCCAAACGGTGAGCCCTGGCCCTCCCCACCACCACCCAGCCCCCGGCTCAGGCGATTATTCCAATGAACAAAAGCAGCAGAAAATTCTCAGACACTGCTGGCGTGTCTGACTTTTGCCAGGATTTGCAGGTGGACAAAGATTAATTGCGCAGCTTTCCTGCATAATGGGGCAGGAAGGAGGGTGTCGTGGAGGCCACCGCTCTCTGCCTGCCCCTCCCCACAGAGGACAGTGGATCCCACTAATTCAGTCTCCGTAAAACCAGTCCCACCCCCGAACCTTGCAGCCCCTGGGCAGTTTCTTGACAGCTCTGGTTAAGTGTGTGTGTACATACAGCATTTAATATTAAAGGCAGCCTCTGCAGAGCCCTTGGAAACCACACACCCCGGCGTGGTCCAGACGTGTGGGAAAATACGCCACGTACGCTTAAAAGCAAGAGGCTGATGAGGAAACAGGCAAAAGAGTCAGAAGCTGCGTCCTCCCCCGGGCACTGAAGCTCAACCCTGACAAACCCCACGGTCACTGCTGCGACGTGCACTCTGCTTCCGTGCGCTCCTGTGGAGCCCGCCTTCCTGCAGAGGCGCCGTGCCCTTCTGCTCGTATCCCTGGGTGGTACCGAGGCAGGGGATGGCACGTGGGGCCCACGGCCCAGCCTTGTGCCAAGCCTCCGCAGTGGCCTTTGGGAACACATTCCCTGTGTCAACGGCTCCACAGGAGGAGGGGACCCGGAACACGCAGAAGCCATCGTCTCGGTGATCCCGAGCGACCAGAGAAGCCAGATGCAGGAGAGTCGAGGCCACGGGCCTCCAGTGACCTGAAGTTCAAAATCAGGCCACATGCAGGTGGCACAGACCCTCTAGGAGGGGAGACTGTGGAGAAGGGCTGGAGGGTGGGTCCCACTCTGCCCCTTGATACGTCGGTGCCGGTTCCACGGGGTGCTCAGGCGGCCAGGTTTTGTTGTCTGGGCACTCGGGATGTGCTCACGCCCTGTTTTGTCTCGCACATAGCGATACGTCAGTCCAAAGTTTTAAAAACTCAGTGACATCCCAGCCACACAGCCAGTCAACCACTTCCTGTAACTGGAAGTTTCCAAGGAACCCGGGATGTTTTGCCAACCGTGTTCTAAGGCTACTCGTTGAGTCCAGATTCATGATCGTCATCCTTCCCGGCATCCTCTGAAAGGCTCTTAAATTCAACGGCCGGAATGAAACCCCAAGCAATGAAAAGACCACAAGCTCTCAAACTTCTGACGAGTGACAGCGAGGGACAGAGCAGACACACAGCCTCTTCCCACTTGGACTTGGAGGCGTAGCAGGGTGGCCGGCTGCGTCCTTAAACCATGAACCGACCAGAGAATGGCAGGAGGGTACCATTAGAGGACCCTCAGGGCTCAGCAGGAACGGCGGGCCCATCTACTTACGGCCCCTTGGGATCAGTCTGCGCCCGTTCCCACACTTGAAGCCGGATGCAGCTACACACGAGCTCGGAGTGCCCGCGCGTCTCCCTGCATGTCACTGCTGAAGTGTGTGCCAAGTCCTGGGGACACGGACACATCCTTCATTCCGTCTTTGTCCTCTTCTTGACGAGTGGAAATGACGATGCCAAATCTTGATGGCTCGTTCTCATCTTGATGTACCACCAGCTGCACCGTTGGTTCTGAGCGATCCGACCGCCCTCCGAAGGGGGTGCGGCACCCTCAGTCAGGGGGAGAGAGAAACTGAAGGCCGGAGAATTGGAAGGAGTCGGGGGTGGTTACAGTCTCGTGGGAATTGGTGCAGGGACTTGGAACGATGCCAGGAGGTTCACACGTGCGGGTGGCACCTTCCAGAACCCTGCTGCCTAAAGGGGGACCCCCACCCAGCAGCAGCGGCGGCGCGGACCCTCAGGCCCCGCCGAGACCCTTGGACTCAGAATCAGCGACTTAATTGGATTCTAATGGATCTGCAGACATTTAACGTTAGAAATTAAGGTTGTGGCAACGGATCCAAAGGCTACCTTCCACTCAGCCCTGCAACACTCACTCCAGATACAAAGTTTCTCTCTCCCCGAGATGAAGGGGAAACATCACGGATACAAAGACAAGTTAAGATGTAAAGCACGGAATGCGTACTCAGGGGTTGTCCGGCTCAACCTCAGAGGTCGCCAGAAAATACAGACACAGAAACACACTCATAGAACACACACACACCCCTGCACACACACCCCCGCGTGCATACGCGCGCACACACGCCTCCTGTCCTCCAGCAGCTCGAGGTTTCAGGAGAAGACGGGGAAGCATAAGGTGTAAATGTAAGATAATAAAACGTCACAGAAGACCAGATTCAGAATGAGTTAAAGTGACAAATATTGAACAGTTCAGTTGCGACCTAGGGAATGATCACACGAGCACCCCTTCTGAAGGGACGGGGCTGTTTACTCCAGTCCACCCAAAGCACCCACTTCCAGGAGACGGGGCCGGAGGGCTCCTGGGGAAAGAAGTGAAACAACACGAGCCATAGAGCAAGTATGGGTGGGGGGCGGGTCAGATCGTTTCTGCACCTGCTGTCGGGAAAGCGAGCACCTTGGCTTCAATTTCTCACAGGACGTGGGTTCCGAGCGGCCCCGACACCGAAGGGCACAGCAGCAGGCTCGAAAACCCACAGCAGAGCCCCGGCAGAAGCCCCTCCGGGACGCAGCCGCTCTGTCAGCGGGCAGCTGGCCTTCTCCCAAATTCAGGAAGCGCACCGAGGCAGCTCATTCGAGCAACCTCTATTCCCGCTGGGCAGGGTCGTCGGCTGCCCACGTTAAACCGGAAACGGCAGCGTGTGCATCTGAGCTCATGGGGTCAGGACTCCCTCTGAAGCTCTCCTCCGGGTGGACCCTCTGGACACTGGTCATTTCCCTCCTGGGGCCTCCGTGTCCCGGGTGTGCTCCGGCGTGCACAGCGCTGCTCCCGGGGACGTCCGGACCCCCAGATGCTCGGCACCGTTCAGGGAGCGGCACTGGAGGAGGGCAGAGGGGGCGGAGGGGACAGAGGGGACACTGACAAGGAAAAGCGAAGGACACTGGGTAGCCAGTGCCTGGCAGAGTTGGCTTGGCCATCCCTGCAGCTGCCCAAGGTGACAGAAAAGAGGGGACTGACCCCAAATCCTGGGACAGTTGGGGCTCTTTCCCTGCCCCCGACTCCAGGCATCCCGGGGATGCAGGGACAAGCATCGGGGTGAGGGGACAGGCAGAGGGAAAGGAAAGGGGCAGAGGTGCTGACAGATGTGAGCCTGCGGGGGAGACACCTGCTACCCGCCCCCCGGGAAAGGGCCCCACCCTCGCCGACCCTCTTCCCCCACACCCGTCTCACAGGGTCTCAGAGGGGCACAGCAGCTTGCTCACAGTCACACAGCTTCTCGGGGAGGACACACTGCCCTGTGCCTCTGGGGGCTCCGAGGAGAAGCTGTTCCTCACCTCTCCCAGCTTCTGGAGGTGCCCGGACCCCCTGGCAGGGAGACACCTCCTGCCTCGGACCCTTCTCCCTCACTCGGACCCTTCTTCTCCCTCAGTGTCCGTGACTCTGAGTCGCTTTGCCCTGTCACGTGACCTCATTCCAGGCTCTGGGGATCAGGACGTGGACACCTGCACACCTGTCATGCCTCCCACACACAGGTGTCCGACCTGAGCGCAGACGCAGGCGTGTCGCGTGTGGACCCTGAATCTGAAGCTCTCCCTCGGGGTGCACGAGGCGTGACGTGGGAGCCCACGGCCTCCTCCCCCGCTCAGTCCAAGCGTCCCCAGGATCCTCCCACTCTGGGGAGAATACAGCAGGGGACACCAGACCCCGGAGCCCAGGACCAGGGAAGACGTACCCACGAGGCTTCCTTCCATCCAGGACTGACAGACAGCAGACATCGGACTCAGTGATCGGGCGGGACCTGGGTGTGCACTCCCAAGTCCCCTAAGTGAGTCCCGCTCCTGAAACGCAAGCCCGTCCTGTGGCCAGGGTCCCGGCGGGAGGTGGGGCAGACGTGCCAGTGGCCTTCCAGGGCTGCCCTGTGGCTGGGGGTCCTGGTTCAGGGGGTTTGGGGGGGCGGCCCTGCCAGCAGCCATGCAGAGCTGCAGTGCCCTGTGCTGGACTGGGGGGTCTACTTCTGTCAATCAGATGGGACTGAAATCCTAAACTAATCTTCTTTAACGTCTGCATTACCCTGCAAGTGCGTAAGTTTTAATTATACCTAAATCTACCTGAAGACGTTTTGTGAGACTTCCAGTCCTGGGCGTCAGCAGCGGGATCTGGTGGAAAAGCGCATGTAATTTCCAAACCCCGGGTTGTTAATGAAATCCCAAACATTCTGATTTTAATTGAACTAGATAAAGATTAAGCAGCTTAGCAGCAGCTGGCATTACGAGTTAGTTCTCAGCAGAGTTTTATGTTGTACGCTAAATCATTGCTTTTGTAATCGTCCTAAATTGTCCTTTATCTTGCTAATGCAGATACGATTCTCAGGGAGCATCAGGCTTCCAGTGTCCCCGCCGCCTGAAATATTTTGATGTGTAAAGTCTTAATAGTAATTTTAATAATATTGTGATCTATATGTGTGATGTATATTCAATAAATTCTCACACTAATTAGAAAAATACTCAAGCCTTTTATGTGACCTATTTTTAGAGATGAGGTTTATTGTCTGGGAATAATCCCTGAAAAGAACGGACGGGGCAGTGGCACACTCCGGGGGCCGGAAGCCCAAGGGGAGGGGCAGCCAGGTCTGCCCCAGCGTGTCGGCGGCGGGCGCACACCGGGGCCCAGAGCTCCAGCAGCCCCACTGGAATCACACAGACGTGTGCTCCCAGACCTCCCTGCTGCTCTCCTGCGTGGGGCGGTCAGTGTATTCCGAGTGCATGGACGCTGCTGTCCTTGAACACGGGTAAAGGCGCTGCTTTCTCCCCAGCTCCCGAAGGACAGACGGCGGCCCACAGGCATCTGCGGGATCACCGGCACAGACAGGCAGGCTTCGCTCTGTGCCTTCCCATTCTGGGTTCTGCCATCTGTATGACACGCTGGCGGCAGCGGGCTTGGGACCCTTCAGGGAAACAAGGCAACGCAGCCCGAGGCACAGACCACACCACTAGGAGGCCAGGGAGGTGCTGGTCTTCCTCTGCACTGCGGAAACCTTCCAGGAACACTAATGGGGCTAAGAGGTAGAGGAAGCCTGCAGCTTCTCGGTGGCTTACATGCACAGGGGTAGGGCCCTGCCGTCGGTCAGCCAGGAAGCATTCGAGGATAGGGACCCCAAGACGGAGTTGGTTTCCCTGGGGTACCTGCCTTCTGGAGGGCCTGCCGGGGAACTAGGGCTTTTCCCCCTAGAGGAGATGGTGTCTGGGCACCGGAAAGCAGGCTGCCTTGCCTGCTGCAGGGGTCCATGGGTTGTGGGGGAGGGAGGGAGCCCCGGACCAGGCATTCTCCCCACCCAGGTAGGCATCGCCGCAGAGACAACTCACGGGGCCTTGAACAGAGCTGCAGCCCACTAGGCCCCAGACCCCTGGCTCCTGGGAGCACACCGAGGGCTCCAACTACAGACAGGGGGAGAGCTGGGCTTGGGCAGAGGAGGCCCTGTGCTCAGCCATCCCTGCCCACAAAGGTCCGTGGTAGGAGGCACTGCCTGTCCCCGGCCCTCAGGGCTTCCTTCTGCTCCCGGAACATCTCGGGCTCACCACAGGGCCCTTGCACGTGCTGTTCTCTCTGCCCAGGACTCTCTCTCTAGGAGCCGCATGGTTGGCTCCTCTCCTCCTGGTCGCGCAGGTGTCCCCTTCACCTCGCTTCCCCCGACAGGAGCCCCTCAGCTCCAACCTCCCCCAATATCTGGCTTCAGGGCGCCAGACCCACTCCTTGGACTTTGTTTTTGTCTTTTTCCACATTGAGATCTTATTGCCAGGGCAAGTGTGCTTATGTTCTGTGACTTATCTCACTTGCAAGGACAGCGTGGGTCTCTCCGATTCACGTGACCGCGGCCCCCCCTTCCCCAGCTGACGTCAGCGTCAGGCGGCAGGAACAGGCGTCCCTGTCCGGGCCCCGGCTGTCCGCACCTACCACAGGCCATGCTGGTTCGGTGAGCGAACACACACGCCTCCTTAAACAAAATCAATTTTAATATCGTCGCTTTGTAAGAACCAGTCCCAGATCTGGGCATCCTTCTGAACCGTCCTGTCGAATATTCACGTGGGCGACACCCAGCCAGATGTTTGCTACAAGTCAAGGCCCAAAGGGACGACACTGGCCGATCCCACGCCGACTTCAAAGGGCCGCTGACACCTCCCGTAGGCTGCTGTTTGGGGCTTCAGTCCCTGCTCACGGACTATGCTGTTATAAACCTCCTGCCAGGCGGGGCACGAAGGAACCAAACCAAGGACATGAGAATGGGGTGCTGTGAGTGTCCAGCGGGCTCTGGGGAACGATGTGCCTCTCGGGGGGCCACCAGGAAACCCACAGAGATTCTGGACACAAGGCCTGCTGCCTGGACGGGGCAGCTGCTCTGTCTCAGAGCGAGCGGGGAACAGAACACCCCCCCCCGGGCAGACAGTCCCTTCTCACTTAGACGGGACGTCAGCAGCACACACGAGGACCAACCCCTTCGTGCTTGGCCTTCCAGCGCATCCGTGACCGAAACACCACCGCGGACACGGCAGCTTAAAGCAGAACATACCCTCCCCCAGCTCCGGAGGCCGGAAGCCGTGCGGGCCCGTTCCCTCTGACACCTGCGGCCCGTTCCCTCTGACCCCCTCGAGGGAACCCCCTGCTCCCCGGTTTGCAGACGCCTCACTCCGGTCTTGGCATCCACTGTGACCCGCCAGGCCCCTGAGGGTCACGTCCTTTCTCGTCAGGATGTTGCTCACAGATGCAGAACCCGTCCAATGCAGGAGGACCTCACGTTACCTTAAATAAATTTGCAAAGACCCTTTTCTCCCCAAATAAAGCTACACCCCCCGGTGGGGAAGACGGCAACACATCTGTCGGGGAGACTCCAGTCGGCCCGTTCTACGCCATGACGGTCTCATCGCATCATAGCTGGCGGGGCTACGAGTCCGCGCTTGTCCGAACCCGCTCTGCCCGTCCGGAGCCTGTTTCAGCCACGGACTCAGGAGCACTGTCCTGTTCAGTGCACACTCATTCACACACACACACATATGCACCGGCACACTGTCCTGTTCAGTGCACACTCACACACACACTCACACACACGCACTGGCACACTATCCTGTTCAGTGTACACACACGCACACGCACCGGCACACTGTCCTGTTCAGTGTACACACACGCACACGCACCGGCACACTGTCCTGTTCAGTGTACACACACGCACACGCACTGGCACACTGTCCTGTTCAGTGCACACACACGCACATGCACTGGCACACTGTCCTGTTCAGTGCACACACACACACACTCACACACACATACCGGCACTGTCCTGTTCAGTGTACACACACGCACACACCCCCTGGCACCCGCACCCCCTCGCCCGTTACCGTGCACACAGGAGACTCTCGCCGGTTCTGCCTTCTGAATCCTCTGAGCTTCTCTTGTTAATGATTTCCTTTAGTGCACACACTCTTAAATGTATTTTTAATTAATTGGAGCTTTTTTTGCAAGAGAAAGGGTGGTGATTACTGAAGGATCCGAGTGCTGCGGGTTGCCAAAGGCTCAGTGTGTCTGCCGTAACTGGAAGTTATATTTCAACGGAGAAGCGGTAAACACCAGGGCCCGGATCTCGGACGGTCTGCGGCAACTGAACACAGGGCACGTCGTCATGCCAGATGGGTGAGGGCCGGTGGACGAGAACGCTCCAGAAAGAAGTGCAGGCGTGAGGGGCGGGGGAGGGCAGCGGGGAAGGGGCGAGAGAGCCAGGACAGCCAGGCCTCGGGCTGGGCCGTGGCTCCGTTGTCCTCCCGGGGGAGCCCTGACTGTCTCGGGCAACTGATCGATGAGGCCGTGCGCTTCGATCTCACCCTTGTAACTCCCACCGCAGTCCGCGCCGTCGGTCTCCCTGCCCATTCCGATCTGTCGGCGGGGACGCTTCTGTGAGGTGCCCAGCCCCACCCGGCAGCTGGGCTCCGGGGCAGACCACACTGCTGCCACGCCTCCTCCTGCCACATCTGCCGGCACCAGCGGAGGGTGTTCCAGGGAGGACCCGAGTCGCCTGGCAAGAGCCAAAGCCGTGCTGGGACTCCTGTGCAGGCGTCCCTGAGGGGAACTGACACCCCAAAACCCAGCAGAGGCTGGGCTCTCTGCCACGGGAAGCTTCTCCGCAGCCACAAGAAGCCCCTCCTGATCGTCATTCAAACCACAGCTCGGCAACACGTTCTCTAGTCTCCCCGCAGATGTGGGAAAGTCCAGCCCAGGGCGCGCACCTACTAGATGAAAGGAACACACTAAGACAACGGGAAAGTGCTGGAAACAGTCTGACGCGCTCTCATGTCTCCATCACACACAAGAATGAACGGAATATGCGTTCTTCCGCTCAGGGGCTCAGGGGTCTGCCTTGCCCCAGGCCCTGACCTTGGCACCAGCAATGCCGCTGACCAAGCCAGACCAACCCCTGCCCTCAGGGGACCGGCCCGTGGTAGGGATCGCACGCATCCGCTCCATGTCCCAACCTGATCACCGAAAATCACCTCGGACGTGGCGCTTCACGGTGAGCAAGACCTCCCTCCATGCACGGCGCTACTTTGTACACAACACAGGACGTTCTTCACAACACAAGGCCAGCGCTTCTCCGGGTTTTTAAAGAGAAAGACCTGCATTAGCAGCCCCACAGCACACCCTGTGCGAAGAGACGGAAAGATGCCCCAGCTGAAGCTCAGGTGGGCTTTCCAGTCCGGCTCACTTAGCCCAGGGCCTCACCTGTCACACCCAGCAGCTCCGGAGAAATCGCCCAGTAGTAACCGGTATGAGGAAACGCAAATTAACCCGTCCTGCCCTCCTTCGTGCTACCCAACCCTCCACCTCCTCAGCCGGCCTTTCTCCCTCTCTCCACCCACCCACCCAGTCATCCACCCACCCCTACCCCCAGCCATCCGTCCGTCCGTCCATCTGTCCACCCATCCGTCCGTCCGTCCACACATCCATCCGTCCATCCATCCGTCCGTCCGTCCGTCCATCTGTCCACCCATCCGTCCGTCCGTCCATCGTCCGTCCACCCGTCCGTCATCAACTGTCTCCGTACCCCGTATCGTCTATCCTTCCCATCTACCGTCCACCCCCCTACCCCATCCATCCATCCGTCCATCCGTCCGTCCTTCTCTCCACCCGCCACCCACCTACTTAGCCCTCCACCCACCCATCGCCCCATCGCCCCATCCCCCCACCCCCCACCCTTCTCTCTTCCACTTACCTACCTACCGCGCGGCACAAATACCCATCCATCCGTCCATCCGTCCCTCCGTCTGTCCGTCTGTCCGTCCATCCGTCCGTCCGTCTGTCTCCCTGCCATCCACTCACTTCATCCACTCGTCCTTCTACCTGGTCGGGGGCAGCTTCCACAGCCTCTCCAGACCACCCCACCCACTCTCAAAGGGGCCGCAGGATGCAGCTAGCGGGAGTAAAGGCGGCGATTCCGGATGGAGCAGAAAGGTGGGCCCAGCAGACCATGGGGTCCTGCTGGCTCCAAGGACATGCCAGCGTCGCATCCTGTTTCACAGGACGTCACCCAGCTGGCCTCAGCCAGCTGTTGAAGGCAAAGGCCGGGAGCACACGGGTTCCTCTCCAGGCACCCTCAGCCCCTTGGCGCCCCACAGCGCAGCTAGCTCTGGTGACACTCCTTTCCCCTGTGCTGTGGGAGTACACAGGCAGAAAAGCAGGCCAAGAGGCTTGGAACCAGCCTGTCCTGAAGGGGACAGAGCACTCAGCCAGAGTCACCCCTGGAGCCGAGTCCCCAGCCCCAGCGCCCGAGCTGTGCGGTGGCAAGGAGAAGCCCTTGGCGCGCTCACAGCTCAGTAGGCTCAAGCCACCACGAGGACCAGCCGCTGTTAGGACTGGACTGGGCTGACCGAGCCACCCACCAGAACTCCTCCTCCCCAAGCCCCGTCACCCCGACGCCGGAGCATCTGGGACTTCTCCATCTGGCCCAGGGGCAAATACGCCGCCACCTTTTCCAAAGGAGCATGTTCCACAAACCACCTTCCTGTTGCGACTACAGGAGAGAGAGCACGAGATCCTGGCTTTTCGAATGGTTTTGTCTCTCCTGATAGGATCTGGATAAGCCGTTTTCCTTTTAAGCCCAGTTTACTTGCAAGGAGCCCACGTCTATGACTCTCGCCACAGAACACAATGATTTTATTACCACCTGAAGATGAGGATTGCCCTTGAACCCCCAGCACCGGTAACGGCTGAAGCTGCTCTCGCCGGTGCTGTCGGGCAGCCTTGCTTCCACGCAGGCACCTGGGACCGTCAGCACCTACATCTGCTGCCACGCCACTGCCTCGGAGGCGTGCTTCCGACCACCGTGTCACCTCTTCCTGCCGCCCAGGCCCATGGCAACCACAGCTCCGCCTGCCAGCCCGGCCGTGGGCAGCAGGGGTCTGTTGGACAAGCAGGATCATTAATTAGCAGCCACTCTGCGCCCGTCCCGTTGGCCAGGGCTCACCGCCGCCGCCGCCGCTCTGGGTCGGGGATGTGATTAGCGAGCCGGCCCCCACCAGCAGACCTCCTCCAGCCCCAGGCCGTGGCGAGCCCTGCCTAACTGCCGGCCGGTCAGCCAGGGACCCCGCAACGCATGGCCACAGCCTCAGATGCTGGGGGGCAAGAAAATGAGGCTGTCAGTCAAGAAAGACAAGTGTGATTTCTTCCACCAAAACACATTACACAGTTCAACTTTGGGGGTCTGAACCAAAGATCGCAAAATCCCATTTTTATGGATCAGCCGGGCACTCTGGCCGTTCTGTGCAGGAGGTTTTCTGGGAGCATGTCACCAGAGGACTCCACGGAGGAATACATTCTATTTGGGAAAAACAAAATCATGAGAATGAAAATACGCCCGAGGCTTCTTTCAACAAATGGGTTTGGATAAATAGTTTCTTTCTTAAAGGCAGATCATTGTCCTCCCAAATCCTATTGGCCGCGGTTTTCTTTCATCCCGTGAAACTCAATTTCACCGAAAACCTGCAGTGCCCGAATAACGTTTCACCGTGGCCAGAGGAGCAGAGCCGCACGTGTTTCCCGACAGACCGAGCTCAGCGCCAGGTCACCTGCCACCCGGGCAGCCGGGCCTCAGCATCTCCGTTTCTGGACCTTCCGTATAAGCAGCTCCGGAAACCAGAACCTGCTTCATGATCAAGCTTCCTTCGTGGGCAGCGATGGCGGGGTTCACCCAACAAGCCTCGCCCACCGGGGAGCCGGCCACAGGCCACAAGGACACAGACCTGCAGACCGAAGGCACACCAGGCACCCGACGCACGGTTCCAGCAGCCGCCGTGTGAGCACAGGGAGGACATGCAGGCAGCAACTTCTCCAGCAGCCTAGGAACCAAGCCCGCGGTGTCCACTGGACTCCCAGCTCTGACACGCGCCGGATGTCCAAAAAGAGAGCGCGAGTGTCCTGGGCATCCCTGTGACGTCACGCCACAGTAGAAAGGGACAGGGCTCGGAGCTCACCGCCCCGTCAGTGCCTGAGATGGTCTTCATTTTCAAGACGAGCTCCTGTGGGCTGAGTAAGGACTGCCTGTCGCTGGGTATGTGGCAAGGTCACGGGCATGTGCCCACACGCACACCCACCCACACATGTGCACACATGTTCTCACGCACACACACGTGCCTTCGACTTCTGGACACCGAGACCACTGCGACCCCTGAGAACCGACTCATGGAGGGAACTCGGCGCCAGGGCCATGGAGCGGGGACCGGGGACCCCACATCTGCATCCCATCTGGAATGACTGTTTTACGACAAACCTGATGTTTTAAGAAGCACGGTCAAGGAGTGTGACATCAGCCGTGTTTAAAGTGACGTGGGCTGGCCGTTCCGGCGTCCGTGCGGCCATCCTTCCACCTCGGCCCCCTGACCGCGGCTCCTGGGCCGATATCAGTCCCACCGCGCCCCAGGAAGCGCGCCCAGAGGACGGCTGCGTGTTCCCGGAGAAGTAACAGATGCAGCTCTGAAATCTGCCTATAAACCAGCGAAAACGAACCCGTCAGCGATTCGAGGGTTCTTCCCTGCAAGCTGGCACACACATCCCTTCTCATTGTTTTATTTTCGGTTCTCAGTGTCTTGTGAACCAGACCAACACGCAGGGCTGTTGAGAAGCGTTTACGCTGTCATATGTTTGTTTTCACGAAGTTGCCGAGCAGAAGTGTTTGCTCATAATTTCTCTCCTTGAGTAAAAGCATTAGCTACCAAACACTCTTGGCTTCTGAACTGTCACCAGCAGCCCCCCGCCCCCCCCATCTCAAGTCATATGAGAAGAACACACCCATTTTAGTCACTTGGTCTGGAAGGTTCTATCCAGTCCTGTGCAGAATGGCTAAAAAACCTGGACTCCTAAAGTCCTGTTGTGGGACGAGTGTGGTGTCGGAAGGGGGGGTGCAGGGCCCCAGCCCCCACATCCTTGCAGCGCAGCTGGGGGCCTGGCTTTGGAGGAGGGTGCCCGCCCCGAGCTGCCTATGGAACGGAGCCCAGGCGGCTACCCCCCTCAGCCCTCTGCGCAAGGGTGTTGGGAAGGAGACGACCCAGCCGCACGCGATTTGGTCAACGTGCCATCAACCCGAACGCTGGTCTCCTCCTCTCTCAGTGCCCTGCCAGGATGCGGGAATGGGCAGCGCCAACACCCACTGCCACAGGTCTGGAGGTGAGGCGCTCCCCCACGCCCCGTTGCCGGCCCACGCCACGCCGCTGGCTGGGAGGGAAGAGATGCACGGGCCGCGGAGGAGGAGGGCCCTGCAGAGGAGCAGGCCTCCAGCGCCGGGGACAACCTCGCCGTGAAGGCTCCCGTGCCCGAACGAGCAGCCCCCCCCAGCAGGTGAGCTGCGCGACATCACCCCCATGGTGCAGGCTCTCAGGGGATTCGCACCCGCGTCTCTAACGAGGCAGAACATTGACATTTGGATTGCACGTCTGTGGAGTGATCCTTTCATTTCCTTATCTGGGATGAACAGAGCAAAACGGAAGTGAGAAATTGGTTCATTCTTAACCCTAGATTTGCAGTTGCAGATCATTAAATTGGAAACTGAATACACTATCCATCAGTGGTTAATAATGTTCCATTTCCTTCTCTCGCTGTTACGGCGCCGTTAGGGGTGTCGTTACCATCTGCCCCGCACGAAGCACCTTGGCCGGGCTCGGGGCGGCTCCGTGTCATGTCCTCCATGGCCCTCCAGCCTGCTCAGGCCTCGGGGGACACACACCATGGCCTCTGGCCCCTGACCGGACCCCGCTCTGAGCCGCACTTTCCACGGGCAGCCATGGGATCCTCGAGACCTTGGCCACGTTGTCCCGGCCTGCTGGTCTCCGCTTCCTCATCTGTCAAATGGGACTGAGAAGGCCGAGCTTCAGCTCGTGGCTAGAAGACCAAAGAATGAGGCCTTTGGGGCACGAGTTCCCAGCCAGGGGCCCTTCGCTCCACGTGTCCAGGAGAAAGGAAAGTGAAAACAAGAGCGTCTGGCAGAAAAGCAGGGAGGGGGGACTCTGTGTCACGTCGGGTCCGGCCCCTGCCTGGAGACCTGGATAATGTCTGCTTCGCACAGAGCCACCTTTCCTTACCACCTGTCCACGGCTGGTTTTGTGCCACAAGAGCAGTTGTGTAGGTCCGCCAACGTCCGGACAGCAGAGCCTGAAAGAGTGACCATCAGGCCCTCTACAGAACACTCGGGCCACCGGGTCCCGCGGCTGGTTAAACCCTCAGCTCCGGGCCGTAGGGAGCAGCGTCACGTTTCACAGAACCCGTGGAGGGGCTTCAGCCAATCTGGAAGGGTCCTGCTTACTTAATAATACAAACAAATGGTCCGGATGAAAGATCCATCAAACACCCCCTCCAGCACCTCCGAGCCGAGTGCCCACGAAGCCACGTCGGGCACACGAAGCAATCGGGGCAGACGAAGCATGCCCCGAAACCAGCTGAGTAAGAGACCACAGGACCCCCTGAGGGATTCCAGTGGCAACGGGGCTCCCAGAAGTGCAAGCATGTTTGCAGGCTAAAGACAGGGGTCGGGTTTCCCCAAATGAATCCCTGCATCCGTGTTGGCCACGCCCACCGCCCCGCAGTCACCCGCAGCGGGAACAGAACAAACGCAGACATGCCATTTTGGAAAAGAAAGAGGAGGGAGAACAGACTTCCTGAATGGCCAGCCTCCCACTGACTAGGCAAACGCAGGGCAGATGATGCCACCCCCGTCACTCCGGTCACATGGGTCACACTGGGACACAGTTTTAAAGGAGTGGTCCCACGAGGGCCTCTGGGTCACAAGGTGCAGGGACACATGCGTCCCCGGCGTCCTCCCCGGGAACACAGATCAGCCCCACGTCTCGCCTTTTAACCAAGTGGGTCCGGGACGGTGCCACAAACACAAGCTCTGACCAGAAACTCTGAATCTCTTCCTCATGACCCGTCGCGAAGAAACGAGAGCCGTGCCGTGAGACTGTGCAAAGATCTTCGCTGCGGCATCAAGTCCGGCCGCAAAGACCTGGGAACGTCCCGCCCCACCAACGCAGGCCGCACGTGCGTGTGGCAAGCCACGCCTGTGCACACTCAACCACGCCACATGTACATGTGCTTGTTTGAACCGCACAGAGCACCCATGTCTTCGCACATCGCTAACACATTCGAACCCACAAACGCACCCCAGAGGCACCCCATGGAGAAAGCACATGCGTGTCTGTGCACACACATATGGACGCAGGAGCACGCTGGTCACATGCACACTTGCACACAGAGCACACGTGCACCTACAACACATCCCACCTGTGCAAGCCTGTGCACACACGCGCACACACACATGCACACGCACACGCGCGCATGTACGACGCGCCAAATGAGGAAGTGCTTTCTTCGTGGGAGGGAGATGAGGTTATGCTGAATTTTCTTTGTATTGTTCTGTTTTTCAATTTTCCAAAAAAAATGTTTTGGCATTTTAAAAATACAAACTATTAAATTAATACAAGAGGGAGAGATGAAAGGCACTTTTTTTTAACGAAACCGTCTTCTCCGAAGTGTGTTTGGAGCGTTCCTGCCTTCTTTCAGCCTCAGTCCACCAACCCCCCCCCCACCCGCCTGCTCCGTGCCCCTCCCCCGCCCTGGAGCAGCTGGGGTTTTCGAAGGTTCACACAGGTGGGAAGGGTGGGCAGAACCTGCTGCGGCTGCAGAGGCCGGGTGTTCTCCCGTGTTCACCACGTGGGCGGTCTGGCTGGCGGAGTTGACGGGGGCCCCATGATGAACGCACAGGTCTGGGGTCTGTCCCCTGACGTGGTTACAAGAACGTGTCCCCTCCGGCTTTGGGGTCGGCTGCGTGGACACCCTGCCACGATTCGTGGTGCTGTCATGGAGGGGGTGACACGCGCACACGGGGCCACACGCCACTGCCCAGAACCTGGCGTGCGAGGGGGAGCCTTGCCCACCACAAACTCTGGGTCAGGGCAGGTGGGCGGCTCTGAGTCGCGTGTCCAGGAGGAGACAGCAGCGTGTGCCCTGGATCCCAGCCCAGGGGCAGACCCTCGGGGCCCTCATCCCTCCTATTCTCGTTAGCACTTGTGACTTGCACGGGGAACGTCTCATCCCCGTGGGAAATCAGCCGGCGGGGCTCACCACCAAGAGCATGGAGACGGGACAGCACTGGGAGGCTGCCAACTTCTTCCCCGTGCAAGGTCAGACCCCTGGGAAGGTCGTCCGGGGCCCAGCCGCACGCAGAGCGGCAAGTACAGACTTCACACACGGACACCATGCCCTGCAGTCCCCCCACGTCCCCTCTCAAGTCGGATCCTGCTTCTGTTCTCAGGGACCGCTCGGCGTACGGAAGTACGTGCCTTCAACAGGGAGATTTATATCAATGCCTAATCTGCTCATAAACAAGCCTGGTAAAAGCAAAAAATGCCATTAAATCTATGCTGCACAGCTGGCATCACTCTCCGTGAGAAATCAGGTTTGCAGGAATCAGGACGTGCGGACCCCGTCCTTGACGCTGGGAGAGAAGACGGGGGTCTCCGCCACTGGAGGTCCCCGTCCCTGGTGCTGTGGATGCTGTGGGCACTGTGACAGTCCCCCAGCGGTGCCACAGGCCCCACACGCAGGCCGGATGTTCTGGGGGCCTTCAGGCGCCAACAGCCTGGGTTTGAACAAGTGTAGTTAAAACCCACTTTTCCGCCTTTGTGGTAATTTCACACCAAAATGAGGTTCCTTCTCTTGCTACCTACATGCACCCCTGGCCCTGCTTTCCCTGCACCAGGCTTCTCCCCTCACCTCCTCCTCACACGCAGCCCCGGGGAACAGGCACCCCAGCCCAGCCCACCGCAGCAGCCAGGGCTCACGGCTAGCAGTGGGGGGGTGTCTCCAGGACACCTCACAGGCCCAGGTGGCCACGACCAGTGTGGATGTCTATTTGATGACCGCAGGCCTGGTCTCTACACCCTGGAGGAGGGTTTGCCCTGCATCCATGGCCCTAAGATGTCCCCTTCTCTCCGATTACCCGTCTCCAAGACCAGAGTCAGAGCCTCCCGTCGGCGCTGGCCTCCACACAGCCACCCTGTTACTGGAAGCAGAGCTGGACCCACCATCATGCGGAGGCCTGCAACTCGGCCCAGCGACCTGCTGAGGGCTTGACTCCCAGAACATCACAGGCTAGAGATGGTCACATCCGTGATCGCTCTGCTCACGATCCCTGGGCGTTGGGAGCTCAGGCCACATCTGTGTTCCCACAGGGCCTGGCGAGCGCACCACCTCGGAGGGGACGCTCCCGTTCCCAGACCGTCCCCGCGGTCTCCCTCCAACTGCGGGTGACCGGCCCCAGAGGTGCTCGATGGTGGGGGGCGGGAAAAGGAAGAGCAGGCCACTGACCTCCCCAGTCTGCGCCCCAAGGAGGCCCCACAACAGCAGAGGAGCCCTCTCCACCGGCGTGGGGGGGGGGGGTCCTGGCCACCGGTGGGGGCCGGGGCTCTGGAGCAGACTTGCCACCAGAGACCAGGCGAGGTGGGAACTCCCCAGGGAAGAGCAGAGGAAAGGAATGAAGGGCCGAGAAGGCGTGCAGGGGGCCAGGAAGCTGGGATGCACACCCGGACCCCGCAGGAAGCTGGGATGCACACCCGGACCCCGCAGGAAGCTGGGATGCACACCCGCACCCCGCAGGAAGCTGGGATGCACCCCCGCACCCCGCAGGAAGCTGGGATGCACACCCCGACCCCGCAGGAAGCTGGGATGCACACCCGGACCCCGCAGGAAGCTGGGATGCACACCCCGACCCCGCAGGAAGCTGGGATGCACACCCCGACCCCGCAGGAAGCTGGGATGCACACCCGCACCCCGCAGGAAGCTGGGATGCACACCCGCACCCCGCAGGAAGCTGGGATGCACACCCCGACCCCGCAGGAAGCTGGGATGCACACCCCGACCCCGCAGGAAGCTGGGATGCACACCCGGACCCCGCAGGAAGCTGGGATGCACACCCCGACCCCGCAGGAAGCTGGGATGCACACCCGCACCCCGCAGGAAGCTGGGATGCACACCCCGACCCCGCAGGAAGCTGGGATGCACACCCGCACCCCGCAGGAAGCTGGGATGCACACCCCGACCCCGCAGGAAGCTGGGATGCACACCCGCACCCCGCAGGAAGCTGGGATGCACACCCGCACCCCACAGGAAGCTGGGATGCACACCCGGACCCCGCAGGAAGCTGGGATGCACACCCCGACCCCGCAGGAAGCTGGGATGCACACCCGGACCCCGCAGGAAGCTGGGATGCACACCCGGACCCCGCAGGAAGCTGGGATGCACACCCAGACCCCGCAGGAAGCTGGGATGCACACCCCGACCCTGCAGAAAGCTGGGATGCACACCCGCACCCCGCAGGAAGCTGGGATGCACACCCGCACCCCGCAGGAAGCTGGGATGCACACCTGGACCCCGCTGGGGAGCACAGACCCCATCACCCGCTCAGCCATCAGCCCTGACTGGCTGTCCCCGTGGGCCCAGCCTGCTCCAGGCTGGGGCGCAGCCAGGAGTGGGTGTGTGTCCTGGGAGCCCACGTCGCGGTACAGGGAGGGTGACGGGCAAGGGCCCTGCAGCCCCGGCGGGGGGGCCGAGGGGGGGCAGAGCACAGCTCTGAGCAGAGGCACAGGGTGCGCGGCCGGGACGTGGCCCCAGCAGAGGCCCCAGCACAATACGAAGCAGGAACCAGGAAAGCACAGGGAATTCGGTTTCGCAGGGAGACGGAGCAGGGAGAGGGTGCGTGGGGCCTGTGGCAGCTGCGGGACCCTGGAACCCACTCTAGCTCAGCCTCCGAAGCCTCTTCTGGCTGCACCTGAGAGCAAGAGCCAACAGGCAGCAAGATGCTGTGAGGACACCATGACCTGGCAGGACGTGTCCGCCTATGCCGGCCCCGGCCCACCCTCTAGAATGTTCCTGGCTGCAGTCTCTGCTTTAGAGGGACGGCTCTTGGGAACAGCCATCACGGCCACATGGCTTCTCAACCTAGAAGTAAAGGAATGCGGGGCGGCCCTGGGAGGGAGGTGGGGGCCAGCACAGAGAGCTCCACCCCAGGCCTCGGCCCTCGGCCCTTGCAAGTCTCGGTGTTTCTGCTGCAGCAGAGGCTCTGACCAGCCGTCTCAAGCATCCACCAATTAGGAATGATCCCTCCGCTGGGATACAAAGCCAACCCCCACCTGGGAAGTGAGTGCATCAAATCAGCATTGATCAGTGACTGTGCGCGTCCGGGGCACCGTCCTTGCTCAGAGGTCTCTGGGACCCGCAGGCCATCATCAGAGACCCAGCAGAGCCTGGACTCCGTGCTTCTACGGGAGAGAGAACGTGCTTCCTGGCGCTCCACTCCCCTCCGCATTGCCTGTCTCTCGTGCATTCTGAACTTGTCTCCTGGGAACAGTAAGCGAGCCCTGGGCAGACGTGTTCCTGTGGGCTGAGTCCCGGGGTGGGACGCTGCCCCAGCCCAGCGGCTACCACCCAAGGGACCTGCAGACGGTACACAAACACATCCTTGATGCACGAGGAGCGCGTTTCAGTATCTAGAATGAGAGCGTGCGTAGGGCCGAAACACCACATCACCGTCTCCTCTGGGGAGGCCTCCGGCTCGGCAAGCCCAGGAGAGGGGACGGATCCATGAAATGGGGTCAGCCAAGCAGCCTGACTCCTGCACGTGCAGACACACAGGTGTCTCCAATCTCCACTCCCCGAGACCAACGTCGCTCGGGAGAACTACTGCATCCTCCAGAGAAGTGATACCCGCAGACAGAGCCGTGGTGGCAGGCAGGACAAAGAGGCAGAGATCAACTGGTGGGCCTCCTTGGTGCCCTGACCCTCAGATGCAGAACTGCCTGCTTTGCTGATGTCCAGACCAGCCAAGTAACCCAGCAGGGAAAGTTTACCAAACGGCAGCCCGTGGGCTTTTTAGCCAGGTCACAGCACAGGCCCCGAGTCGGAGAAAGGCACCGGGGCCTGAAATGTGAAGACTCAGTCAGGTTTGGCCGGCACCTACCCTGTGGATCTAAGTTGGAACCGGAGCTGGGAACGTCAGCCTCGTGCACTGCATTGTGTGGATCAACGGTGGGGCTGTCTGGTCCGAAGACCACGAAATCACCACCCTTGCTATCCAGTTATGCTCTGGACACCTGCTGCTAACACAGCCCACAGAGGGGCAAGTTCATTAGATGAAGACCCACTTGTCTTACTTGGCTTTGATAATGGCTCAATAAATACACTGAACGAGCCCTAATACAGAGGTGCAAAATGAAACACACTTTTGACTTTTCCACTCGATGCTCACCCTTCTCTAATTATCATGCTCTCACGTGTTCTTGCTTCTCAGTTCCAGCCTCTGCCCCTCCGAGAGG
Source organism: Mustela nivalis (assembly GCF_964662115.1). Classification (NCBI taxonomy): domain Eukaryota; kingdom Metazoa; phylum Chordata; class Mammalia; order Carnivora; family Mustelidae; genus Mustela; species Mustela nivalis. Next base: position 141,555,060 of record NC_139027.1, on the reverse strand, counting down.
TGTGAGAAAGCTCCTCTCCTTTTCCCGCAAAGAATCTTTCCTGAGAGGGAGGCTTCGTAGGGGATCTGGGGAACTGGCACCGCTCTCCAGCTCCCTAGCACACCTCCCCCCGCACATCTGCGGCTCTAACGCCACACACACACACGTGCACACACACTCACCCTCACAGCATGACCACGATTCTGTCAGACGTGGAGGAGAACCCAAGAAACTTCACATCATCACATACTTGAACAAAGCTACGAGACAATGGAGGGGAAAGGGATTAATCTCACGTAGCTCCGGCAGAGGGACCGGAGAAGGCAGCAGAATGGGGCTCCGTGGAGAAGTGGGATGGGAGGCAGCAGCCCTGGAAGGGTCCCGCAGATCAAGCGAGGGCAGCCAAAATGAAGGAGCAGAGCAGCAAAGGAAGGGGTGGCAAGTGCCAGCCGCTCCAGCAGGTGGTTCCATGCCGGCCCCAGAGGGGGTGGGCGTGGTGTGGGGAAAAAGGGAAAGGGCCCTGGGACCACGGCCTGGAGGGCCTCAGACCCTCTGGGACCCCTAACTAATGGGCCAAAGAGCGATGCAGCCGCTCTGGTATCTGCGGATCCAAAGATCCACATGCATTTCTGAAGCCAGACATCACCACCAACGGCAAAATACACAATGTGGAACATTAATGAAGTGTGGCGTCTTAAACAGACGCCCACGCCTTTCTCTGTCCAACAGCCCTTGACCCCATGGCTTTCTAGAATAACAGGCCCAGGCTCCATTATCCAGCATCCTTTAACCACCACCTGGGGCCTCCACGGATACCCATCCCACAAAAACACCAGACGTGGCCACAAGGGACACAGCAGTGTGAGTGAGCTGGTGTGAACACTGCCCTGTCATCGCCCCGAGAGGGAGAGAGGGACAGCGGGAATGTGGGACCACACTGATCCACTGCACAAACGTAGCCTCGAATCCTCTGCCCCCAACCCCCAGGTAAGACACCAAGATTCACACCCGGATCGGGAACATCCCCCGCAGATCAAGCTACTTAGCGGCGTCTAACCAAGTACATCTAATCTCAGCCCTGGAGATCATTTACAAGCGAAGGCGTCAGCTCGTGATTGGTGTAGAGTCCTGGTAACACGTTCAGGTCGACACTGCAGACATGCACTTCTGGCCCCACGTTCTAGCTGGAGAGTTCAAGTAGGAATGAGGCTTTAATTTATGCTCAGGAAAATAAAAATAGATTAATAGGATCCAAGTCAAGCCGCTAGAAGAGGTTTTTCTGTGCCAAAAGACAGGCACTGTGAGTTTCCCTAAACAGGTTATCATTTTAACATTGTAAAGCACTAGACTTATTTTTTAAATAGCAAAACTACAATTATCTCTGCATGCCCGTATCGCCGCTCCGCAGTGCTCCCGCGGAACGAACCGACTCAGCGATACGGGCAGGACGAGCATGTCTGTGCCACACTAGACGGCCGGCCTTATCAAAATCCAGCCGCATTAATCCCTCCCTTACATCAAAAATCAAATAACTTTCTGGAGAGAGGCTCCCGTCTCACGAAGCGCAGCTCCCCTGGGAGACGGTGAGTAGAGATTAACGGCACAATATGTTTGGAAATAAATAGATAAGCGTTTGCCTCCGCAGCTCCTGCCTGGCTCTCGGAACTCGGGACTCTTTGCAGGAAGGCGCCGACGAGCGGCCGGAGTCCCAGGCGCCCTCCCCGTCACATCTGCCCCCCTCGAGAGTGACCGGGGACTCTGGCAATAAACAAGGCCATCATCCGGACTGCCATTTCCAACAACAGGCGTTTGAACCTGTGTGGCATTTAAGCAAGACGGAAACAATATTATTTCAGAACGGATAAGGGAGAAATGCAGCGAGACGATTCCTAGATAACCGCCGGGAGGGGACGGCTTCCTGATGAAATCACCACCTTCCAGAGGGAGGAAACAATGCGATTTTCTGCCTGCGTGGAGAGCGGACAGACAGAGGGCGGGCTGCTGCGGCCTCCTGGTCTGGGGAGCGGCCCCTGCCCCCCCCCCCACAGTTGCTGGACGTGATTAATTAGTGCCTCCTTGAAGCGGCAACCTAAGGAAGCCACCGGGGGACTTTTGTGGGCACGTCACAGAATGATAACCTTCCAGAATCCTCCTTTTAGAGGCCAAAAATGGGGCATGTCTCCAGCAGTCCTGAGCCCCGCGCCAGCGCTCCAGAGAGGACGGAGGCCTGGCTTAGAAAGAACTCTCTTCTCACTGCCTCTTTTGTAAAGGGAGGAAACACCACTCAGGACAGAATCCAAGAGAAAGGAGGCAACCAAGTGCGAGCCTGGCGTCTGCTCCCAAGTCCCCCTGCTCTCCGGCTGCGGTCCTTCGGCCCCCTTCCCCCCACCCCCCCGCCCCCAGTCAGCCCACGAAAACCCAAGTGGGTCGGTCCCAAGAGCCCCAAGCTGTCTGGACCCAAACCTTGGTGCGCTGGTGAGGCCCAGCTGCTGTTTCCCCTGGGAAAAGGCAAAAGTAAGATTCTCTTACATTGGGATGGACCCACCCGGGGAGTGGCACCTCCTCCCCCATCCCCGGGGGGAGGTACGACCTCTCCAGGCTCCCCTGCTGGAAAATCAAGTCCCTTTCCTAGGTCCTCGAGGCCTCACGCACCATGTGACAAGGACAGGTGAGAGGCACCAGCGCCACGTCAGGGAGGCCGAGAGATGTTCAGAACCGAACTGCAGACACGGGAGCAGCCCTGCTGATTCACGACAAGCCGGAGTCCAGCCCACGGCCCTGCGCCGGCCCAGAGGGAACGTAAGGAACCGGGAAGGCAGCCTACAGGCCCCTCTGCCGCACTGATTCAGCCAGGCTGGACGCGAGGGCTGTCGTCCATCGCTTCCGGAGAAGCGGCTCCCGTGTTGGGAGCCTTGATTAAATCCAGCAGAAGACGCAGGACCCGCAGGACCCCGGGCCAGTAACACCCGGCAAGCACTTCTTCTCCCCGCTGGTTTTCTCTAGGTGCCCAGGCATCTGCTCTGCACACTCAAACTTGCCTCCAAGGAAAGCAAACAGGACGGGGGATATGTAGAGGCTAAGATGAGGAGACCCTCAGTCTCCAGTCCCCCAGGTTCTCCCTGGGAGACTCCAGAAAGTTCCAGAATCTCTGTGTGCTGGAATCCCGAGGCAAAGAGCGGAGACAAGCCCATTCTAATTTTAGGGGCTGTCACAAAAGGCTGTCGCCGTCATCATGTTTAAAAAACCAGAGGTTTTTCTTGGAACACTGAAAAAATTAAATAAAGTTAAAAAAAAAATAAAGGGAAACCAGAGGATTTTAGGGACCACCACGCTTACAGTGTTTTGAACGCAAATCCCCAACATGGGGCCATCTCCAAGACCCACCGGAGCAGGGCACCTGTGCAGCGGTGGACAGAGCACCTGTGCGGCAGTGGACGGGGCTGCCCGAGCAAAGAAGCACCTGCAGCCTCCAGGCCTAGGAATGCAGAGCGCCTGTTCCGTGTTTTGACCAAAAATCCCCGGGAGAAAGACCCCGCCCCTTCGGAGATGCTCCGCCTTCCCGCAAAGGTGCCGTGGCTCCACCAGGAATGGAAAAGACTGGAAGCTCACACCCTCCCCGCCCAGTCATTTTCAAAGTATCCAAGACTTGAAGCAGATTGCAAAGGCCCCTGTGATTTTGGCAACATGACCTCTTCTGTCTTATCAGGTATTTTTATTAGCCAGGATTGTAGAAAATTGGCGTTTCCCAGCCATTAACCTTTGAAGCATGTATTTTTTCCCCACATGGAAATATATCTCATGTTTCTCTGCCGATCGGTCCAGCTCCTTTAACGGAAAAAAAAAAAAAAACCGTCATTGTGGAGCCTCCCTGTTCTCCAGAAAACATAGGTTTTATCGTTTCACAGACTTTTGATCACAATCTTACCACCGGCAGCCCTTCCTGGTAATCTGTTTTTATCTTAAGATGTTAAGACGAGATGAGGTATGTGGCATGGCCCCTTGTTTGCATGAGGGAAGGCAGAAAAGCAAAAGGTGGTTTAAGAAACGAGCGCCCAGCTTTACAGAGGGCGACCCTGTGCGCCGACACCTGGCTCGGTCAGCCTCGGACCCCCCTGGTGCTTCCCCACCCCAGCACCAAAAACGCCCCGACAATCCAATCACACCAGAGCCCTGTGAACAAGTAACCACAGTGAACAACTCAGGCTCGCACGGCCCTCCATGAGCCGACAGAGCTTTCAAGAAGCCACGCCGTAATTTATTTATTCAGTTTTAAAAAACATGCCTTTTGCCGAAAGGTCTCTGGCTGCACATAAAACAGGGAAGGCCAAGAAGGAAAAAGTTCCCCAACACATCCATGACGACCTGCCGAACAGAGCTGCGTCTAACAAAAAACTGAGGGCATCGAAGGCTGGTCCCCGCATCTCGGGGCTTGACCCTCAAGATTAGCGTCTGAGCTCATCCACCCACAACTGGGGCCGCGCGGAAAAGAGAGGCACCCACGGCCACGGAGGTCCGGGCCCCGCATCAGGAATGCAGTGTTGTCTCAGAGGGTCTGCTCCTGGCTGGCGCCCACATGTAGGCTCCCCAGAGCCTCTGGGAAGCTGAGCTTCTGCCGGCCGGCCGGGCTCTACTTGGCCGAGCAGTGGCGGCCCCAGCTGTGCGACCGGTGTTCATGCTCCCCCGGCCAGGCACTGCCCACCTGCATTACCCCACTGGCCCTCCAGACCCGTCCCTGCCATTGGCACCACGTGTCCTCCTACGGTGGGCGCTCTGGAAGGTTCCCTGGGACATGCACCTGCTGCCACACAGTGGATGGGGGTCTGGGCCCTGGAAGCCACTCAGATCTGGACCTCAGGGAGCCCCGTGTCCACCGGGAACATCCGAGGCTGCAGTGCCACGGCAGGGGTTGCCTCAGGTGACAGGCTGCCCACCTCAACCTAGGCTCCTTGGCAGCAGCTCAGAAGTGTGGACGAGGGGCCCCAAAGCATCACACGTCAGCATCCTCAAGCAGGGGAAGGGGGCCTGCCTCACAGGGTGGTTGTGCGGGTGGGTCTGGTGGGCCCCAGGGAGGCACCCAGAGCGGTCCCCAGCACAGAGGAGCCTCAACCTGCAGGCCAAGTGGCAGTCCTAGCGACACCGGGACAAGGGCCGGGTGACGGGACCAGCACGGGGCTTCCTGCGCTTGCCAAAGATGGCCACACGTGAGGCTCATCCTACGCATGGCGTTCAAACGCCCGTAGGTGTCCCGTCCGATGAGCCAGCCGAGGCTTCCCTCTGCCAGCTTCTCACTGAAGAAAAACAAGAAAGGGAAAAAGGGCGTCTTTGTCCTTGAAATACCCCCAGACTGCAAACTGGCCTGAGCCTGGGACAAAGCAAGGAAGCGGCTCCTGGCAGTCCCAGCGAGGGCCCTCCCCGCTCGGCCCCTGTGACCAGAGGCACTCGTGGGGAAAGAAGATGCGGCCCCAGGGCCCAGCTAGGGGACCCAAGACATCATGAGTCCAGCTACCATAGTTCTTCTCGGGGAGCAACGGGCCAGTCCCACCCCAGACCCCGTAAGAGCCAGGACAGCCAAGCTGCGGGACACAGCAGCCACTGACTCCCCAAGGGGGCCCCGAGCTCCCCCGGCACCCACACACCCGCGGACCGGGAGGCGAAGGTCCCCAAGGATACGTGAGGCTGTCCCCATGCAGTGGTAAGGAAGGGGTGGTGGCAGGGACGGGCCCAGAACAAGCGTGCAAACCTCTGCTTTTGGAGAAGCCGAGCAGCCAGGCAGCAAAAATGCGGCTGCTTGAAACACAGGGAACTCGACTCGCAGAGCCAGAAATAAGACCTTTTTGCATTTGCTCAGCAAAGCAGTTTTGGGGAGAGGAGAGGCACATTCTGTAAATGTCTCCCTGCCTGGGCGCCAGCGCCTTCCCGCCTGCCTCGGCATCTGGGCAGCAGGGGCGCGAGCCCTCCTCCCCTGGAGCCGCCAGGCCCACAGGCAGACCCACAAAACGTTGATGACGTCACCACGCCATCGGCTCCCAGCTCTGACCCTCGTGAAGATGGCAACGGACCAGGGAGGCTAATGGGACGAGAGCGACTGTTCCACGGACATTTCAGTCCCGATGGTGTGGTTCCGGGTCACGCTTTTGAAGACAGGGGTGGGGGGGTCTCTGCCACGAAGGGCCTTGCGCACTGTCCCCGTGGGGCGGACGCTCCCAGCATTGTGCCCGCCACTCGCCAGAACCGCGTGTTCAGACGCCGCCGACCACCCGGCAGGCGCCCTTGGGAATAACGTGGTTTCTGCTGACCCTGGGATTCCGAGACAAAAATTCCTCCTGACCTAAGGTCCTCAGCTTGAAGGAGCACCGACTTCCCTGGGAGACAGATCAATCCGGCAGCTCCCCAGGGCCCAGCCCTAGATTTCTGATGTGCTGGGTGTCTGAGCATCCCGGGGCACCTGTAGCAAATGACCACAAGCTCAGAGGGTTAAAATAACGGGACCTTATTCTCTTGATGTTCCAGAAGCTGGAGTCTGAGGTCCAAGCTGTGGGAAGGTCCAAGCTGTGGGAAGGTCCAAGCTGTGGGAAGGTCCAAGCTGTGGGAAGGTCCAGGCTGTGGGAAGGTCCAAGCTGTGCTGCCCCTGGGAGGCTCCAGGGCAGGGTCCTTCCTGCCTCTTCCAGCTCCCGGCCCCTCCAGCCATCCTGAGGTCGCGGTGGTCTCTCTCCCTCCGCCTCCCTTCCTGCGGCTTCTCCTGTGTCTGTGTCTCTGCTCTTCTGTCTCTTATGAGGACACCTGCCCTTGGATTGAGGCCCCCGGACCATCCGGGACAATCTCATCTCAGGAACCTTACTTAATTGTGTCTGCCAAGAACTCTTCTCCAAACAAAGTTCCGGGGATGACTCTTGGGGCGCTCACCATTCGACCCACTACAGTAGGTCTGGGAGGGGACGCAGGGGCCTGCGGGTCACCAGTGTCCCCCAGGCAGGCAGCTCCCCAATTACGCTTGGGCGTGCTAGGCCTCTGCTCTTCAGAGAGAGAAACCAGGGCCCACAGAGAGGAGCGCAGCCCAGCCGGGCCCTGTCCCAGGAACGCCCGTGGCTTCCCCCACCTTCTCCCTCAGCCTTGCAGGCAGCAGAAGCCTGGGACCACGTGCTTCGCAAACACGGACACCGAGGCCCCCTCCGCTCTCCAGGCTGATCAGCGTCAAGTGCTCAGTTACATTTGGCAGCAAAACCAATGCGAGACAATGATCTGACCTTTCTCCATGGTGGGCGAACAGGTGCACAGCCCCGAGGGAGGACCCGGGCAGGGGGGGACGCCCTCCTCCGTCCTGCTCAGAGAGAGAGAAGGATCCTTCCCCAGCAGACACGGGCCTGCACCCCCCACCCAGGGGCTGGAACTTAATGAAACGGGATTCCAAATGGAAAATGCACCCATGGCAGGCCAGGAAGGCCTCCCTCCGCCCCTGCGGCTTCTCCAGGGGCCTCGGCCTGGGCAGGGAAGCTCCTGTCCTCCAGCACGAGGACCGTCTTCCCGTAGGCAAGGCAGGGGGAGGGACTCTTGTGCCGGTGGATATTTATCTGTCGCTGAAGGCTTACCTTAATCCTTCCTAAATCCCTGCACGCTGGCGGCAGGAAAACAGTGAAGCCAAACAAGGAGCCTTTCGAAGCCGCGAGCTGCTGTGGGCTCCGCAGCCTGCTCCCTGCACGGCTCCAAGCAGCACTAGGGACACGGAGCACGACGGGGAAGGGGGTGGGAGCCCCAGGAACGAGGCGAGACTGGATGAGCGGCACGGGGCGTCCGAGCACTGGCATGTCCTGATGCACCCTGGCTTCCCCAACTGCTCTGGGACCCCGTTTCCCCCACAGGGAAGGCGGTGTCCACGGGAGCTGCTGTGGACCCCCAGGAACGGAATGAAGGACACGGAGAGGTGCACGGACCCCAGCGCGTCGGGGCCGGAGACACAGGCTTGAGGCAGGCCCTGGGGATGCCGGTGAGCGTCCCCTGTCCGGCACACGGGCCTCTGTGTGGTAACCGACACGGGACCGGGGATTAAGGACAGCCGGATTACTGCGGTGGGCCCGGTGCCATCAGGAGGGCCCTCAGAAGTGGAAGAGGGGGGCAGCCGGGTCAGAGGTGACGATGCAAGCCCCGGGCGGTGCACAGGTGGGAGGGCCGGGGTGACTGTGGGAACAGTGCGCAGGCCTCAAGCCAAGGAAAGCACAGCGCCCAGAGAGGCTGAGCAGGCCAGCCCTGCAAATGCCCCGAGTCCCCAGGTGTTTCGGAGGCATCGAGGGAGCAGGTGTGTCAGTGCCCGGGAAGACCTCACACACACCAGCTTGCCCCAATGGAGGTCGGGAAGAGGAGTGGGCTTTGGGAGAAAGAACACACCAACCAAAGATAACTCCCTAGTTTTGCCATTTTGTTCTCTTTTGTTGAAGCATGGAAGTCAGAGAGCCAGCCTGAAACACCAGGAGAGGGCAGCCGAGAACCCGGGCCAAAAGTCACCCAAATTCTGAACCTTCTGACAGAAGCCGACCAGCCGGCAACTTTCCATGTCCCCCCGGGGAACTAAAAGCAGGGAGCCTGTCCCAGAAGGCTTCATAACACGTGAAGTGGGGGGCTCTACTGCCCGTGGTGCACAGGAACCCACATGCAGTATGGTGTTCTGTCGTGATGGAATTCACTGGAAGTCAAACTTGCTCCTTCAAATAGAATAACCAGCACATTCTCTGGAAGGACGAACCCCTGCTCGTTCCCTTGTTCTTGGCTGGTGATAGTTCTGGCATCTGCTTAAGCAGGTTTCCAAGATGCAGAGATGGAGGGGTTGGGGCAGGGAGCAAGGGGTAGGCCTGGAGACCTATCGCGGGGGGCCCTGGAGACACCCGGGCCACCAGACCTGGGGCAGATGAGTGGCACACACCCCGCTCACACTCGTCCTGCCACGAGAGGGTGCCGGGGCCTCCTTCTCGCAGTTGCTGGCTCCCCTCACAGATGCGCGATCAGAGGCTTCCTTCCTGTCCCTGGTGCTCAGATCACCCATGTCCTGGCTTCCAGACTGCGGGTCTCCTCACCAGGGACTCTCTCGGGGTCCCCCAGCACTGGCCGAGCCTGAGAGCAGAGAGCACGTGCTCTGGACCGCGTGCTTCACGCCCACAATTGAAAACGCCCAGTGGCATCCCAGAATCCAGGCTCTTGTGATCGCAGGGCCACTTCTGCAAACCCGAGGTGTCCACGGAGGCCGGACCCACTTCCGATGAGGCCTCAGTGTCACCGATGGCGATCGAGCACCTCTTGACATACTGTGCCTCTGCGTGTTGCAAACGTCCAAGACGAGAAACAATTAGCACATCCAAGTCCCCTATAATTGCTAATTTTATGACGACGCCATGAACATCTGGGGTAGCCTGTGGGCATGTGATCTCAGAACTCAGAAGCCATCTTTGCTCACAGTACATGAGCTACAAGCACGGATCTGGACGAACAGGGAACGTAGAGCAAACACACGTGTTCGGGCCGGCCTCTGCCCCACAAAGCAGGACCCATTTTACCCTGTCGGCAAAGCTTTCCGAAGGCTCCCACAGCGGGGTCCGCGGAGGGCTGTGTGGTGTAGCCAGAACCCAGGGGTCCTGTGGGACAATCCCACGTGACCTCGCGTTCCCGCATCCTGAGACGCCGTCAAGACATGCATTTTTGAAACACAGAAGCCTTCACTTGAAGCCGGGGCGTCCACACACCTCTCATCCCCAAGTCTAACTGGTGCGTGAGCTTCTGCAGCGTGGGGCTATGGCTGGTGACAGTGACAACACACACACTGGCCCGAAGTTAAAAGATATGGGGTGGGGGGCTCTGACACACTGCTTAGGGACCCAGATGCCACCAGCATCCCCTCGGGCCACACGGGCCACGTGGCTGCAGAGTGCGAGCCTGCGGCGGTTTGCCTCCTTCTGGCCACCGGGACCCCCTTTGCACCTGCGCTCTGGCTCGGGTGCAACCCCAGGCCTTCCCAGGCTGACCCTGCCTCTGACCGAGGCCACTGTCTGTGGGAATAAACTTCCCTTTCTGAACCTATCTCTAACCCCAGACAAAATCGGCGGGGCGGGGGGGAGCTGCTGAGCACCCAAGCGACCCCAAAACGGCAAGGCTGGCCCCAAAGACAGCCAGAAGGGCATCACGGTCTCCAGTGAGCGCTCCACAGCAGGCTCTGGGGGCTCCTTCTTGGGGACCCCGGAGGCGGCTGCCAACGGAGGCCGAGCAGGTCTCGGTGCTCTCCTCTGGCTTCCAGAGCAAGAGACGTGCTGGCGTGAGGCCGGTGGAGCCGCCGGTCAGGGCGCAGTCCTGCGTGGCCGTCCTCACCTCCACTCCTCGTGCAGCCGAGGTCCTGGAGCTAGCCAGCACTGCAGTCAGAGCCCCCAGGCCTGCTCCCCTGGCTTCCTGGAAGAGGACGGCTAAGAGAGCCAGCGGAGACTGCACATTCCCTGACGGGCGGGGCAGACAGGCAGCCTGGCTTCCTACATCTAGTGATTCATCCACATCCTGGCCAGGACACTAATGTGGTTGACTGTTCATTTCATCTGCTCGGCAATCACGTACCGAGCACCACGGCGTGCGCTCTGCGATCCGGGGTGCTGGACACGGATTCTCGTCCACAAGGAGCAGGGCCGCTACAGAAAGAGTAAGACTGAGACCCAAGGAACAAAGGATCGGTTGCAGGGTCCCCCAAACTTGGGCTCCACTCAGAGGATGAAATGTGTTCCAGGCTTCCAGAGGGAAGGACAGCTACTTGCTGCCATGTACCTTGCTCACTCCCCTCACCCAGGATTGCCTTCGCTACCAAGGACAAAAAACCCAACTGTGGTATTTCAGCCTTGGTTTTCTCACCTCTCAGGGGAACAACGAGCCCAGAGGCTATCTGATGTGGTTCAAGCACGCCACCTAGGATCTAGTTCCCGCTGCACCATCCTCACCGTCACAAGATGGCTGCTCTGTCTCAGACATCACGTCTGTCTTCCAGGCAGTAGGAAGAGGTAAGGGAAAAAGGCAGAGGGCATGAGCAGCTGAATAGGTTCCTCTCTACCAGGAGGAAAGAAGGAAAAAAGAAAAACCCTTTCCCAGAAGCCTCATCGAACAGAGTAACCCAACCAGATCATCCTAGCTGTAGCAGGGCCGTATTGCCACCGCAGTATAACAGAGTCCACCTGTCGTGTGAGCATCGTAGACAGGACTCTGTGTACGCCGAACGGGTGAGTACAGAGCAGGAGTCTGAAGAAGCCGGTGAGAGTGGACGCGGCAGGTTTCTCATCAGCACCACCAGCTGGGTGTCCCAGCAGCTCCCGCTCCCTGGCAGGTGAACAGAGGGGGCCCAGTTGCGTTACAGTGTCTGCGTTCTCGGGCTCATTCACGACTTCATTTGAGACTGTCACTGCACAGCTGCCACCACACAGGTTCGGCCCGAAGCCAGGGGTGGCTCTGCAACAGACTAGCTGAGACTCTCGTCCTGCATCTCGTGACGCCTTCTTTCCCAGTAAGAGCGACCTGTCTCACGGGGGTGGGTCAAACCCAACTGCCTGGAGAAGAGGCTAGTGTCCCTACACTTGTCAAGATGAGACAGTGGTACCTCTGGCCCTGCCCATGATGCTGGGCACAATTCTTAGGTGCTGATGCCAAGCACCTGCATGTGGGCTCTTCCCCCATCCCTCCCCCTCCCCATTCCTCCCTCTCTGGGCCTTAGTATGCAAATGAGTCATTCATTCCAGGGTGCATTTAGGGAAGGTGCTGGAAGCCACAGCCTTAAAGGGCAGACACCCATGCTTATCTCCTCAGTATCCATTCCTCCCTCCTTCCTTCCTAAAACAGAATCTTACTTGCTCCAAGGAGATGGATCTACCAGGTGGTGGATCATAATAGCTCTAACCCAAATACACAACGCGATTCTCCGCTTCCCAGCAATTCTCCGCTTCCCAGCCTCCCCACCCCTTTCAGCTGGGAGCGGCATGTGACCTAGTTCTAGCCAAGGAGAACAGCAAGCATCTTGAGAAAGTGCTTGATCTCCTCATGCAGGGAAGGGATGCAAATGGTACCCCTCCTCCCTCCTTTATCCTGCTCCAAACTCAAATGCAATGGCCGGAGCCACAGCAGCCAGTTTACAGCTAGGTGGTAATAAACCAAGCTGACAAGCCACAGACGGCAGAATAAAGATCAGGTAGTGCTAATGGCACTCACAAGCTGCTCTAGACCCCGACCATCTCTCTTCACCATCACATGAGAAAAATCAAACCCCCTTCATTTAAGGTTCTGGTAATGGGGTTTTATCCTGTTGGCTGAGCACACTCTGAGATGATCTAAAACAGCACAGCAGAGTGCCGGAGCTGCTGCCCTCGTGAACCGTCCTGTTTCAACAAGAGAGATGCTGGCCCAGAGAGCAGAAGTTCTCCGAGGAGGAAGCAGAGTGTAGCTGGGCTGCACAGGATGGCCCTGCGCTAAGGCAGAGTGGGAGCACAAAGGCTTCCCGAGGCAGTCCTCAGAAGCAGCGCTCCCCTCTTCTCTGTATTGTAAGGGTTAGCATCCAGACTCCACTCCCTCCTGCCCCAGCAGACACTGCTACGCACACACCGCCTCCTGTCCAGGACCGGGGGATCGGACCCACGCGTCCTGGGCTCCCACGATACAGCCTGTAACTCTCCCATTTTGCCACGAAGCTGGTCTGGGTTTTCCAGGACTCTGCTCGCCACGAGAGAGCAAGGCAGGTCACTGCCTCAGCTGCGGGCGGGCTGTTAATTATTAACAAAGCCGAGAAAAAGACACCAGCTCAGCAAACGCCCCACACTGAACTACGGCGCAAGGAACGTCCCATTTTGGCTGAAGAAGAACCATTCAACCATCCTCCTTTAGATATTACCATGGACCGGTGATCACGGCTGTAAGTGAACGATCCTGAAAACCACACTACTGCTAACGGCACGGGACTGCGCTCGAGAGCTGGCCACAGAAAGCAGGCACAGGAAATCCAGCTTGGAGGGGATCCGGGAACACTACAAATCAGCCCAGTGGACGCCCTACACGGCTGTACTTAGAGGCTCTGCTGCTGACAAGGTTCACAATACCGTAGTGCTTGCTACCCTATTGGGGAAAACTATTTTAAGCCTAATTAGCATGAAATTTTTAGAATGCAAATGCTTTTCATTTAGACATAAAACAAAATGCCACGACATTTCTTCCATCCATTTATCATAAATAAGTTAATTACTGTGTAACAAATCGCTCCTTCTGGAATCTGGATGTTCGGGGCTGCTGGTAAGCTGACTCAGGCAAAGAGAAGGAGCCACCAAGCAGCCGTTAATGGCTTTCAGGACACTTACAATAAAACGGTGACTCTGGGAAGCTTCGCTTGTCAAATTAAGGTTAAGCTCTCTCTGTTGGAATAACTCAATTATAAGCAGTCATTATCTATTTAACTTGATTCCTACCAGAATAACAGAAATATCGTGGCTTTATTTTATTTTGGATGCACACATCTTCCCTGTGGTCTTGTGGTTTGCAGAGAGCGTACATAAAAAGAGAAATTTTTATCTGCCCTGATTTGAGTGTGTGTCTGCGTCAGCTTTTGCCTCCATATGTGTAAAATTATTTCTAAGATATAAAACATCTTGGTCCCTGAGAACAGTGGGGGGAAGGGGATACACACAGGTGCAGGAGAAGCAACGGGGCTCTAGCCTGTCCCACAGGAGGGTGAGAGCAGGTCCCGGTGGGACCTGGGAGACACCTGCTCCTCCCCTCACCACCTGGACGGGGCTGGACCTCATCTCAGGGATAAGTACGTGCCCCCATAGGGGTCAAGTGCCCCCAAGGGCTGAAGGCTGGTCCAGGTTCACCTTCTCTGTTCCACACTGGGTGAAGCCTGTCCACGCTCAGGGGGCCAGCCAAGGTCCAGCCAGTGGCCAAGATTTCCCCACGCACCAGCCAAGTACAGAAGCCAGTTCAGCCTGGAACCATAAAGCAGCCAGGACAGAGACCATATGCCTGTTAGAAATCCCACATTTCATCATAAAAGGTATGGGAATCTGCCATTCGCTTCCACAGTACGTAGCACTTGGCGTTACTAAGAGGCACTTTTCCTTACGTTCCTGAATAAAACCGATACCCACGATCTTATCAAGAGTGGCTCCATCCCCAGAGAGGCCCAGGATGCCAGCTTCTGGACAAGGAAACGGCGGTACCGCATGTCCCTTGCCACGAGTGACACTACAACACACTGAGTGTGAGAGCATCTTCTGGCCTTCCCTGAGCGCATACACTGGGACACCCGGTAGGCTAATACACCCTGAAAGGTGGCCCACCCTCCCTAAAATTCATAGAGCAGCACCTAAAAACTCTTACTAATATAAGCCTCCTTGAGCAACACACCCATTCTGCTTCTGGTCAATGGCTGGGAATTTCACTTTTGTTTTTATTTTCGGGGAGGATCAACGGAAGAGTCAACAGTATCATACCCTTAGCAGTCAATGCAGACAACACCGAGCACATACGCACGAGGGAAGCCCACAAGCTCCACCTCCAAGGAAGAGAACCTGGAAATTCGCCTCCCGCCGTGTGCGTGGCACACCCTCTCCCCACCCAGAGGAGCCGCTGTCAGCTCTTAAGGGAAAATCCCAGATTCCCTAAAACACAAAACTGGGGAGAAAGTCAGCCGCGTGAGGATTATTTAGTCGTGAGAGCTGAAATTTAGCTCTCAAGCTTTATCCGAAGTTCGCTCCCTCCATCCCTCTGAAATCAGCTAAAAGCTGCTACTTCTGGGAAGGCGCACAGCCGCGGTGTTCGTGGTAGGATTTGGAATCCTCAGAAGGAAGAACGGATTTATTTCCCCTCCCATGCAAATGGAAAGTTTAATTAGTTTGTCTCGAAAGGGAAACAGATCAACATGCAGAAGGATCTACTGTCACTTGACTTCTGAAGCTGCCTCTGACGTTCCCATCACAAGTGTGGATTTAATCCTACAATTACGAGAAAGCTAATTGGTAGTTCCCTCCTGCATGTGTGTTTTCGTGTTGTCAGTGGGGCAGTAATGAAAATGAATGCCACATTTGTGAACAGAACGTCTGTGGGCTTATTTACCGCATCTCCAACAACATCGTCTGCTTTATCATGCATTTCAAAGCAGGGATAATTTAAGAATCCAGAATTTCATACATAAAAATACTTAGCAAGAAAGTCTCTCCCTGCACATTATTTGGGTGACGTTACATCCGAATTCCAGTTTGTTGCCCAGGAAATGATTCACCTCACTCATAAATGACAGGCATTCTGAATCATTCACCTGCGATGAAAAATGTCTTTTTGAGGTCCCCAGACCCCCTCATCTCACTGACCTCGGAGCCATCATCCTGCAAAGAGCCCAGCTCAAAGGCAGCCCCACCTTGCCTGTTCCTGGAAAGGTCTCCCCCATCCGGAGCACCACACGCAATTTCTTCTTACACCCCCCCAACCCCCTACCTTTGAGTAGCCGCTCTCCTTCCAGAATGTTCTCCGAGATTAATGCCGTGTAGTCTTCTTCAGAGAATCCAGCCTTGCAGGTCTCCCTGGCTGTAAGATCCCCATTATGGGCCTGAGAACGGAAAGAAGAGAGGTTGGAACAAATGTGAAGCGGACAGAAATTCAATCCAAAGCCTACGTTTACCAGGGGTTGCTACAGGCTGGGTCTGGCCTCTGGCTAAGCAGAAACGCAAAAGCCACAGTCTCCGCCCAAACCCAGTGCTCTTCGTTTCCAGGCTCTCTCGGCCTCACCTGGGCCAGCAGCCCCCCAGACCCCGTGGACCCCAGAAGACAAGGGCAGAGCCACACCAGCAGGCACCCTGCGCTCCAGCTGCACGCCCGCACCCGCGGTCAGGTGTCAGTGATGAACGGGGCACAGCGAGAGAGTGTCAGGAGCCACGGACGCCACAGGACAGCCGTCACCACGTGCGGTGACCAAAGCTGTGCAAATGTGGTCTCTGGCTCTGGAAACGCCTTCTTGTCCTGTGCTCACCCCCAGGTGTGGGCAGGATGAACTGACCAGAGCATGGGGCGGGGACCAGCGGGAGGCAACACCTCACTTCCGACCCCTCTGACCCTGCGTCGGGAGGAGGAGCCTCTGCTTCCCGCGCGGGGCGCGGGAGCCCAGCTTGGACGAGGGGGCCCTGCAGGCTTGGCCTGGGGTGGCCGTGCTGGGTGGGGAGGAAGGCCGGCTGCCGGCAGGAGGGCTGCCTGGGAGGACCTCTCCTGCCCCACAGAGGGCAGCATGTGAGGAGCAGGGGAAGCCGCAGACAGCAGGGAGCAGCGGCCAGCGGCAGCCTGAGGACCACGCTGGGCTCTGGGTGCTGAGGACCTGGAGGCTTACGTCTTCTCCGTGGGTCACCAGGACAGAAGGAGGCGGCAGAGCAAGAAAGGAGGTCCTCCCAGGGGCGGCTCAGCTCTGGGCAAGGAGGGAGGCTTCCCAAAGACGGGGCTCCACACTCCAGGCCTCCCACCTCCGCTAGGCGGAACACTGGTCCGCCCTCGGAGCCCCCATCTCTAGCGCAACCAGGCGAGACAGCGCCTCTAACTGACCCGAAAGGGTGGGTGTCCGCCTGTCCTGGAGCGCCCGGGACCCTGCCCAGCGGAAGGCGCAGGAGGCAGCAAGGCGCCCCAGCCGGGCTGCGGGGAGTGGCGGCTCCAGGCCGGCCAGGCGGGGTGGGGAGCCGTCGAAGAGACCGCGCGGCGCGGCAGGGACGCTGGGCCGAGACGACGGAGCGCCGCGGCCCCCTTCCCCCGCCAGCGCACACGGGCACCAGGGGACGCAGCCCGCAGTCTTGCCTCTGCGGGGCCGCCGCCCTCATGGCCTCGACTCCACACTCCGCCGCCGGCCGGGGAGCGGGCGCCCTCCCTCAAAAGCGCCATAGGGAGGGCGAGGGGTGCGGGTTCCTTCCTCGGGAAAGCTCCAAACCGCGGCTCCACTCCTCGGGAACGGAGCTGCACGGACAGCCGGAGCCCCGCAGGCGAACTCGCCCAGGAAAGTTTCGCCCCGTCCGGGCGAGTGGCGAGCGCAGCCGGAGCGCCCCGCAGCCTCGGAGCGGGCCCCGGGGGCGCCGCACTTGTTCCTCTCGAGGTTCCAGCTGCGCCGCCGGAGGAGCAGCGAGGCCGATCGGCCACGAGAGGGGGTTCCTGCAACTCCCGCGGCCCCGCCGCCTCTCCGGGGGCGCCACCCGGCGCAGCCCCGCGCGCCGCCCCCGGGGCCTGCACCCACCGCGCACAGCCGGTCTGGGGGCCGGGCTCGCGGGCTCGGCGGGCAGGAGGCGGCCGCCCGGACCGCGGCCCCGGGCTCCTTCAGCCTGCGCCCGCCCGGCGCCTGGCTCCCCAGCCCCGCTCCCGGCGGCGAGGGCCCCGCCGGACACGGGCTCGGGCCGCACGTCGCGGACTCGGCGGCGAGGGTGCCCCGCGGTCCACAGCCTCCGCCCGGCCTCCGCCAAGGTCCCTGTCGGCACCCGGAGGACGAGCGCGGAGGCGGCGCCGCGCCGCGAGACCCCGGTCCGGGGCAGCGCGGCCAGACCGGGCGTCCCCAGCGCCGCTGATTCCCTGCCTGCTGTCGCCAGCTCCCCCGCCCGCAGTCCTGGCCCGGGCTGGGGCTCGCCAACTCCGGAGGCTCGCGCTCCCGGGCGGTGGAGGGCGCGCCGGCTCCGCCAGCGGGCAGCCTGCCCAGGCGCGGGAGAGCCGAGCTCCGAGCCGCGGCCGCGGACCCGGGGCGGCTGAGGGATGCTTGGCGGGTCCCGCTTCGGGCAGAGCTCTCGGGGCCCTCCACCCGCCCACATCCCAGCCCGCTCCGCACCACGGCTCGCCGCGGCGCCGGCGGCTCCCGGTTCCTGCCCACCGCGGGCGGCTTCGCGGGGTGCGGGAGCCTCCGGATGCAGCGGTGCTCGCGGCGGGGGCGCCCGGGAGAGCCCCTCCGGGCGAGTGCGCGCCCCGCCGGCTCCGGGGGCGGCCCCGCGGCGCCCGGGGCTTCCGAGCGGCCGGGACGCCAGGCGGCAACTTACCCGGAGCGCGCCGGAGAGCGAGAGCAGCACGAGGAGCACGCCGGAGCCCGCGGTCATCTTCCCGCCGCGCCGCGCCCCGGCGCCCGCCCGGAGCCCGGCGCCCGGAGCCCGCTCCCGGCCGCCGCCGCCGCCACCCGGATCGCGCAGCTCCGATGGCCGCCGCCGCCGCCGCCGCCGCCGCCGCCGCTCGATCGGGCCCCGCGCCTCCAGCCCGGCCGCGCCGCCGCGATCGCCGCTCGGCTCCGGGAGCCAGGCCAAGTCGGCCGGCGGCGCGCTCCCTCAGGCCGGTGCGTCCGCCGGCCTCGCAGCCGCCCGCGCCTCTGTTCCGCGCGCTCCGAACTGCAGGTGAAGCCGCGCGGCCGCCCCGCCGAGGCCCCGCCCCGAGCCCGGCCCCTGCGCTCGCTCGGCCTGACGCGGGCCTTAAAGGCGCCGCGCCCCCCGCGCCGCGCCCGCGCCCGCGCCCGCGCTCGGCGCGCTGCGTCCCGCGCCTCCTCCTTGCGCCCACGCCCGCGCCCCCGCCCCGCGCGGCCGGACGTCGGAGCGGGTGTGGGCCGGGGCCCTCGACCCTCCCAGTACTGGAGGGAGAGGGCGGGGACCTGAGGACTGGAGGCCGCTCGGGAGGGCGCGCCCTCTGGATGGGGAGCCCCTGCTGCTTAGGCCAACTTGCTGCCCGGCCCACGGTGGGAGGGCGCTCCCCTTGTGTTCTCTACGTTTAGAGTGTCTTCGCGCGGACTCCCGCAGCCCGGGCCCACCTCACGGGAGGCTTTGCGCCCGCGCTGGGCGTCCAGGAGTCGGCCCCGAGAGACCAGCCCAGCAGGAAAGCGCCGAGCGGAGCGAGGCGGGAGATCCGCAGGCGTGCAGACCCCCCAGCGCAGTGCAGAGCTCGGAGTCGGAGCCCTGGCTGCCGTGCGCCCCTAAGGACTGGGGACAGGACTAATTCCTGTTTGCATCAAAACGCACTGTTAGGCCTGAGAAGCCAAGAAAGAAATTAGAGGCCCCGGGAAAGAAAAGGAAGAAATTTTCCGACAGAAGAGCTGTCAGGAATGTCAGTGCCGGCTGGCCGGGCCGGCTCCACTAGGCTCTGCTGGTGGGTTTCGGAACAGGGGTGGGGGGGTGGGGGGGGAGAGACACTTCTTTAAGGGATTTATGTACAGCTTGGAAAGTGAGTACATGTTTTTTGCACGTTTCCTTCTGGCTTGGAGATGGAAGAAAAGTGATTTTTGTTTACTCAAATTTGTTTTGGTTTGGCGGAGCTGTGTCAAGATTACCTTAGTTCTGGTTTAAGAAATGCTCTGTAAAGGAGTGGGGAGAGGACTGAGGACTAGTGTTGAGCTCCGAGGTCAGAGGCAACTTGGGCAGGAGAGCAGAAGAGCTGCAAAAGGGCCTTTTCCTCTCCCCCAGGACCCTTCCACCTGGGCAGGGTGTGCGGCTGGTTAGCTCCCTTGCAGTAGACTTCCTGTACTCAGATGAGCCAGGAGGGGCAGGGTAAGATCTACATGCAAACCCATGAGGTTTTGTGCAATTTTTCATCCCATAAGCAAGCCTGTGGGACTAGCAAACGGAGCAGCACATCTGTCCTGGCCACATCTGCCTAGCAGCTCAGAACACGCCCAACTCGGTAGGGGAGTAGGGAGGTTCACAGCTCTATAGGGCCCAATGTGCCGAATGTGCCGGCCTCATCACGGTCCGCCTGCAGAGGTCGTCTGCAGACAGTGGGGTTTCATGGACAAGTCCACACTGGGGAAAAGTGCATTCCTCAGCCATGACCTCACATCTCTGAAAGACCCCTGCTGCTTCCCCCTACCCCGCCTTACTCAGTGTGCTTCCTCACGGCCTAGAGAGCTCACACAAGGGGTCCTGAAATGTCCATCACCAGGACCTGCCTTTGTCTTCAGAAGGCGGCCGCATAATGGGAACAGGTCCTGGGACATGCGTTCCAGAAGTCAGCGTGGGCTCTGCTGTGCTCCGTCACCTGTGGGAGTGCAGACAGGCCGGCAACTCGACAGCAAAAATGGTGCCTTTGGGTGGCGGTCCTGAGGCCCAAACACTGGACAACACGGCTCCCTGTCTTGGACCACTTGACGCTATGGAAGGACACCGTGACTTCAAACAGGGCGAGTGCGATCCGCGGCCTTGAGTTGGCGGAAATGCAAGAGCTTTGGGTAAAGGAACGCAGAGTCGTCCTCACTCGGTAAGTGGACTCCGTTAGCATCCGTGTAGCACAGCGGGGCGAGGGCGGGTAGGAACATGGGCTGGGCAGCCTCTCACCCAGGCCCGGCGACCCCAGCAGGGAGCACTTCCCAAACTCACTTGCCCGGAGGAATTGCTTTGTACACGGAAACCCGCATTTTCGGGAAGATGCTTTCAGAGTACTGCAGTAACCGAGGGAAGTCCAGTAGAGAGCATTGGTTTATCACGCTTGCTGTGAACGAGGCGGTGAGGATGCCTTTAGAGAGGAAGCGGAAATAGGCTCTAAAATGCAGGGCCGTGGAGGACAAAAGATCGTTTGCAGCTAGGCCACTTAACGCGGGACCCCCAACCCCAGAGCAATAGCAGCAACACTCCTTGGGAGTGTGTTCAAAACGCAGAACCTCGGGCCATGCCCCTAGACCTACAGTAGAGGAATCTGCCTGGGACCAGACTTGCCCTCCATGTTCCTCTGTCCTCAGATCATCTGCTTCAGAATCCCAGAGATGCTCCCCAGAAATTCAGATTCCTGGGCTCCACCAAAGCCTTCCGACATGGATCTTTGGGGTGTGGGGCCCCGGAACTGGCCTCTTAACAACCTCTTGGGTAGATACCAGCCTTGAAGAACCACTGGCCTATCCCACAGGTAATAAGCAGGTCCTGGGAGTTTCATAAAAATGCTCTTTCCTGGGCCCTGATTTGGATCTGCTGAATCTGGCCCTTTGGGAGCAAAGCCTGGGAATCAGCATGACATTAGATGACTTCTGATACAGGCAGGGGCCCTGAGAGAGGACCCCAGCCAGCCCCGCTCTGCCGAGCCTCCAAGGGCTCCATCCCACCTGGAGGAGGGCCTATGATCTCCTCCTGCTTCGTAAAGAGCCCCAGAGAAAAGTGTGCTTTGTTTTTAAGAGAGATTAGGAAAATTCTTTTAGGAGGGTAGCAGGTGACTGACGGGTCCCTCTCCACACCTGTAAACTGTTGCATGTAATTGGTCTGCAGATGTTTGCGGAGCGTGGTGGATAGACTTCCTTCCCCACTTGTGGAGGTGAGGCTGGGAAGGGGCTCATCCCCAGGAGCAAATCACACGCCTGTATCGGGGCTGTATTTTCCTGCCTTTTCATCTGATGTTAATTTGCTTTCCACACTCATCATTCTGGTTTAGACACTTCGATGGTAGATGAAAGCTGTTTTGTAAAGAAAGCCGGGGGTGTTGGTAAAAGGTGTGTTCCTGGAATGTTATGGAATCTTTGTGGGCAGTTTAGGGTCGTCAAGGCCCAGCAGAAGTGAGCAAAATCATCCGGATCCCCAGGTCAGGAGAGCCTCCCCTCGTGGAACAGAGAACAGTCTTGAATGAAAAGGTGAGACGGAGAGAAAGAGACAGGCCTGCACAAGCCAGCTCCGCTGTTATTTCCGAGGACGCCTGGGCCACGACGCTGAGTGACTGCTTTTGTTTCCAACAACATCATCGTCCCCTTGACCGCATACTGGTATTTACTGTGCACCAGGCCCTACCTGAAAGGTCTTTGACTCATTATCCGGTGTCATTCTCATGTAGGAAGAAGGTGGCGTTTTCCGAGGACAGAAGCCGGGCCTGGCAATGCTGAGGGGCCTGCGTGCTAGGCAGCGTGCCTGAGGACCGAGGGGACCACCTCCAGGCCCTGGTGCAGAGACCCAGGGGTCAGGCCAGCCCTCCACCCCCCAACCCGGCCCCGGGTGCAAGGCATCCCTCCCACTGCCGGGACATGCCCTCTGCTGGGACACCCGCCTTTTTGCGTGGGAGGTGGCTTCTCTGCCACTCACCCCTCCCTTTCGCAGGGGCCACTGCTCCTCTGGAGCGGGGATGGGGGACAGGAGATGCAGCTAGCTCAGAAGACTCAGGATGGCTCAGTCCCCCGAGCGACTCCCCACGGCCCGGGACCTGCTGCAGTGGGAAGACCAGTCCTGGCAACAGAAGGAGGAGACTGGCCACCTCAGGAGCCCAGAGGGTGTTGGTTCCACGTCACTGTTTTCTCATTTGTTTCCTGTCTGCTTTACAAAAGCGGGGGAGCTCCGGTGTTGGGAGCCAGGACACATGTCACAACGACGCAATAACAGAGAGCTCACTCACGACCCGGCGTGGCGTCCGACTCGTCGTGGGCTGGTTCTTAGGAGCAGCTGACAGAAGGAGGAAGGAGGTCAGGCTGACCTCGCTGATGCGGGCGCCCTAGGACATGTCGTGTCAGTGAGAGTCCCAGCGCACCCTATTAGCGAGCCCCTGTGGCGGCGCCCAACCCCAGTCCCCGGGAGCAGGGCACTGTCCCGCTCCCCTGCGCCCCGGGACCCCTCACCTGGGACGGAGCCGCGTCCATCTGAATCTGGGGTGTCCTGTGTCCTCATAGCATCAGGATGGGAGCAGAGAAATGATGTTTTTATCCATTTACTTTCTTTTTCTTTTTCTGACGGTTCTTCTCCCAGAGCATACTGCACGGGCATCTACTTCCCTCCCCCAGGGACTGAGGCCCGTCATCCCTCAACCGGACCCTCCAGCCACCGCCTCCCTGCCGCTCTCCTCGTAAACCGGGCCCCTCGGGGCCCCCTTGGAAACGTGAATTAGAGAATGTCACATCATGCCCCTGCTTCACGCCCTCAGGTCGGACCCTCCTGGACCGTCGATGATGTCTCTGAGGTCCACAAGGACCTATGCCATCTGGTCCCCACTGTGACTCCACCCCCCACCCCCATGGCCTCACTCCTCAGAGCTGCTTCTTGCATCCCAGGCTCTGTACTTGCTGTTTGGAACATTCTGTCTCCAGGTCTTTGCCCGGCCGACTGCCGCCCAGCATGCAGCCTCCCCTGAGAGAGGCCCGGCCAGCCCCCTGCAAGGCTGCTCACGCACCTCCCACTCCGCCAGGACCCTTCGCACCTGTCACCCCACCTCTTGGCTCCACTCCTGTTTGCAGTGGGGCAAGGGGCAGCTCTGCCCGACCCATGGCTCCCTCTCTCCCGGCACCAGGCCCAGCATCAAACCGATGAACGGGAAAGTGGAGCGGGGGGACAGGGCGGGTCTCCCGAAACTCAGCCTTGGAGGAGGGGGGGCGTCCTTCAAACCAGAGGACATTCTTCTTCTCTTTGCTGGCGCACTCCAGGGCAGGAGCAGGACAACCGGGGCCAGAGGAGGCTGCTTCAAGGGGAACGAGCCGATGATAGGACGTTCGGGAGGGGGCCGGGGCCTGCAAGGCAGGCGGTGAAAGCCGTGTCCCGCAGAGGAGAGCAATTAACCAGTGAAACAGATTTAAGGGAGTGAGAGCAGGGAAGGGGCGACTTTGGAAGTACGAGCAGACCAAGGGCAGCCATGAAGCACAACAGAGACCAGGAAAACAGAAAGCGGTGAAGCGGGCTCTAGGAGTCACGGCTGTCCGCAGCTGGGTCCCTGCGCGGGCCTTCAGCCCCCGGGAGAGGCGGCTTCCCCCTGCTTCCCCCTGCTGCCGGACGCTTCCAAGTTACCTTTAGCTGGTGCTGTCATCGAGCTTTTGGGGATGAGTACAGATCCCCTTCTCCGGGACACAGGTCCTGCGCGGCTGGGAGGTGGCTGGGCTCCTCGGGGCGTGGCCGGGGTTTCCAGTCCCGCGAGGGCGGCTCGGGGCAGGGGCGCGGGTGCGGTAGAGGCCGAAGCGCGGCATCCGCTGAGTGCGGGGCCGGACACGCGGCCTGTCCTCGAGGAGCAAAGCCTCCTTCTGCTTTCTGGGTCTGCGGCTGAAGCTCTGATGGGGAATTCGCCTCAGAGGCCGACGGAGGAAGTCGCTTGCCTAGAAACAGGACCGCCTCCTGACCCCGCGAGCGAGTCCTTTTTTCGGGGTCAGGCAGGGACCCCCAGACTTGTGCGGCAGGACCACCAGGCCGGCATCCTCAGGATACGGAGGCCTGGACCCCAGCCCGCCGCAGATTCCTGTGCCACCAAGGCCGGCCGAGCGTCGGCGCGCTCAGCGTTCCGCAGCGGACTCCGAGTGCGCACGCCGGCCGGGGCACCGCATCACGTCCAAACGCTGCCACCCTGGACGTCCCGCTGTGACTTAATTTTTACTGTCCCTCCGTGGGCAGGGCAAACAAAGGCCTGGTTTTGATGGAGGGGCTGGGGCAGGTACTCAGAGCGACAGTCGTCTCCCCTGTCTGGACGGGCGGCGTCAGAGTGGGGGGGGGTCTCGGGAACCCCGGCAGGGGCCTCAAGGCTGCTGGGTGCTGCGTGTGGGCAGGAGAGCCCTGACGGAAGAAGATGGGGAGGACGCGTGGCTCTTCTCAGGGCTACCGGGCAACCCAGCTGTCGAGCTCAGACTTGTAGAACGGCTTCCTGGGGCAAGAATCCCACCGAAGCAAATGGCCTCGACCTGGGTCTCTGGATGCAGAAGAAGGGAGTCCCAGGAGCACCCGTGGAGGCAGGTGCTGGGGCATGGAGGCTGTGGGAGGGCACAGAATGGCCCCGGGGTGCAAGAGCCCACCTGCCCCAGAAGCCAGAGGGAGGAGGGTCCCCAAGTCCCCAGGGAAGGTCCCCAGCAGAAGTCTGAGTGTCGTAGACCAGCCTGCAGGGGATGGCTGGGTGAATCCTGGGGACGTGTGGGCGGTGCTCCTCTGGTGAGGAAGGTCTGGTACCACCACACCCACCTGGTTTCCCTGAGGCTTGGAGAGGGCGGCAGTTTGCTCTGAGTGGAGCAGCTCATTCAGAATAGACTGGGGAGATGCGAACACGGCGGTCAACAGCCCTGGGTCCTCCCGGGGGAGCATCTGAGCGCCACAGTTAAAAGCTCCACAGAAAGCTGTGTTGTGGAGCATCCGTGAACTGAGGAAGAAGAGAGAGACTGGAGGCCCGATCTGCAGCACGGCCGCTGCCCAGAGACTGTAAGGGTGTTCGCCCTGGACCACAGCGAGCCGCCTCCTGAACCAAAGGTGGGGAAAGGCCTGTTGGATCCAGCAGCTGGTGTCTCTGCTCAGTGAGTCTGGGCTCCCGTGCCGGGATTCATGGACCCGCTCGGGGCTTCTGCTCTGAACGCGGGCTGTGCTGTGTTCCGGGGGACGCGCCCCTGTCCCCATGGTTCTCAGCGTCCAGGGCAGAGAGAGAACTCGAACACCAGTACCGGGGCAGGGCTGGGAGGCTCCGGGAAGGCGTGCGCAGCAGCCACCTATCCCGCGCGTGTGCCTGGGGCTTCAGCTGGTCCTTACCGCCTCCCTGCTCCAGAAGTGGGACAGGCAGCATCAGCCACAATTTACAGGTGAGAAAAAGCAGACGTGTCCAGCTCTGGGGTTAGAGGACAGGTGCCATTCTCTGCCCAGAGACCCAGTGTTCAGGGTTCTGAGGGCTGTCGGTCCAGGGTGGGGCCGTGTGTCCGCGATCATACTGTCGTAGGGATGCTTGCCCCGCCCTAAAATTCCCCAGCGCTCTGCTGCTCCTGCTTGCTTCCCCTGGTCCACAACCACTGGTCTTTTACTGTCTCCTTGGTTCTGCCTTTTCCAGAAGGCCGTGCGGTGGGAACCATACAGTGTGTAACTTTCTCCGATTGGCTTCTCTCACTTAGCGATAAGCACTGACGGTTCCCCACGTCTGTTCAGCCGCGGAGAATGGTCCATCGTCTGGATGTACCACAGTTTATTTATCCCGTCACCTGTTTAAGGACCTCATGTTGGTTTCCCAATATCCCTGGGTTTTCAACCAGTGACAACTACAGGTTCTTCCCCTAGACGAAGTTCAGTTAAGTCTGTGGCTTCTCCCCTGACTTCTGTGCACCTTGGGGCCAGGATCCCAACCTTGGACCTCACAGCCTGGCCCCGTCAGGTGGATTGGGAGACGGTCCCCAGCTCCTGGCTGTGAGCTGGGGGTGGGCTTAGGGCTGTTGCTCCGTGGCCTCCCCCTCCCAGCGCTGCTGCCTCCATGCCCACGGCCCCCACGGCCCGAGGTGAGCTCTGTGGCCCTGGCGCCTGCTGGCCGCACTCCCATCTCTTCCGAGTCCTAGCGAGCACCTTTTGCAATTAACAAAGTGGCCCTCGCTCTCTCCCACTTAGGCACTTGGGATTCGGGAACTGGCAAGGAGGAAACAGTCAGCATTTATAAAGTCTCCTTCTTTTTGGGATTTCAATGACTATTACGATTGTTCTCGCTTTCATTTATAAATTATTGCTGGGAAGGCACATTCTCAACAAATACTCATTGCTCTTAAGAGATAATGATCTCCGGTGAGCGCCACAACCTTCCCCCTGCAGGAGCCTGTTTACTGCTCTGGAGACGCGCGTCGGGAGAAATATAGTAGAAGCACCAGGGAGAGAGTGTGCCGGCAGACCGAGGGCTGGTGTCGAGGGTGGGCGGCTCTAGTGCGCGTGGTCGGGATCTCCCGTCCAGGTGGAACCAAGGAAGGAAGAGCCACCTTCCCCATGGACCTATTCGAGGACAGACAGTGAGCTTCCGTGCACCATCCTACTGTATCCTCTCGCCCCTTTTCAGAAGTAGAGCTCACTGCTGTCATCATGCTCTCGGGAAGAACCGAGACCTGTGCAGAAAGTGGCTTGGCCTGGGGTAGACACCGAATGGTGGCAGAGTCTTTGCTGCTCTCCCCACTGAGAGGTGAAGTTTGTTGCCCTCCCCCGAATCTGGGGACTTGGCTGGCCAAATGTGATAGAGCTGAGGTTGGATCCTTTGAGACTAGCCCCCCGGGGACCTCTTGCTGCACACTCCCTGGGTCCTTGAGCTGTCACGTGCACAGTCTGGCCCCGCCGAGACCCACACTGGAGTGGCCAGGTGCACAGTGCCTGGCTCTGTCATTGCCATCCTGTGAGTGAAGCTCTCAGGGACTCTCCGGACCAGACTGTCCTCCACTGGGTACCACCGAGTCACCTTCCCTGACGTTGAGGAAGAACCAGCCGAGGTCTGTTCAAGTTTCTGACCAATAAAACTGTGACACATAATTAAAAGTTGAGGTTTTATGACCCTAAGTTATGGGACAATTTGTTACATGGCAATAGATAAGTAACTGTAACATTGCCCAGAGTAAAAGGTAGTGAGGAGCCAGACCCGTGCAACTGTTTCCAAACCTGCTCACTTAGCCAGTCGTGGTTCCGACACAGGAAGGAAACCCGTTCTTTTGCCCCTGGTACCTCCGAGGCTCGGGAGCTGTCCCGGGCAGCCCTTGTTCTCGTTGGGGTGGGGGGAGGCCTGTGTTCCTCTGGGTGTCCCCGGGGAACAGGCAAGCCAAGTCAGCTGATGTGGCCCAACCTCTAGTTGATGTCGGCCTTAAACACAGAAATGGAGCTGAAAATCCCAACCATCCTAGTCGGTTTGCTCCTCTCTCACAGCCGGAAGGAAGTAGCAGCCCCAGGAGGCCTGGCTCAGCACGCAAGCCCCTTCCACACCCTCTGTTCATGCACGGAATGCGCGTTATTCTGCTCACTCTGCAGTTTGCAGGGGGCAAGGCAAGACAAGAACTGTGCATCTCAACTCATGTTTTCTCTGACACCAGAAGCAGGCAGGGGAAGCGAAAAGACAAAACAAAACAAAAAGAATGAAACAATGCACTTCCAGAAACTGAACACGGGTGACACGCCCTTCGTCAGGCTGAGCAGCGTGGGCTGAGGCTGGAGGTTCCCGTCAGATGGGGCAGCTGCGTGGGCATGAGCTTCTTGGCGATCACGCAAAGGGCACTGGGGGGCATTTGTTGCCTGTGCTGCACTGTGCGTGGACAGAATTCCCTCAGAGGGAGAGGTGGGGGAGATACATATAAACCGCCTAGTAGATGGTAAATGTGGGATGTGCTTCTGTGATTCTACAGCTCCCTGGTTCCACTGATGTCAGAGGCCAGACGGGATGACTCCAGCCCCAGGGTTCTGATGAGTGACGCTGTATGGGAGGAGTGGCCTCTGCAATGGAGATGAAGAGCCACTGAGCAAGGGGGAGAGAGGATCATGCACAGCCAAGGACAGAACAAGCCTTCCAAGTTGACTTGGTGGACGTGACTTGTCCCCCAGGCAGCAGGTGGGAGGTTCTTCCCAGACTGGCCCTGCTCCACGAGCCTGTCTTGTAAACGATATTTGGGATGTGCAGTTCGCTCAGTGCAGCCCCAGAGCCTGGAATGGCAGAGACACTCCTACATCCCAGCCAGGGTGAGCTGGTGGTCCCAGGGCAGGCTCTGCACTGAAGCTGGGGCCCTGGCTTGGTCAGATCCCTAATATGCACTGAGCACCCAGGCAGCTGCCTACCTCAAGCCCCGGAGGTCACTCACTCTGCCTCTCAGACACCTCTCACCCCTCCACAGGCTGAACCCAAGGTGTGTGTGTGTGTGTGTGTGTGTGTGCAGGGAGGTGAGACGTGCAGACAAGCCCCGGGGTTGGCCTGCAGCCCGGGGCGGGTGGGTGTCAATGGACGAGGACCTCAGCTCCTATCCTTGGTAAAGTCAATCTGTCAGGTTGTCAGAGTGCAAAGTGATCCAAATGTGTGGCAGAAACAGATCACTGAGAAGCAACTTTCTGAGCAAAGCTCCAGGTGTTTCTGGTCAGAGACCCGCCAATAAGGCACCCTCTCCCCTCCCTATCTCCCTACTCCTGAGAGCATCTTTATTTTTTCTTGAGTGAAAATGCATTCAGTCGTTTGTTCTTTTACTGTGATAAGAACAATTACCATGAGCCGTACCCTCTTTACAACCTCACAGCTACACAGAATGATACTGTTACCCACGGGCCTAAGCTGTATAGGTCACCTCTAGGACTTACTCAAACTTTACACGCACTGAAGGACAGCTCCCCACTCCCCAGTCCCTGGAAACCCCCAATCTCCTCTCTATTTCTGTATGTCTGACTATTTTAGCTACTTCACATAACTGGAATTACCCAGTTTTTGTCCCTCTGTGTCTGGCTTCTTCACCCAGTGTCATCCCCTCTGGGTTCCTCCATGTGGTTGTAAATGGCAGTTTGTGCTTCTTCTTAATCTGAATAATGTTCTGTTGTCTGCATACACCACATTTTCTTTATGCATCCACTCACAGATGGACCCTGAGGTTTTCCTCCACCTCTTGGCTACCGAGTAATGCTGTGATGAAGACGGGGGTGTGCATACGTGTTTCTCAAGCACACGTGGAGTATTCCTTAAGATAGATCATGTATTAGGTCACAAAACTAGTCTAACAAATTTAGGATGACTGAGATAATAACAACTATCTTTTCTGATCACAATGGAATGAAACTACAAATAAAATAGCAGAAGAAATATGAGAAAATTCACAAATACACACTCTTGGACAACCAACAGATCAAAAAGGAAATCAAAAGGGATTTTAGAAAATGTCTTGAGAAAATGAAAACAAAAACACAACATAAAATGTATAAGATGCAGCAGAAGCAGTACCAAGAGAGAAGTTTATAGCGATAAATTCTTACTGGAGATCAGAAGCAAGAGCTCAGGTAAACAAGCTGACGTGACACCTCCTCAAACTAAAGGAAGAACAAACTAAGCCCAAAGTTAGCAGAAGGAAGGAAATAGTAAAGATTAGAGTGGAAATAAATGAAATAGAGAAGTTTTAAAAAATAGAAAAAATCAACAAAACTTAGGTGTTTTTCTGAAATATTAAAAAGAAATGGATAAAACTTTAGCCAGACTAAAAACAATCTAAGAAAAAAAGACTCAAGATTAGAAAGAGGAGACATTACAACAGATCCCACAGGAAACCAAAGATCGTTAGAGACTATGAATAATTTTAAGCCAACAAATAGGACAACCTAGAAGAAACGGATAGATTCCTAGGAACATATAACCCACTGAGACTGAATCAGGAAGAAAGAGAAAATCTGAACAGATCAACGATGACTAAGGAAATCGATCAATCAAAAATCTCCCAACAAAGAAAAGCCTGGAACCAGATGGCTTTACTGGTGAATTCTACCGAACATTTAAAAGAAAATCAGGGGCCCTTGGGTGGCTCAGTGGGTTAAAGCCTCTGCCATCAGCTCAGGTCATAATCCTAGGGTCCTGGGATTGAGCCCCGAATCAGGCTCTCTGCCCAGCAAGGAGCCCGCTTCCTCCTCTCTCTCTCTGCCTCTCTGCCTACTTGTGATCTCTGTCAAATAAATAAATAAATAAATAATCCTTAAAAGAAAAAAAATATTTTAAAAGAAAATCTGCTCCAATCCTTCTCAAATTGCTCCAAAAATTTGAAGAGATCAGAATACTTCCAAAATCATTTTATGCGGTCAGTGTTACCCTGACATCAAAGCCAGAAAGACACACAAGAAAGTTGTTTTAATCAGGCAGTATCCCTGACAAATATGGATTAGCAAGCTGAATACAACAGCGCATTGAAAAGATGGGACAGGACACCAAGTGCGTTTTGTCCTGATGCAAGGAGGGCTTAGCCTGTGAACATCAAGTAATGTGACCCACCACATTAACAGAACAGAGGGGAAAAATCTTATGATCATCTCAATAAATTTGGAAAAAGCATTTGACAAAATTCAAGTCCCTTCATCAGAGAAAACTCTCGGCAGACTAGAAATAGAAAGAAATGTCCCTCAACACAACTCAGGCCCCATATGCCAAACCCACAGCTCACACCACACTCAGGGGTGGAAAACTGAGAGCTTTTCCCTTCAGAAAACAAGGCAAGAATGCTTGTTCCTACTGTTGCTACTCAACATAGCCCTGGGAGTCCAAGCCAGAGCAATCTGGCAAAAGAAAGAGATGAAGTCATCCAAACTGGAAGAGAAAAGCAAAGTTATCTGTTTGCAGATGACACGATCTTATATGGAGAAAACTTTAGAGACCACCCCACCCCCATGAGCAAAGTAAAAGTTATAAGATAAAAAATTCTACATGCAGAAATCAGCTGAGGTATCCTTAAGCAAACTCTGTACAAGCCAGGCTCTGTCTCAGGCTCTGCTTTTAGTAAATCCACCCGAGGCCAGAGGACCCAGTGGGTTTTCAGAAGGGACCTCCTCCCAGAAGCACCCCTGCGTCGGGAGAGACTGGCCCCGGGTCTTGCACAACCACACAACAGACTTGGGAAAACCCTGTGCGCTGTCTCCCCTGGAGGTCATGGGAAGCCCACATTTGGGCAGAAGGCAGGCGGAGGGTTTTAACCACATCGATATAAAATCATAACGGAGCCTTCACTTCCAACCCTGCAGGTGACATTGGGCTTTTCCCTTCCAGCATCCTCAGAACCAGGGAAAGCTCCCACACAAACGGGAGACACAGGGTCTCCAGCCCAGACCGTGTTTTCTGTTGTAATCAGAAACCCAGGCATTGTCTGAGCTTTGGCTGGTTCCCTGGGGTCTAGAAGGAAGTCAGGATCGGGCCTCCCATGCTACAGGATTCGGTGGCAGCCTGGCCACATCGGGGGCACGTGTCTGCACAGCTTTCTACATAATTGTGTGTGTTCATTTACATAGATTTTCCTGTTGTGTGCAAGATGCCATTGACTCCAGCTATGTAAAGTAAAGTAAAATTAATAGTTCAACCTAAGTCAAGTGTATTCACACATATTATTCATGGCCACTGGGAGAGAGGAGCCGGTGGCAGGCAGCTGGGCAAAGGGCTCAGCCATCTGCCCCAGCTCTGAATCCAAGGGCGGGGGTGGACTCAGCTGGGAAGAAAGGCCGGCTGGATGCTGGGGGAATATCTAGTTGCCTCTGAAGCAGTAGCACTGGGGAGGGGCCGCTGAAAATGCTGGAAGAGGTGACATACAGTTTCAAAGAAAAGACCTTAGAGAAAACCTGCCTTTCCGTTTTCATTTTAAAATGATACATTTCCTCCATACAATCGGATCACTTCGCACTCTGACAACCTGAGAGATTGCTTTTACAAAGGATAGCACTTGAAGGAATTCAAAGACTACCATTAACTCAGAAGCAGACTCTTGTGGCTGCAAGTACAGCCAGACCGTTGCAGGAAGGGGTGGGGAGACTGTGGCCCTCGGTATCTGGGGTCTCAGTTGTATTATCACGATATTACCCTTCAGTTAGAAGAGAGTAAATTCCGCCTCATATTGGCTTATGTTTAAAAAAAAAATAGAATATTATCTATTGACTCAGGTAAAACAAAAGTCCAGACATTCTTTGTCTTCAGGCATGGCTGGATCCAGGTGATAAATAGGTTTCTTTTGACCTTTGGCCTTTGTTTGGTTCTATACTGCACATATTAGCTTCATTTTGAATAAGCTTTTTCCTTCTATTAGCAAGATGGCCACTGGAAGCCCTTTTGCATCCTTGTCAATAGCCCAAGCAACAGAAGACCTGACCTCTGAATACGAGTCCTGAATGGACCAACCTGATCTTTGTAGCCCTCCGAACTAGACACTGTGTGGGACGAGTCAGTGCTGATCGGCTGTGTCTGGGTCCCATGACCACACAGAGGGTGGGGCCACTCCACCTGCCCCTTGCTGATGAGGAGTGGAATCCCCGGTGCACACGGAGGGTCTGTTACCAGCAGAAGGGGTGGGGGTGGGTGCTGGGAAGGCAGAAACCACAGAACTCCCCGAAAAGAGGGCAGCTGAGCCCAGCTCTCCAACCTGGGCCTGGGCTCCTGCCTTCAGAGCCCAGGACGTGTCTTCCCTTGAATGTGTGTCATCCGTGCATGCGTCTGCCCGTGGCCCCGGAGGATACATTTTGGGAAATGAGGCTGTTGTCAAAAGGTCCATATATCTGTAATGTTCGTATATTCCATCTCACTTTCTTTAGATGCAGCCTTAAAGAGAAGTAGGTTTGCTGTCTGCAAGCAGCTTGCCTCTTTAATGCTTCACGCGACCTGCTCCGGGGGCCCCTGTCAGTGACTGCAGACAGCCTTGGGGGGCAGCGTGCGAAGGGGTTCTGCCCTCTCCTGGGGCAGGGCTGCCTCTGTGTACTCACCTTGTGCGGGGCGAGGTGGGTCCTGTTCCTGTCACCGAGCGGGACCCCGCAGGAGCCCGGGGGCTGGCGGGCAGCTCCTCTAAATCACGAGGACGGTGACACAGCGACATGTCACCTTCAGAGGGTGCGGCGCCCACAGAGCTGGCTTTGAGCAGTGAAACTGAAACTAAATGGAGTTTCAGGGGTGACCGTGGCAGGGGCCGGGGTGGCGAGGCTGTCTTTGTGGCGTAAATTCGGATGTATTATAAAAAAATACGGCCCACCTCTAAAGAACTTGGCGTGGGCCCAGGAGACAGGCAGACACCAGATTCGTGTTTACCCAGCATGCTTCAGCAAACTTTCAATCTATTTACAGGTATGCATGATAAACTGCCTTGAATGGATGAGTTATTGGCTCTGCTGTAAATGAAATTAATACGATGAGGTGGGGGAGGCGGAGGGATAACGCGTCGCCCAAGCCGGCTGAGCTCGGAGACCGGAGAGCAGCCTTCAAGCGAGGGAGGTTTTCCGACCAACTGCGGTGCCTTCCCCTGGGTCACTGACATAGGAAGAAAAGGCGGTCTTGCGCGGGTGAGCAGCTAGCAAACGCATCTGGGCGGCCGGGGAGGTGGTAGCACAGAAGTCCGTCCCTCCCTTCCAGGGCTCTCGATGGTTCTCCACGTCCAGCCTTCTTGCCACCGAGGCGTGCGCGAAACCAGGAAACGCCCCTTATTACAGGTAGATGCAGTGACATCGTTACACACGTCTCCTGGTTTATTAGAGGCAACCGGGGGGCAGCCTGGGGTCCCGGGCTCCCACATGGAAATAAGCACGCAGCCTGCCCGGGTGCGGCTGGCAAGGGGCTCATGGAGGTGGTCGCGGTAGAACAGAGCCGTGGCCTGTTTCAGGGGGCTCGGGGCCTCTTGGCGTTCTGTGTGTGACTGCAGACCGTCTGCCAGGCCGCGCGCCCTCGCCCCGATGGCATGAATGGCGCACCATGGTCTGCCGTGTCTGTGACAGCCCTGTGCTCTGCGCTCTGTGTATCACTGTGACTATCGTGGACACAGACAACAGAAGCATCCCCCCGGGGGCTGGAGTGGACAGGGCCTCCCCCCTGCCCCGCACTCGGCCCCCAGGCCCAGAGGATGTGCAGGGGAGTCTTTTAGGATGGACACGAGGGAATTGGCAAAGGGGTTGTTTGTATTCCTGAAACACACACACGTGCACACACAGTTCCGTGTTCTCCACAGGCATTTTTTTACCCATTCATCAAAATACTGAACCTGAATAATTCACCCCAAACTCGTATCCAATAATGTTAAACCTCACCGAGACTGACGGGGTTGGCGAGGAACAAGCCCGCCGGCCTCGGGATCTCCCGTCGCTCTGGGCAAACACAAATGAGGAAGGACAGAACCCGCGGGAGAGGGCGAGGCCCGGCTCGGACCCCCTGCCCTTTCCCGGCTCTGCTGGGACGCGGGACGGCTTGCTGTTGCCTGTCGAGCCGGAAGCTTTATTGTTACTGGAATAGAGCGGTGGTTTGAAAGCGACGGCAAGCAGCCGGAGCCTGAAGCTCGCCACCACGAGCCATCACATAGCCCGGCTTCGGCCGCGCCCCAGGCAGCGCCTGGGTGCCGGTGTCTGTCAGGCCTTTTAGGAGGCCGCGTTTAACTGGGAGAGCTGTGCCTTTTGCAAGCATTCTGAGACCCTGGGACAGGATAGAACGGGGCCGAACCTTCAGCTTCCTCTGTGCGTGGACCTCAGCAACCTGCTTCCCTGATGGCCGAGAGCACTGAGCTGGGTGTGGGTCCGAGTGTGGCCTAGGTGTGGCCCCGGCGTGGCCCGAGGCTGACTGCTCACCAGAGCCTCCTTTGACACAGTGTCTTGGAGGATGAGCCTCACCTGTGGGAGGGCTGCCGTGGGCTCCGCACGCTTCTCTGAACACACTGGAGAAGTTTTGGGGTGGACTAGGGAGACGTGGAGGGGTCCCGCAGGGCCACTAGGATAGATATGAACCAAAGTGTCGTAAGGGCAAGACTCAGAGCCAGGACTGGGACCCGTCAGGGCACAGGAGGTGCTGGCAGGGGGTGAAACAGGTGCGGGGGGCGGGGGGCACGGGCGGCACCCAGGGTGCAAATGCGAAGCAGCTTCACTCTCAAGGCAGGGCAAGCACGGGGTCAGCCCCGAGAGCATCCCCCAGGCGCCCGGCCTGCCGCACCCGAGTCCCAGACCTGCTAACACCCTTCTCAGAGCGAATGAGGAATGACGAGCCCGTTTGTGCTGCTCCCCTCACCTCCACGAGGCGGGAAGGGGGGTCTCAGTGGGCAGGGGCCAGGCTCTAATCCCGCTCACCAGACACCCCTGTGCTCCCGGCTTGTTCGCTGGTCTAGGCGCAGAGTGCGGCAGCTGCTCTCAGCATCAAGGTGACTCTCCGCTGACTCTGGTACCCTCCGGCTGAGTGTGGGTCATCCCAGTTCCTGTATGAGTGTGTGAGACCCCGAGGTCCTCAGTGGCAGTGTTTTCCACAGGGTGGAGGGCAGTAGATGCCACTCTGGAGACTTCCAGGAAGCTGCAGCATGAGTTCAGTTTTCTGCTCCTTGGCTCACTGGCTGTGTGACCTTGAGCAAGTGTGTTAACCTCTCTGAGCTCAGCTTGCTTTCCTGTAAAGAAATGATGGTGGCCCCCTTGCAGGTGACGGCACAGAGTGGAGAATTTGACCCATACAAGGCAGTGGTGAGTTTGCCTCAGTGGACATTAGATTAGGCAATGTCTGGGGCTATTTCTGGTGTCAGACCTGGGGTGAGGGTAGGCATGGGTAGGGCAGAGGCTTCTGAACATCCCCCAGTCCGCGGGACGGCCCCACCAGAGAGACTCACTGGGCTGCAGATGCCAACGTGGGGAGTCTGGGAAACGTTGGTGAACAGCACACATCTGGGTGTCTCCTGTGCCGGGCAGAAGTGATCGTAACGTCCTCCCCTCCAGCACAGAGCCCAGGGTGAGGGGACGTGCTCAGCCCGAAGGGAAGTTGTCCTTCCCACCTGGCCCTTCAGGCATCTGGCAGTGAGGACCACACTTTCCAAGAGCTCACTTTCCTGAGTTTGACTGACCTCCCTGGTGCCTACACGGTGCCCAGCACCTGGAGAAACAGCAGATGAGCCCCGGGTGAGCTCCCACGGAGCTTCCTTTCCAGGGGATGGTGCAGATCCGGGCATGCACGCCCAGTGGGTTCTCGGGGACATGCACACTGGGAGCACGGAGGACAGGACTCTGCGTAGGGATCCTTACCAGGGGAGAGGGGGGGGCAGACTCAGAGCATGTCGGGGACAAGGATTGCCCAGGGCCAAGCCCTGCACTGGCCCGGCGAGGAGATGGGGGCCAACTCTCCCGTCAAGTGACCTGCAGGGACATTCTCATTGGCCAGAAGCAGGCGTTGTGATCTCCTGTAGGGTCTAGAAGAGACCAGAGTCAGTGGCCAGTGGCTGGCAAGCCAGCAGCACACGTGGTGGGCATGGGCTGGTCGTTCTGCCATGTCTGGACCAGGGGTGGCCAGGAAGGAAGCCGAGGGGGCAGGAGCCTGGCATTGACGAGAGAGGAGAGGAGCAGGGGTGTTGGTCAACCCCGGCGCGGGAGTCAAGACAGTGGTCTGGCCTCTCGTTAGAAGGCTGATGGCCGCGGTCAGCCCCACACTCACGACGGACCGCTTTCAGGCCCATCGGGCCACCACTTATATGGACAGCTGGCTTGGAAGAGGCTGAGTCCCTGTCCCCACAACAAAGGGACACTTCCTGTCCCCAACCCCTCCAGTGCCTCCGTACGTCCTCAGACACTGAGGCTCTCAGCACACATGTGGCAAAAGCGTCCTAAATGGAGAAATTCACGTGACGAGGCTCTCAGTGCCGTCTCCACGCTGGGATTCTGTGCCCGGGGTCTTCTCTTTAAGTTCAGGGGAGTGCGGTTCTTAAATATTAATCCATATTTCCATGAAATGTGTGCATGTGTGAGTTCAGGCAGAGGGAGACAGGCATGAGAGACGGTAGGTGGGTGGATAGGAGATAGATGATCAGACGGGTCTCACGGTGGTCCCCAGGCCTCCATACACAAATACTAGGTTTCACGCCAGATCATCTCACTACGTCACATGGTCCCGTTGAATCTGTCGGTACACACGTACGCAGTCGCGGATACCCTCTCACTCATAGTTTGCCACTCTCTGCAAATTCCGGCATAGCTCTCAGATCCGCAGAGAGCTCTAGGGACACAGCGGAAAGATGGCTTTTGTAAAACCCGGGTTTTGCGGTCACGCAAGTGTTTGCAGCCTCCCCACTAGGTGGCGCTGTGCGCAGCCCGGCTTCCCGCGGCAGGTGGGGCCCGCAGGTGCAGCGGTGCCTGGCCGCGGGTGGGGGTGGCGGTGCGGGGGCTGCGGGTGGGGGCTGGGGGCTGGGAGGTTCAGGCTTTTGAGTGTGACCCGCAGTGAGACCTGGTCCTTCTCCGGCCAGGCCAGACAGGAGGGCAGGGAGGAGAAGATGCCCCAGGCAGGGGGCTGCCGGGGATCTGAAGAGAGGCAGGGATTCTCTTGCCGGAGCAGCGACGGGCAAGTAAACCACTGAGATTGTGCGGCATGAATCAAAGAAGCCTTTGGTTTTCTCTCTGGGAAGGAAGAAGAAAATAGAACAGTTCACCTTTCAGAAAGCTCCGACGCGTGGGAATGAAGCATCCTTCCCGCTGGCGTCACGCAACAATGCAGCCATTTCCAGCATCCTCAAGAGACTGTGAGGGCTAAGCGGGATCAGAGGCCCAAGACTGTTTTCTCATTTGGTTCCTCTTTGTACGTGGTGTCTCCTGCATCGGCCGAGCCCTGGCCAGTGACCCGCGCGCAGCCCAGCGAGGCGTGTCTCCCCAGGTTCCACCCGGGTGCAGCAGCGGGGGGCTCAGGAGGCTCTCAGAGCGGCAGGTGCAGAGCGAGAGAGGCCCCTGGAAATCACCCCATCCACTTACAAGCGGAACGATTCTCCACTCTCTAGAACAGCTAGTAATATTCTGCAACAAGCTTACTCTCTACATGATCATTAATTGTATCCTGTGCCGTCCTCATGAATGCTACATTTTGCCTTTTGTGGTGCGTGGCTCCTTCCTTTTTGATTCCAACAGTGGCTTATGCACTTGAGTACTGGCAAGGGGCAAGCTCCTCTCCATGCGGGACCGTATTTAACCCTTACAACCATGTGTGGAGTGGACATGCTGAGGCTCCCACTTTGCAGGAGTAGCCTGGGGCTCGGAGAGGAAATGTGGGCGGTCAGCCCGAGCTCCCTGGGGCTGCTGTAGCAAATTAGTACGACTTAGTGGCTTAAACAATACAAATATCACCTCATAGTTCTGGAGCTCCCAGGTCTGCACTGAGTCTCGCTGGGCTCCCCTGGGCTGTGTTCTCTTTGGAGACTCCAGAGGAGTCGTGCCTTTTCCGGTGCCTGGAGGTGCCCGCGCTGCTCTGTTCGTGCCCCTTCCCCCGTCCTTGAAGCCGGCAACAGCGGGTCAAGTCTTCTCCGGTCCATGTCTTTGACAAGCCCCCCATCTTTGTGCACCTCTCTCTGACCATAGCTGGGAAAGGCTCTCTGTTTTTAAGGACTCACATGATTAAAATGACCTAACCCAGATAATCCAGGAACACCTCCTCTCTCCGGCTCTCAAGGTTCATCAGCATAATCACAGCAGCGGAGTCCTTTTTTGCCACGAAAGTTGGCATGTTCTGGGGTTTGGAGCACTAAGAAGTAGTTGCACCGGGGACATTATCCTGCTGGCTTCGAGAGCCCGCACATGGCTGTCCTGTGTTGTCAGCACATGCCTTACACTGTTGTTCCCAACAACAATTTCACTTCCTTTCCACGTTGCCCAACGTGCCCCTCACCCCCTCCCGCTGGTTTTTAAGTGTCTTCCGATTTCTAGCTACAAGAGTAGGTGCCTCCATTTCAAATGCTCCCCAACACTATATATATTTACATTGTCGGCTGAGCAGACAATATCCCAAACCCATCCATACTCCCGTCCAAAGTCTCCTGCTCTCCTCGCCTTGTTTCGGTGAGCTGCCAACCTCTACCACAGATTGAAATGCAGAGCTGGAAGGTGAGTGGGACTTCCTAGGGTCATCTGCTCCCAAAAGGCCCCCCCGGGGCCACTGGCTCGCCCACTGTTGTGACCCAGACGGCAGGCCACGTGTGGTGGAGCCGGTCCACGTGGCTACTTGGAGCAGGAAGCTGGTCACGGTATTAACTCCCTTTAAGGCAATTTCTGCTCAGTCTGATTTAATTTGCGCTGAGTATGGGTGAGATCGATTTTTAAACAGAAACTGTTGTGTGTTCTGAGCAGTGAACAGCAGAGCCCGTGAGTGGTGGGCAGGAGACCACGACAACATGAAAATGAACCCACTCAGGCTGCGACCCGGTAAGACCCTCAGAAGCTGGACTGTAAAATGCAGACGGCAGGCAGTCCCTGCAGAAGGCCCCTGCTCTGAATCCTTCGCTAGAGATGCAGATCCCTGGGCCTCACCCATGGGGGCGTGGCGTCCGGCGGGCCGGCCCCTGGCAGTTCGGTGGAATGGGAAGGGGCACCAGGTGGCCTTCACCTCCACGTCGGGTCCACGCACAGCACTTTCAGCCCGACAGCAGTGATGCTGAATTCCGCATGCGGCTGCCCCATGCCCGGTCCTGCTGGGAGCACACGGGGCTCCAGGAGCAGGAAGGACTGAGCCAGCAGAGAGAGAGAGACAGATGCAGAGAAGGACCCTCTCTCTTTCATACTCTCACATGTGCCTAGTAATGAATCCTCTCTCCCCCGCACACAGATGCTTGCACACGTGCATAGACACAAGCAGACACACAGACAAGACACATTGTCCTTAATGAGTTGTTTTAGCTCTAATAGCGTAACATTTTGCAGGAAATAAAGGGTAAAAGGTATACCTTGCAAGAATGGAAGTGATTCAGCTGACGGTTTCGCATATTTGCTTAGCACTTCTTCAGCAGCTAGACCTTGTGTTAGGATGAGGGACTTGTCGGTAATCAGAATGGACGCGTGTGTTCACCTCCTGCCACCTTGTCAGTTCATTAACTTAATTAACCTGACTAGTCAGCCTGTGACGTGGGGATGCGCTTTGTCTGTGCTCAGACAGCAGGTTGTAAAGAAGACTAGAACCCAGGTCAGCCAGACCCATTTCTCGTCCTCCCCAAAGCTCATCACCAGGCATATGAAGGGCCCCACATCCGACCCTGACCTTCGCTGTACCCAAACCAGAGGCCATGACTTCCAAAGTTAAACAAGGTCACTCAACAAGTTTAAGGGACAAAGGGGCCTGGCCTCAGCCCTGGGAAATTGGATGGATGCTCTGGGATGTGTCTGCCTCCTGGGCTCGGCTCTCCCGGGGTCCGGCGCGGGGCTTGGCTCTGGCACACATTCTGTACATAATGATGGGGTGAATGAGATTTGTGGTTTACTGGTGTTGGAGAGATTCAAACTGGGACTCTGGGAAGGGACACTGTGCCGCTTTGGTTTCTCTCTGCCTTTCACGCCCGCCTCTTCCGCGCCTGGAAGGGCGGAGAGTGTAACAGGAGCAGCGGCCGGCAGC
The DNA here is from genome assembly GCF_964662115.1 of Mustela nivalis. Taxonomy (NCBI): domain Eukaryota; kingdom Metazoa; phylum Chordata; class Mammalia; order Carnivora; family Mustelidae; genus Mustela; species Mustela nivalis. The sequence continues at coordinate 141,514,425 of NC_139027.1, read as the reverse complement.
TGCTCGCCCCGGGCTCGGTGCCTGCGGACATGGACTGTCTCATCCCACCGCAGTCCCCGGAAGTAGTATCAGCCCATGTCAGGGGAGGAAAGTGAGGCTCAGAGAACTTAAGTGACCTGTCCCAGGACGCACGGCTTCAGGTGGGAAAGCCGGGCTGGCCCCGCCCCGAGGCCGAGAGCCAATCCCACCTCTCAACTACGTGCCGCTGGGCTCTCCTTGTACGCACAATCGACTTCTTAGACCAGCACCGTCCCACTGAGACGTAATGAAAGCCACGAGTGAGATTTTTTAAAAAAGATTTTACGGGACACCTGGGTGGCTCAGTTGGTTAAGCAGCTGCCTTCGGCTCAGGTCATGATCCCGGCGTCCTGGGATCGAGTCCCACATCGGGCTCCTTGCTCAGCAGGGAGCCTGCTTCTCCCTCTGCTTCTGCCTGCCTCTCTGTCTGCCTGTGCTCGCTCTCTCCCCTTCTCTCTCTGATAAATAAATAAAATATTAAAATAAAAATAAAAAAGATTTTACTTATTTATTTGAGAGATTTGAGAGAGAGCACCTGCGAGAGAGTACGAGTGGGGAGGGAGGGGCAGAGGCAGAGGGAGAAGCAGACCCACTACAAAGCAGGGAGCCCGGTGCGGGGCTCAGTCCCAGGACCCCGGGATCAAGACCCGAGCTGAATGCAGACGCTTAGCTGACTGAGCCCCCCAGCCCTCCCCGCCCCCCGCCGAGCCCTGTGAGATCTAAAATTTCTTTTTTTTTTTTTTTAAGATTTTATTTATTTATTTGACAGGCAGAGATCACAAGCAGGCAGAGAGGCAGGCAGAGAGAGAGAGGAGGAAGCAGGCTCCCTGCAGAGCAGAGAGCCCGATGTGGGGCTCGATCCCAGGACCCTGGGATCATGACCCGAGCCGAAGGCAGAGGCTTTAACCCACGGAGCCACCCAGGTGCCCCGAGATCTAAAATTTCTTAGCAGACACGTGAAGAAACAACAGGTGAAATTAACTTCGCTTACACATACGCCGTCTTATCATCCCAGCACCTAATCTGCACCAATACCGCCAAGTAGGCCTTTCCTGGGCCCGATCTCCCGTCAGCCGCTGTCTAGGCTTTCACCGGCGCGTGCTGCGCTCTCCCAGCCCAGCCACGTTCGGCCCAGCCACGTTCCCGGAGCTCGCCAGCGCCTCGAGCCCCGAGTCCCTGCGCAGGACAGGCTGAAGTATCTTCCTGACGTGCACGGGTGCCGAAGCAGACGGCTCTTTCCCCGAAACGCTTGATCGAGGCCAAGGAGGCACTCTGACGGGCGTCTGGCACCCGGGGCATAGTAAGCAAGGCCTTTGTCAGTGTCGCGGTTCCCGAAATATCAGGCCACCAGCAGTAGAAAAAAGCCCGCAGTCTCCAAGCCCCGAGTGGAGGGACTTGAAACCCCAGAGCATCTCTGCCTGTGTCCGACCCGCACCTGTGGCTTTTTCTGCTGGCACCACACAGGGGCTCCTTGGAAACTAGCCCCCAACCACTCCCACATTCTGGGAGGCCGAGGACCCCCTGACCCCAGGCCAGCCGGCTGACCACAAGGGCACTGTTCGAGACACTCTCGGGATTTCCAGGACAAGGGAGCATGGGCCCTGCCTCTGCAGAGTCGTGGGCAGTGTGCCTGGTTGGTTTTCCGGGCCCTAGCTTAGGAAGTTCGAGTGTGTCACCCACATAACTCCGGCAAGATGCTCCTCTTAAGAAAATATGGGTGAGTGAGAGTCCACCGTATGGACAAGGCACGCTTGTTTATCCATATGAGGGCCGGGGCACGGTCACTGGCGACATGGTGCCTGCACCATGAAAACAGGATGCTGCGGCAGAACAGCCAGACTCAAAGGCCAGGTGCCGTGGCTTCTCTTGCTAGGAAATGGGCAGGACAGGCCTGTCCACAGAGAAGCAAGCACTGGTCGTGGCCAGGGTCTGCGCTCTGGGGCCTGGGGATGGACAGCGGCCCTTACGGGGCGCAAGCATTTCCCTCTGGTGACCAGTACGTTCTGGGATTAGATGGAGGTAGTGTTGCAAAACAGCCTGATGAACTGAATGTATTTTTAAAAACGATTAAACCAGTAAATTAAAAAAATAAAATAGAAGATGCGGCTTTACGGTGACCAGAAATACTTTGGAAAAAATGAAGCCTGTCTTCTTCCGCATTACAGAAGGTTACATTTTTTCTCACCTTTCTAACCCATCATTTCCACCCAGTAGCACACCCCAGAGAAGCCAGTGGTTGTGGCCATCCTGGGTCCTTCCTCTGGCTTCCTTCTGCGGAGCTAGCCTTCCCTCGTGAGGAGCAGTGGCGGGAAGTGGAACCAGCGCCTGCCTTCAGGGAGCGGGCCGAGGGGGCGGCTGCCGCCTTTCTCCATCCTGAGCAGGGCTGCTGGGCGGCCGGGCCACCCCCCAGCACAGTCAACCCGCTCTCTAGGAATGCTGGCCTTCATGACTGTGGCTCAAGGGCAGGGACAGCATGGTGTCTCTTCATCCCTGCGGAGGGAAACTATGGCCTCCTTGTCTGAGGTCCTCCTGCAGCCACGTCTGACTGGGAACTTTCTAGACCCCCAGACATTGGTGTCCAATTTTGCTTCATGTTAAAGGCCCCTGGGGAGATTAAAAAAAAGCCAGATTCCCACAACCCCACACCCCAAAAGTATTATTTAAATGAATCGTGTGATCTGAGCATTGGAATTTTCAACAAAATTTCTACAAAAATTTCCAAGGTGATTCTGACACGTAGCCAGGGTTGAAATTGTGCCCCCCCCCGCATTTTTTCTTTAATGTAGTTGGAATCGTCTGTTGACTCGTGAACGAAGAACCCCAGGAGTTATAGCCGTGTGCCCAGGAACACACATTGGGAACCAGTGTCGTAGGTGACTGTAAGGGAGAATTCACTTTGTTTCTTTGTTTTCCCTTGAGAGTGATGAATGTGGACTTACTCATGCCCGTGAGTCACAGGGAGTGGCCTCTTGCCCTTGTGCAGAGCCCCCTGCTTGCCTTGCGAGGTCTCTGGGAGCCCATGGGACAGGCCACGGTGTTTACCCTGTGCCCTTTAACTGACTTTAGGAGCAGAGGCGGCCTTAGCTGAACAAATATGTCAGAGCGGCCAACGCCGCGTGTGCAGGGACTGGCCAGAGAGCTCACATCTCCACGGGCTCCCGTCCCCCAGCGATCACCGGCGTAACTTCATGGCGAGCGTGTGGACTGGCCTCTGGGCCCTCGGGGGCATCAGGCAGGCCTGTCCTGTGAGCTGGACCGCATGAGCCTGGCTGACACCGGTGACCCTGTAGCTGGGGCGGGGGACTGAGACTGCCGTTTTCCGGGGAAGCCCGATCAGCCAGCATCCTAAACAACACTTGTCAAGGGGACAGTTCTTAGTATGAGGATCAAAACGCTGAAACCGGCAAGTCAATCTATAAATCGTGTTTTCCTCATTTAACCATGCCGCTCAGTCTGGATCGCCGTGTGGGAGTTCCGAGCCATCAGGAGAGATCTGTGAGTGCTGAAGGGAAGTCGGAAAGTCTGAGTCTCCAACGGTCTTTCTCAGGCCCAAACGGCTAGGTTGTGAGGCTCTTTCTACACCGGATTCTGAGAGTGAACCGTGAGTACCAGTGCTCCCGCGAGGAGTCGGGTCGGCACGCCCGGGGGCGTCCTTCCTCAGCACAACATCTGCCTAGGTGTGGTTTTGTTAACTCCAGAAAGTTCAAGGGTATTTTCCATTATGAGCTCCATTTTTAATTGATGCCTATAATTAGTCCCTTATCAATTCTGCATGTGTAATAAAAAAGCACCAAGAATGGGCCACCCCAGGGCACACATTTCAGCTGAGGGATGATGTCTGACATAAATTGGCAGGTACAGTAACCAAAGAGATAGATACGAGATTTGCAGACTAAAGGTCTTTTAAAAAACCGGCAGGATGATGGATGAGTGAACATGGCTTTTCATGGAAGGATTATATTTCTAGATCCTCGAAGCTGGGAGGTCCTGTCCACACGGCTGACCATTCCAAGGCCGATGGCTACTGGGGTATCCTGGGCACGCTCACTAACGTTCCTTCAACTCCACACCATCCAAGACAGGGACCACCCACGAGACGTGGGTACTTACTTTAAACTTATTAAAACGAACGACACTGAAATATTTGGTTGGCCCATTGCACGAGCCACATTAACAGTGCCCAGTGGCCTCATGGGAGGATGCGGCATTGAACAGAACAGGTACAGAACAGTGCCAGCACCACAGAAAACTATACTGGACAGTGACAGCTAACCCCCAAGTCAGGCCCTTTTAACTTCTCTTTAAATCTTTGCACTTTTGTCTTGCACAGGTGAAAGAAAATGAGTAATTGTCAGTGCTGGATTTCTCCTACATAAATACCATGGTTGCCTTTCGTTATAGAGGGCGCACGGGCAGATCGATACTCCAGACCTGGCTGAGGACTCCCAGTAATTTGCATGCTGTGGGTCCCTGGGTAATTAGGGGGTTGCATACTGCCTGGGAACCAAGGGTGCCTCTCAGCTTTACATCATGAGTAACCCTTCACAACCATGAGCCTGGCAGAGTGGCAGTGACCTCGTGATTGTTTTTCTGTCCCGAGAGATTGATATTTTTGTATAAATTCAAGGTCTCTTTTGTAAGACCCATTAACAGGGATATATAAGAAGCAAACTGTAAGTCGAGAGAGATGCTTCCCGTACAGAAGACTGATCTTCTGGTCACCTCTAAGGGACACTAGCTTCCTGCAGTCGGGGACTCTAGGCACTGTGGGACAGTGGGCAGGGTGTGGCTCTGGGTTCACATCCTGCTCTTCAGGGTTCTCAGTAGGAAGGCCTCTGAGCCTGCATTTAACTAGCTAAGGACCCATTTCCTCAGCTCTAAAGTCAAGCAAAACCTTCCTCAAAATCAAGCCCGGGGGAGGAGAGACAGCTGGTCTGCAGGAGGGTCTGGGAACACACTCTGCACCTAGAGTGTCGGCCACGGCTCCTGATTCTCTTTCTCTGACTCCGACCTCCCCTCTGCCTCCTTCTTCCACTTCCAAGATCACTGTGAGGACACTAGGGTCTCCCAGAAAATCCAGGGTAAGGGCAAGCTCCTTATCTTAGGGTCCGCAGATTTGCCAGCTCTATTCCATCTGTAATCTTAGTTTTCCAGTGCTCTGCCGTCTCCCACGTTCACGGGCTCGGGCATCAGGACGTGGGTCACTTCGTCTGCAGAGCACCACTGAGAACAGCACAGCAAAGACACACAAAGATCTCAATATTTCCCTTTCCAGGATGGCGGCTTTCATCGTTAAGTGGAGAGTCCTGACATGGAAAGGCAGAAACGTTTAGGTCCTTCCCGGTGTTCTTCTATGGCGGCCCAACTGGTAAACCTCCAGAGTCGCGTTTCGTTCATCTTCTTTCCCCAACAGCGCACCAAGGTAATGCCTCTCCCCGAGTTCACGTTCCTCCCGCAGGCACAACGGAGAAAGACCCAAGGACGGCCGTGGATTTCTCCTCTTTCTACTTTACTTGGGTTATGAATTCTCTCTCCGAAGGAATCTTCCAGACCCGTTCCCTTTGGACCTTGTGCCCCTTTCGTGGCACTCTATATGCGGCTCTTCGTTTATTAATTAATCCTTTGCACAGAACCTTCTGCAACAATTACATCATGGCCGATGACGAAGCACATGTGTTTAATGATCTCGTTTTCCAGTATGATAGTTAAGGAGATGATTTAATGAGGCTGAAGTCAATGTTACTTAACATTGCATTACTTACCATAACATTACAGCATTATTTAATAAAACAAATTTTAAAACGATGCTGGGGAATTAGGTGCATAACTCTCATCATTGTTAATGGTTGTTGCATACCTAATTCCCTGCTCGGTGTGCTAACATCTTGGCGTCAGCTCCTCCTCCTATGGAAATGAGCTGATGAGCATCTGCACAGAACATCCCGGCCCCAGGTATAAATAACCGCAGTGATGTTTCTTGGTGTCTGCAGAAATTAGCTCTGACCCCAATAGAGGTAGAGCCCGCATATGGATTCAGTTCAACAATCAGTGCCATGTAAGGGTCATTACCAAGGAAATGAGGTAAACATCTAATTAGTTTTTATTGACTTTCACACTCAGAATGTAAATCTTGGGAATAGGCAGGAGTCACTGGCTTCTGGGGTCTTAGTACTGGCATTTATGCATTTTAACAAGATGGTTTATTCGTCGAGTAGGCAGCTGGAGAATGGGCAGATCCAAGGCTGGTGCCGGAGGGTAGCAGGACTGCTAGCAGGAGCGCAGGGGAAACATGGCAGGATTCTCTCTGGCCGACCACGTGGCTGTGTTCCCTGCTCTCGGAGGGGAGAACTGGGAAACCTGAAGGGTCGGCTCTTTGGGAACCTGACATTTGGAAGGGGCACATCTGAGCGACATGTGATGCCCATGGCAGGTTGGGGAATTGACCAGTAAAGTCAGCCTCGTGAGAGCAGGGGTGCACGCTTACTTTGTCCCCGAGGGGTCTCTGTGCTTGTCATAGTGCCAGAATATAGCAAGTGCTCAAGAAATAACTGTCAGATTTCAAAAGACTGAAATTTAAATGTGAAGGTAGGTGTTTGAGACCTGTGTTGGCAAGCCGCAGAGCTCCGACTGAACCTCGATGGAAAGAAGAACAAACTGCGTTGACCCGTGTGTAGCTGTGGAGCCCAGGCCGTCGGACTTTGGGCACAGCGGTCCAGGCGCTCTAATTATTTCTCAGGACTCACTTTTTCTCTCTCTCCTTCTCTTTCCTTTATGACGCTTACCAAGTTGGAGTCCACTCGGAAGAGAGCCCTCTTCCGTAGTCATTAATTTCCAGCCAAAATCCTGTGATCGTGTCTCACGGGTCTGTCTGAGGTATGTGCAAGGAGCTAATATGGCCGAAGGGATGGGCTCTGTAGAGTCTCCCTGCCTGGGTTTGGGAGCACGTGGACTCCAGACTGGACAGGTGCTCTGTTGACGAACTAAGGAAAGCAGAGTGAGTCGCCCCTATTCTGCCAGTAAAGCCATGATGGGCAAAATAGAAGAGTCAGAAAGTAAAATTTGGTTCAAGTTTCACCACCTGGTATTGTGACTTTTGTTAAATATCTGAATTTCAGTGCTGCTAACGACCTTTGCTCTGCCTACCTCAGTGGACTCTTATGAGTAGTAAGCAGGATATTGTGGTCCAAGACCACAAGCCTTCTTCACTGCAGAGAATTCAGGCAAAATGCATCGTGTTCTCCGGTTGCTCCATAAACACAAAGCACTCAATTAACTTTGGATGTCAGATAAACAATGAATAATTTTCTAATGTGTTTCCTATAATATTTGTGACATAATAATACTAAAAATTATGTATTACATAAGACATACATATACCAAAAAGACCATTTGATTATCTGACATGAAAATAATTGGGCGTCTTTTTACTTTCTCCTTCTTTCCTCGCGCCCTCTCTCCTTCCATCCTTTCTAACCCTGACAACCTTCCTATGACCACGACCCAAGGCCAACACATCTTACTCTTCCACACACTGACCTTTGTCTTTTCTCCTTTCTAGTGTCCAGGCAGGGGTGGTTGCGGCACGTGGAAGCTGTCTGCAGGGCTGACCCGCCCGGGCCGGGGGATCCACACAGTGTTACTCTGAATCGGAGCAGAGAGAGGGGCCGCGACAGAATATAGGCTCAAAGGATGAGTCGTTTTCCAAATGGAAAGGTCAAGGGACATGAACTAAATGCATTCGGTCAAGAAGGGAATGAAGAGGAAGGAGAAAAGAGTTTGTTTTCAAAATCCCAATCCCCGAATTCAGGAGGTGTTTTTGTGCATCTCAGAAAATTGTCTTAGACTGAATAAGGGAAGAATGAGGGTGCGCACTTGGAACTAGGCATGTGGAAGTCATTTCTCAAGGGCCCCAAACACACATGTGTTCTCGAAGAATTCCAATTCACTACGGTGTTTGCGAACACTCACCGGGTGCTTCCCGGGTGTCCCCGTGTGGCTGCACCTGGGGATGCCGCTGCTCACCGGCTCCTGGGGATGCTGATAAGTTCCAGGTACGCAAGGAAGGTGGAAAACACCAGGGATGTGAACAAAGTGCTGATTCTGCCTGAGATGGTTGGGGACTGTGCTTACATCTACGTCTATTTCCACGCCTGTCTGCCTCTACCCCGATACAGACGCCTGCACCTGCACCTGCACATCCCTTGCACCTGCACATACACCTGCACCCGCAGCTATAACTGCACCTCTCCCTGCAGCTATACCTGCACTTGCATGTACACCTGCACGTACACCTGCAGCCATACCAGCACCGGCACCTGCATGGGCACCTGCACCTGCCAACTATACCTACACCTGCTCCTGCACCCACACCTGCAGCTAAATGTGCACCTGCATGGACACCTGCACCTGCACATGCAGCTAGACCCACACCTGCACCTGCAACTACACCTGCACCAGCATCTGCATGTGCACCTGTACGTGCACCTGAACCTACACCTGCAACTATACCTGCACAGACACCAGCATGGCACCTGCACGCACACCTGCTCCTGCACCTACATGTGCCCGCACATACGCCTGCATGTACACTTGCGCCTGTCGGCACACTTGCTTGCTCCTAATCTACACTGACATCCACACCCACATAAACCTATTCCACGTCTACAACCACTTCCACTTCTGTACTTAAATCTACACCCACACCTACACCTGCACCTACAGGTCCTTCTCCACCCCCATCTCCATCATGCAGATGCACGTAAGAGATACCAAAGCATAGAGACCCTACAGAGCTGACTTTTTCCGACCAGCGCATGCTCGCCCCCGCATCTATATCCAGATGTAGAACGTGAGCAGCACGCAGATGGAAGTCTGGTGAAAACCGGCCGCTGAAGAATAGGAAGGGGTATGTTGGTGGAGGAGGAAAGGAACCTTAAGACAGTTATGTCACTCGATGAAGACCTTGCAGCTAATTCCAAGGGCAGTTGGAGGCTAATGGCCGGGGTGCTGTGCTTCCTGCTGTGCTGCAGTTGTCAGCCAGGATTAGGGCGGCTGCTAAGAAGGGAAATACCCTCCCCACGACCCGGAAGCAGCGGTTCAGAAAAAGATCAAGGTTGGTGTCTCCCAGGAAGAAGTTTGGAGGGAAGACTCCAAGGTACCATAGGAGATAGTTCCATAGGGTCATCCGGGGTTCTGGCTCGCACGTCTCTGCCTGTCACCCCAGCATGGGGTCATGCTCTCGGATGGTTCTGGAGCAGCAGCCCTCGGACTGAGCTGGAGACTGGGGGAGAAAGAAGGCGCTCGGGGGGCCGGCTTGCATCGAAGCCCCACGTCACACTTCGCTAGACTCAGGAGAGAGAACGCAGCCCGGTGGCTGGGGTCTCTGGGTGCTGGTAAGGATGGGGTTTTTCCTAGGAAGGAGGAGGGGGCTTGCTGAGGAACATACGTCACACAGGCCACCTCCTCTGCTTTGGGGAGTCATTCTGGCCTAGGAAGTCAGGCAAGTGGGAAGAGTTGCGGGTGCAGGACCGTCAGCCCAGTGAAAGTTGATGTTTACACAGCAGTGGGTGCGGAGGGGACAATGCGGCGTGCAAGGCGTCTTGGGTCAGTTTGACGGGATTTGGTGGCTGGAGAAATTGGGTGACTGAGAAAGAAGGCAGCAGGCTTGAGTCTGGGGGATGCTGCTATCTTTAAGTGGGAGTGAAGTGAGCGGGTTTGAAATGCCCGCAGGGCACCGGGGTGGCGGCAGGGTCTGTGATTGTGACTGGCGCGGACCGGAGCGCAGGGGGCAGGCTAGCTTGGGGGGTGGTGGCGCAGAAATGACAGAGGACGAGTGACCACCGGAGCCTGGGCAGTGAGCGAAGTCATCCCTGCGGACACTGGAAGAGAATCGTGTTGGCATCACGGCAAGGACCGACATCAGAGAGATGCCTTCAAGGTAAGCTCCGACGCAGGAGCAGAGCCGGGGCGAACGTGGCCGGAAGTGAAGGGAGCAGAGGGTTTCGGAGAGTATGGGCAGGCTGTTGGCTTCCAGAGCATGTCCCGCCAAACAGAACCGGCCTCGTGGGACCCTGTGGACCGGAGGGCTGGGCCAGAAGGAGGAGACGGGAGCATCCTCTTGTGCCCACGCTAAGCGTCATTGCTGGGGATGGAGCAAGAGGCCCCGTGGCTTGAGGCCTCCCACCGGCCGGGCCCAGGGAAACCTCAGCATCAAAATAGGAGTTAGGAACGGGCTTCAGCACATCCAATAAGAGAAAAAATAAGAACCTATGAATCCGCGCTCATATAAATGAAGGAGTGAATGGATGTTTTCCAAGTTAGGGGACACGAGAAAGCTCTTCTTTACAGAGAAATGTCACTGACTAAATGTAGAGGCATGAAATAGGGAATCATCCCTTTATAGTCACTGTGTTAGTGACTGATTCAGGCAAGAACCATCACCAGCTGCTGAAAGCACGGGACAGAGGGCTGTGGGCGACGTGTCCGCTTTGTCTCCACGTCTGGGATCCCAAAGTGCTTATTTATCTCTGTGGGCAAATGATAACTTCCCAGGGCGGACACTGACAGTCACATCTTAGCCAGATCTCAAACTCGATGCGGTGAATGACGGGAAGAGGTGTCTCCATGCGCCCCTGGTGAGGTGTACTAGGAAGACAGCGTTTCCTGGGAGCTGCTCTGACCCGACGTGACTATCCCGAGACCAGCCATGGAGGAATGAACAGATACAGACATTCGAGGGACGTTCTCTGACGAATGACTGCCCTGGACTCATCAAAAATATCAGCGCCATGAAAGACAAAAATAAAAATAAAGTCAAGGGAACCGTTCCAGATGAAAAAGGGATAAAGGGGACTTTGCACCGAAAGGCAATCTGTGGTCCTTAATTGATTATGGATTTTTTTTCCTAGATTAAAAAAGGACACAATTGTAAATGTGTTATTGGGACAACTGGACAAATATGAAGGCAAGCAGCATTTTAGATAATAAAACCCGAGCAACGCTGCTGCTCTCCCGGTGTATGAGAACAATACTGTCGTGATGCAGCAGAATGTTGCTGTTTTGGGAAACACATTTTGATACATTTAGTAACACAGTGTCCTGATGGCTGTTTGATTCAAACATTTCAGTAAAACAGCGTATACTGAAAATACATGGACCACCCGCACATGTTCACTGTACTGCTTTTGCAACTATTTATTTTTCAAGATAAAAAGTTGGGGAAAAAAGAAGGGGCAAGTGTGCCCACTATGAGACAATGCCAGTAGGTTTCTGAGTCCACCCATCTCTGTTTCTATAAACACACACACACACACACACACGAACATAGCCATACTGATACTTTGACCCCATCCTGCAGAGATGAGAGAACACTCATAAAATTGCATGCTTAAAGAGTTTTTGCATCAGAAACAACAAAAAATTCAGAACCTGACTCTCTGTCCATTAATGATTAAAAAGTAGGACATTTATAATATGGAATTTTATGCAACTATTAAAGAGAATGCCTTCTGGCAGAGCAGTGAGATAGATACGACAAACACCCCCACTGACACAAACCAAAAACGCTGGATTAAAAAAAAAAAAAACCACCTTTAAAATGCATGATGTGCTGGCAAGAGAGTAAATTATACTTGGAGGCCAGCAATTGATTATTACTGGGGAGCCAGAGAGGTGATAAGAGCAGGGAAGCTGGTTCTCCCTCGAGGGCATCTGACAGCCAAGTGTGTCTGAGCTCAGACTTCAGAGCCTGGAGGTGCAGGGTGACTAAGCGAAGCTCATGATCTGTCCAAGGGGCCAAGTCGGCCAGGGGTTCCTCCCCCTTAACGCAGACCCCCCAAGGGGCTACTCCCCAATACTAGGGAAAGTGGAAGCAAATCCAGCCTCCAGGGCTGCACGGACATTGTCCTCTCAGGACTTGATGGAGATTTGAGCAGAAGATCTACCCTGAAATTGATAACCCGAGAATTCAGAGTCGTGGCCTGAATTTGCATAACAACCTAGTCTGTAAAACCTGAAACAGAGTTTAAAGCAGTCCTTGTCCATAATGTTCTTGGAAACCAGCAGAAGCAAAGGGAACTAATTTCACCATCAGCAGAGCTCATAGAGAATTCCCACAGATAAAGCTCCAAGTAAACAGGGATTCATTCACAAGTGAACGCACAGGGACACAGATGTACTAAGGCTGGAATTTTCCAGAACTGATGAAAAACTCTAGTTTGCAGATTTGGGAAGTGTAATTAATCTTAAGCAGAATATAAACAAATAAACAAATACACAAATAAATAACCTGCCCGCCCTAAACAAACCCACCCATCTAGACACGTCTTGGTGAAACTGCAGGAAGCTAAAAATGAGACACAGGCTTCACGCAGCCTGAAGGAGAAGAGGGGTAGCTCGCCGGCTTATGACAAGTAGGCAGTAATGGGCTTCTCCACAGTGACGGTACCTAGCCTCCTCCACAATTTCCTACAATCTACAAAAGGACGGGCCTCTCACATTTATCTCTTTAAAAAAGAAGATTTATTTATTTTAGAGAGAGAGAGAATGGGAGAGGGGCAGAGGGAGAGAGAAAGAGTATCTCAAGCAGACTCCCGACTGAGCGCGGAGCCTGACACAGGGCTCCATCTCACGACCCTGAGATCACGACCTGAATGGACACCAGGAGCTGGACACTCAGTCAGCTGAGCCACCCTGGTGCCCCTCATGTCTATTTCCTTAATCCACATTGAATGGGTCGTTGCACAGGGTAGGACTTACACGTGTAATTTCTTCTTTCTCGCAGGAAAACCCAGCTGTTCATCACCATTAATTGAGAACTGCACCTCCCTCCCCTCTTCCGCTGCCACACCAGCGTGGTCACAGAGGATGTTTCCATGGACATCTGGCTCTGGGTCTCTCCCGTTCCACACGTTTACTGGGTGATTCTTGGAACCCTTAATTATTGTAAGAAACACTCTCCCTCCTCACTTCTTCCCCAGTCATTGGTTCTTGCTCTTTTTTAGGACTGCTTAGATGGTAAAGGATCTTGTCATGTTACACACACACTTTTGCTATATCGGGGTACTGATTGGAATTGCTACAATTGGCCTGAATCTATCCATTGGTCTGGAGAGAATTGATGTGCTTTAAAACAGTGACTCTTCAGACCCATTAATATCCTATGTCTTCTTATTTACTTGGGTTTTCTTTGTGCATCAGTAAAATTTAATAATTTTATCTCACCTAGGTGTTGCAGAGCCCTTGTTACATTTTTCCACGGTTTTAGCATTTGGGTGCCTTTGTAATTAATGTGCTTTCGATTTTCATTTCTGTTTGCTGCTGGTATAGTGATAAGAAATTAATTCTGTAGAGGTACATTGTTTCCTGGATCTCTTAATAAACTGTCTTATTATTTCAAATAATTTATCTGGAAATTCTATTCACAATTATTGATAGTTTTGTTTGTTTTCAAACCTTTCATATATATAATCTCTTCTCATGCTAATTCTTTCTGCTATATGATAGTTTCCTATTTTATTTATTTCATCAATTTCTGCTCTTATATGTGTTCTTTCTTCCTTCCTGCTGCTGAATTTTGCTTGAATCTGTAATCTTTTGATGAAGTGCATGATAGTTCATTTATTTTCAATCCGCCTTCTCTTCTAGCGTGACAATTTAAGGCTACAGATTTTCTCTAAATGTTGTTGTGTTGCATCTCACCAGTTTTGACATGTAGGATTCTTGTCACCATTCAGTTTGAAAATGCTTTTTTAATTTTTAGCATGATTTACTCTTCATCCCATCAGTGAATTATATGTTTTTAAAAATATGTAAGCATATGACATTTTTAGTTATCTTTTGAAAATCACTGATTTCCATTTTCATTACAGATAATTTGATCTGTATAGTACCTGTCCTTTGAAATACATTGACGATATGCCCTCAGCCTATTTCAAGGTGAAGTGTGTCAGCTGAGTTTATGGCTCGGTGTGTGGTCACTTTGTTTAAATGTTCAGTGTCCTGGAAAGACTATGTGTCTCTGACCATTGAACGCAGTGTGCCCAGGGAGACACACGGGTGCTTGAGTGATGCAGTTTCCCCCGTGGGCTGGGACGTGGAAGGTGTTGGGCAACCCAATCCTAACTAAACCCCTCAGACCAGCCTCAGCGTGGGAGACGGTATTTCCAACACATCAAACTGAAAGTTTAAGAACTTAAATATACAAAAAACTCCCACAACAGGGTTTTCAATAAAATAAAGGCGATCTAATAAAAAGCAGACACCATAACTTGAAAAGACGTTACAAGAGAGGAATTCTGAGTGGCCAGTATGTACACGGCAAGTGTCGCGGGCTGTGAACTGCAACCCATCTGAGAAAAACTCCCGTGAGGACAAAGCCTCTGACAGCGAGGAGGGACGTGAGGACGTGGCATGACGGTAATCGGTGGAGGCAGCAGAAACTAGCTCTCAAGCTCTGGGAAGGTAGTTGGAATTATTCAGCAATTTGGGGGATGCACATCTCCTTTGACTCCAGAAGACCCCTCGCAGGTGTTTGTCCCAGAGAAGCTCTCCACCCACAGCAGTGGGAGGTATAGACAGGCATGTTCAGAGGTGTCGTGTGTAATGTGGGGGGAAAGGGTGAAAACCACTCCAATCCACCAAGAGTGGCGTGGACAATCAGCACGCCGGACGCCACTCCTCCAATGGAGTATCTCAGGCCTTGAAAAGGAAGACTTACAGCTGCAGGCAATCAAATAGATACAATAGTATCAAAGAGATACAAAAGATACAATGTTCAGTGAAGTGATGCTATGGAAAAATAGGTGGCAAGTCTTTGGTCTCTATAATGTTTGAAATGTGGAAAACTGAAAACAGGAGAGCGATGAGAATATTGCTCAGGGATAGGAAGACTGATGGAAGTCGGCAGAGCACAAGTTAGGGGTTACTTCTGAGGGGAAGGAGCTGGGGGGGAGGGCGCTGGTAGGGGGACCTGTGAGAAAGGAGGGGGTTAGGGTGGATTTTTTCCCCCTTAAACTGTTGCTGGGATCTGGAGCTCTTGCTGTTTTGTGATTCTTTACACAATATGTTCACATTATAAATATCATGTGGTAGATGCTTATAGACCATCTTTCCCAAACCCATTCTCTAATGGCATCCGGAAACCTCTTGTCAAAATGAAGATGTGATCAGAACACCACTGTGGAGGTCAATTTTATGTGTCAACTTAATGAGCCACAGATGCCCAGATATTTGCTCAAACAGTTTTTCTGGGTGTTTCCATGAGGATGATTTTGGAAGAGGCTAACATTGTAATTGGTCGAGTAAAGGCGATTGCTCCCTAAGGAGGGTGGGCCTCACCCGATCAGTGGAAGGTCCACAAAGAACAAAAAGAGTGACCCTCTCTCAAGTAAGAGAAAAATTCTCCAGCCAGTGGCCTCATCTGCCTCACTGCCTCTCCTGGGTCTCAGCCCACCTGCTCTTGTAATAAATCTCTTTCTATGTGTATATACACCATATTGATTCTCTCTCTCTGGCAAATCCTAAACCAACCCCTTTTAATAAAATCTTCCTTTGGCATCACTCTATCTCTGGATAAACACCAGTCCTTGACATGTCGCATGGGGGCTTAGGTAGACTCACCCATCCCACCTCTTGCTGGGACCCGCCCTCTATGCTACATTCCAACCTTGGCAATTCCTGACACTTACAGTTCACTTTCTGATGTTTCTGCTTAAAAAATATGTCCCCTCTCCCCAAGGTTCCATCATCAAGATTCACCTCCCCTATGTCTCCTCTGTAAAAAACCTTCCTTACTTATCCAGGCCATACAATGTATCTCTCGTTCCCTGTGAGTTATACCATTAGATCCTTTTTTCTTTTTACTTCTGTAAAGACATGTGTATGATGATGTCTTTGGAGCCAGACAGATCGAGGCTTGAGTCTTAGACATGCCTCTTCCAACTCAGTGAGTCAGAGAGCCACTCGGAGCCTGAGCGAGCCAGGAGAGCATGAGAAGACACCACTGTTCTCCCAGGCTTGAGCCGGGTGGCACATATCAAAGACGCACACCGGAAAGACCTTCCGACCCCGAATGCGGCTTTTTCCTGAGTAGCTGAAGGATTGCATGGAATTCATTGTTATTTAGGGGCACTTGTGTGGCTCCACCGGTTAAGCATCTGAGGCTTGGTTTCAGCTGGTGTTGATCTCAGGGTCATGAGACCGAGCCCTGTGTCGGGCTCCCTGCTCAGTGCGGAGTCTGCTAGAGATTCTCTTCCTTTCTCTCTCCTTCTAGCCTTCCTTCTCCTGCCTCAAATACATAAATGAAAAAAAAATCCATTGTTATTTAACATCCCCACACCTGTAGCACCAAAACTAGCTCCTGTGCTGCCTTCAGCTGCCTGCCCAAACCACTTGGAGTATTTCTAAAAAAAATACCTGTGCCTTGAGTCCATTTCCAGGCATCCCGACTTCACGGGGGTGGGTGGCATCTGAGCACTGGGGTGTTTGCAGACTTCCACGCTGGAGAGACCCTCCAAGTCCCCGCCCGTGCCTGTAATTTTGTGTACGCACGTGATCGTGATTGAAACTAGGTCTGTTTACAAGAGCTTACTACGCATTACCCATTTTACATCCATCCGGCAAGTGTTTCTTAAGTGTCTGTTGGAAACGGCTCCAAATCCCACCAGGTGCCCAGCAGGGTGGAGGGAACGAGCGCTCTCCAGCAAGAAATGAAGAGAGATGGCTCTTGTGGATGTTTTGAAACCTGGAACACTCTCTCAGGTTGTGCAAAAATGACTCCATGTTCACGCATCGCAGAAACAGACCACAGTCACTGCGCGTTTCTCCAGAATCTGGGATTTGTTATTTTCTTTATTTGGCTATGGCCGGGGACTGTCATTTTGCAAACTCTTCTTATCATGCATCCGGGCCCTGTGTGGGAGGACGTCCCCCTTCCTCCTTTGGAGGGATGTTGGCTAATGAATGTGTGGCAGAAAATGTGCTACAGCTTCCTGGGGAGAAACGAGAGGTTTCGTAAAGCTGGGAGTCTTTTGAGTGTGCTAGGGTTTTGTGCGAACTGTGCTTCTCAACTCAACTCCCCGGAGTAGCTTTCAGAAATCTCCTCGTATGTGGGCCCGTTCCTGCAGATTCTGATTTCGTTCTTCGGGGTGGTATTTTCAAAAGCTCCCAGGTGACTTTCGAATTGTCTACATCTCTACATAGTGTTTTGAGCACATGAAATATAGTTAAATAACTAGATTAAAGTCTTTTGTGCTAATCAATTAATTGCTTCTTATGTGTCTTCTTGTGTTGAACTGAACCACGAGCTCTGTGAACCAGCCGACAGACACGAACTGATTCTTTCACCCTTTTCCAAAACGTGATACTGCCTTGAAATCAACAGGCACTTGTGAAGGTTGTCTGTGGTTCTTGACCAAAAGGGAAAAAAATGACATCAGAACATAAAGAAACAAGGAGTCTCTTTCCAGCTTTTGAATTTCAAAATTCTAGGCACACAAAAGACTTGGGAATAGTTGGTACATTTGGGTGGAAACCAAGGATGGACTCTGCTGTCCTCCGACAAGACCGGCATCCTTGGGTAGGGAGGTGAATAGTCAGGGAGGACGGTCATTAGAGGGCACCACGGACGGACCCTGCTTCAACCGTGGATGAACCGAGCACCAGGAAAGGAAGCCAAGCCCGGAGAAGCTTGTTGGGTCCCAGGATAGAAAGAAACGATGTCTTTCTTCTGGGATAGCGTAGGAAGAATGCAGGAAGGAGCGAGGAGAGGTCCCAAGGGACTCTGCAGAGTCCTAGCCCGTGACTGGAACAAAAGGGCAGCCCATGGGAGGCATGGTCATTTAAAGGGGGTCATGTCTCTAGGCGGCCTCAGAAGCCGTGACGAGGCCGTCGCCCCGGCGTCCCCAAGCCTGGGAACTCTTGTCTTCTCTCTGTCCTCTGACCGCGCCAACTTGTAGAACGCAGCTACCTCCACAGGGGAAAGAAGGTGCTCCCCGTTAGACAGGCTGAGGCTGACTTTCTCCCCGCTCAGTGTGGTGGAGCTGCGGTACGAGGCCGAGTTTTAAATAAATGAAGAAAATTTCATGTTAACTGTATGTATCAGCCGGCTGAGTTTCATACCTGCCACACTCATTCTGCTACATGAAGAAATGCCCTAGGAGGTTGTATCCTCGGGTTGTTACATTAAACCACAAAATCTGAGCTGCATGTAACATAAGCATTTATTTCTCAGGTGTCTGTGTGTGGGCTGTGCGGGTTTGTGGGTCCCCTGTGGGCTTGGCCCGGCAGATTTAAACGACTGTCCCAGGCAGGACAGGGCCCCCAACCCAGTGTCCGGAACAGACAACCTGCCCACCCGTGCAGCCTCGTGGCGTGCCAGGAGCCCCTCTGTCAGGGAGAGGCGCTGAAAAGCCACAGGACAAGGACATGGGTGTGGGAGAGGTGGGAAGGAAGGACGGTCGGTCCGCCTGCCCCGAAGTTCTGCAGGGGGAGGGGGTCAGTGCAGACGTGCGTCTGGAAAGAAATTCCTGGAAGCCAGCAAGACTGGACACAGAGGGAAGGACAGAGGCTGCCCGGGAACAGCTTCCCGCGAGCGGGCGTGGCGGGGACGGAGCGTCAGCGCGGGACCCGACAAAGCCGAGTGCGAGCCTCGGTGGCTGTGGTTGTGCCATGGTTACTCCCGCGAATCGTGGACCGAACCCGAGCGCTGTAGACACAGTTGTCACTTACACGTCCCCATCAGGACAGATGAAAACGGCTGCTTGATCTTTAAGTGACTATAATTTTCAGGAGCCCGTGAGGTGCTCCTCGTTAAGCAGAATGAAGGCGTAGTGAATTTCCCAGCAGCAGACAGGGCGGCCGTTCTCTGCTCCGGAAAGTTAACGCTGATTCCGAGCCTGGTTTTGGACACACGCGCGGAGCAGCTCCGGCAGCCTGTCCTGTCCCCACGGTGCCTCACACGGAGGACGGACAAGCGTGGAGAGGCTCGACGCAGCGGGTAATTTTGCCATCCACAGCCTCACTCTGCGGGTTCAGCATCAGGAAAGCTCCACACTTCCGCAAGTGGCTTAAAATATTTGACATGCGTGTCTCTGTCCCTTGAATACTGTGGAGGTTGTGGAAAGAATTCTTTGTTAAAACTGAGCTTTTGAGGAACGCCGAGCGAGGAGCTCTAGTGCAAGACGGAGAGGTGCACCAGGGAACCAGTGCAGAGAACTGTGGGGCCAGCCCGCCCACTGGGTCTCAGTCAATCCAGCGACACACACCAGGATACAGGCTTGGAGATGAATGAAATAACCTCCTCACTCCTGCTTAGCGGATACAATGTTGTCATCGTTGAGCTATGGGAGGGCATGGTTTCCACCAGCGGTTGCAATGGAAGTGCCATGGAATTCATCACCCATGTTCCCAAGATGACGATAAATGCCACTTGTCCTGTAAATCGTTCCATGTCAAATGACGCATGACTCTGTGCCACCCATTTTAAGGTTTGAGAAGTGAGGGGACTCCCTGCGGTCAAGGGGAGGTGGAGAAGGACGTACTGAGAATTTAGAAGCTGAGATCCCAGACACATCCCTGAGGAATCTCAAAGAATGGAAAACATGCCTGGAAGATCAGCCAAGACAACAGGAAGACCTGATGGCCAGCATGTCCCTTCCTCGGTGATGCTTCCCGGACCAAAATGGCGGCACCAACTGGTTTCCTATCTTTGTCGGTAAAGCCGAGGGGAGAAGTGACTCCATGTTTGCTACAGGTACAGACCATCCAGCTCTCTTAGGCAGATTGAGACACAGTCCGAGGGGGTGGAGGTTCTCAGAGTTTTCTCACTGACCAGGAAGACGGGAGGATGAAACTTCTCTGAGTCCCTTATGTTCTTGGTTCTTTAGTTGCTTGCTGCTTCTTGTCTGATTCACACTAAAAATCAACTCTGATTGGGTTAAACAATAAAGGGAATATGCTGGTTCATAACTGAGGAGTCTGAACAGGGGCTGATTTCTGGGAGCAGGTAGTGATCCCGTGTACTTCACAGGACGTTGGTGACGACAGGTTTTGTCATTGGGTTTCAAGGACTCATTAGATCCTCCCGGTGTGTAATTACGATTTTCTCCTGCTAACCAGCGAGTGGTATGTGGGGCTGTAATCTGTGGCCAGCACATCTTCAACACTTCGTCAGTCTCTCACAGAGGGCTTTGAACACTTCCTGTCAACTCTCCCCATTTTGAGTGTCATTACGGGCCAGAGGTTTTTCATTGAATTGACTAGTCCTTATTATGTATAATTATCACTTTCTTGGTGATGGGGACAGTGTCACAGTGTCCATCGGGAGCCACTTAAGTCCCTCCCCCTTTGATACTATTCCCAAACATTTTTAGAAAGGATTCTTACTTTCTGGCCATAAGATGTTCCAAGATCATCTTGACTTCACTCTTCCCTGAACATCAAATCAATTCCTCTCTGAGGAGCTCTGATTCTTCTTATGGAAGACTAGTTTTCAAGATCAAAACCTTGATGTGTCAGGGTGCCCCGCATGAATCCGGAAGGCTCCTTGGTGACAGCACGGGGAAACGACCTATTGTTTAAAACATGAGTTCACAATTTAATAATCGCATCACTAGTTTTAATAATCATGTGTCTTCAAGACTTCTATTCTAGTGTTATGAGTGGGTTTTTTTGTTTGTTTGTTTTTTGTCTTTACTGTGTTTGCTTACATGTTCCCTAGAACTGTAGTGACAATTCTTACATGGGCCCTGGGCCACTGGGCTGCGGTCACCTCGTTGACCTAGTCTACTCCTTTCTCGACCCAAAGCTCACTCATTGTTTCTTCTGGAAGCCCTTTGTTCCAGGCATGGAGCTGTGTCTTGGGAACAAATTCAGAACAAGACAGACACAGCTGGACTTTGTGGAGTTTACAATTCTCCACATTGTGGAGACGCATAAAATGTGCTGGCCGGGAACAGTGAGAGGCACCTAGTGGCACCTGGCTGGACCCTGGCTCACACGACAATCCCTCAGTCTCCCTAAGACTCACTCCCCCCCCCCCCCCACAGGGACTGTTTTCTGAACCCCTGGTCCTCTCACCCAGGGCGAGCTTGAGGTCCAGCATTTTGTGGGGGGCACTTCAGGGCCGAACGGGGACAGCTCCTCTCAGACGGGACTGCGGCGGAGGGGCTGACGACTTGGCATCCTCTGAAAGACCCTGCCAGAGACGTGGTGGTCTGCCGTTACGGGCTTCGGGACGATCGCCAGTGCTGGTCCCTCTGCCCCCCGCCCCGTTCACGCCTCAGCCTGACGGAGGCCCCGTGGTTCTGTCGGGCCCCGCATGGGGGACCCTTCCCTTCAGAGGTGCTGTTTCCCCACAAGGATGTTCAGAAGTCAGGGGGTCTAGAGGGGAGCCCTCCTGACTCGAGTCAGAGGACAGAAATTCTGTCCCTAGATGTCTTCAGGAAGACGATAGCTGCCTCCTAGAGGTGTTAGCCATGGACCAAATATGAACATGAGCTTGATACGAACTCCCTGGATTCCGTGGAACTGACTGGCACCCGGTCCATGTCTTAACAAGCGATTATCAAATATTTGAGACTGATGAGCTTCTCTTTGAAACGTAGATTTTCGTCAGCTAATGGACTCATGTCAACTTTTGGGGGTATTTTGTTGAGATGTTTCATTTTAAAATGATTTAAAAGCCAGAGGCCCTGGGGGGCTCAATCAGTGAAGTGTCCGACCCTTGCGTTGGCTCAGGTCATGATCTCAGGGTCATGAGTTCAAGCCCCGCATCAGGGTCCATGCTGGCAGTGGAGCCTATTTTTTAAAAAAAATAAAAATATGGGTGCCTGGGTGGCTCAGTGGGTTAAGCCTCTGCCTTCAGCTCAGGTCATGGTCTCAGGGTCCTGGGATCGAGCCCCACATCGGGCTCTCTGCTCAGCGGGGAGCCTGCTTCCTCCTCTCTCTCTGCCTGCCTCTCTGCCTGCTTGTGATCTCTGTCTGTCAAATAAATAAATAAAATCTTAAAAAAATAAAAGTAAAAAATTTAAAAACAAAAATTTCTTATACTATTTGTTAGGAATACAATAGAGCGAAAAAAAAAAAAAAAAAAGCAACGTCCTCCCCAAAATGAAGAGAACCAAACAACAAACAGCACAGAAGCACAATGAAAGGAGAGAAAAAGTCAAGACATAAATCCGCCCGTCAGTCGATGGTTTTCTGGCACTTAAAGAGCCACAGCTGCGGAGAGAAAGAGACAAGATGTTTGTCGGGAACAATTACCCTTCAAGCAACTTGATTCTGGAGGATTTGCTCAGAAGAGAGTCAATCAGAAACAAAACAGCTGCTTTTAATGGGGGAGGGCGTGGTGGCCTCCCGGAGCGGAACGCGCTGGTGTAGCCGGAGAGGCCCGGAGAAGAGCGGAGGGAGCCAGGGGCTCAGCGAGGTGCCGGGACCCAGACACGGGGACACACTCCTGGGGAGGACTCGGAGCTGCGGGGCTGCCGAGCCCTGCTCCATCCCTCTGACGAAACGACTGGCTCAGGAGAGTTAACTTTCCTGAGGGTTTGACGTCCACGCGTAAGCCCTGACGGCATTCTTGTGAGAACACTCGAGTTTCCTTCAGATGCTCCTTCTGGGAACGGGACCCCCGTAACTTGAACTGCCGGGGCCTTTCTTAATGTGGCCGAGGAAGGCTGACTCCCCACATGCAGATGGTTCTGATTGAGGGTGAACTGTTAACTCTACTTTTGCATCGCTCCAGAAGGGTCCGAGAGCTTGATGGGGTCCGAGCATGTAGGCATCACATGTCCCTGCGACACACTCAGAGCTGATTTTCACCGGACACCTGCCCATGTGGGGAGCATTTCATCCTCAGCCCCAAGAAGGGAGGAGTCCGTGTGACAGGGCTGAGGAGAGCAGCACTCAGGAAAGTTGCAAAACTCGCTGGGCTTCTGAGCAAGTCAGCAGCAAGGAGGGGCGGAGTGGGAGGGTCTGATTCGGAGCCATCTCCCTACACCCCGGCTCCCCGGCCATCTGCACCCCTCCCCTGAGGTGTGCAGAGCTGGTGAGCGTCGGCCCACCCAGGTCAGCATCTCCGAATTTTGCGCTGCTGCCTGCATGTCCACTCGCTCAGCGTTTCTCCAGATGAAGACAGTCCGTGCGGCGGCTCCACAGAACTGACTTTCCTTTTCTCCGGGTGCTGCGTCTAGGCCTGCTTCCCGGAGCACACACATGCCCCGTGGGGACCGCAGAATTCCAATCAGCGGCACCGGGACTAGGGAGGCGGGCCCGGTGGGGACCGTCTCTGAGGGCCTCTGGCCCGCTGTGCCATTCCGTTTGCGCCCAGAAGACGGGGCGTGCCGGGCTGCATGAGGAGGCGTCCCTGAAATCTCCTTCTATCAAGCACCTGATAAATTACATGTTTCTTCAGATCGTGCACTTGCCAAATTTCGATATTAATTGTGCTCAGGTTCCTTTCAGGCCACGGGGTAATTATATCTATTTAGAATTTATCACCATTGTTCCAACACGCGCTATCATCAGCTCCTGGTAAGTGTTTTGCCTCAAGCATAAAGAAGCTAAACAATGAATTTCAAAATGTTGGCAAGAAACACGCATCTAAGAGCGTATGATACGGAAAACAGCACGTCTGTCCGTGGTGCTGCGCGGGGCCTGCGCGGTCCCTCCTCCAGGGCTTGGGAGCGAGTCATCTGTCGCTTCCGAAGCTGGGCCAGCCCTGACGGGAGTTTAGAAACTGTCCTGTCCCCTCTCTCTGTCTGGGTCCTTGCAGGCTCTCAGAGCAGATCGGAGTCCACTGACAAGCTCTCGGGGGGGGGGGGGGGTCGCTGGACCAGAGCACCCTCCCCGTGCTGGAGGAGCGCGGGTGGCACCTGTCGACAGGAGAGTGAGCTCCTCCAGGTTATATGGCAACAAATGTCCCTTCCCGCAACTTGAACACGCAGCTAATTTTTCACAACGAGTGGCTCTGGGCGGGAAGGACCCCCCGGCGGGGCCGAGTGCTGCAGGACGCGGCCTATCTTGGATGCCTTCCCAGGAGTTAATTACCAGAAGGTCACCATGGAAACACATTCCTAACTCAGGAGCAGAAGCCGAGTTGGCTAGTTACTGAGGCAGTGACTTGTGGGGGGTCCGGGGTGTGTTCTGTCTCATGAAGCAAAGCCGGGAAGTTTGTCCTAGCGAGCTGGCCCCAGGGAGCCCGCAGCCCAGCCCGTGGGAGGAGAGAGCCACGGAGCTCGGTCAGAGGACGGCAGCCGGGTCCCCTCCGCCCTCCGCTTGTCCCTTCGATTCAAGCACAGGTGTTTCCGGGGTCCCTGCGCCGTGCTCGGCCCCGTGCTGGGTGCCGGGATCAGGATGTGGGTGTGTGAGTCGTATGTGTCTGTGCGTGCCCGAGTGAGGACGTGTGAGTCACATGCGAGGAGGAGCAGGTGTGAGTTCACGTGCGAGCATGTGTCCGGGGACCCTGGCTCTTCGTGCCTGGCCTTTGTGAGGGAAAGCGGAGACCACGCGCAGCGGGGAGCCGTGGTCGGGTGCGGGACGCTGCCACAGTCCCACAGTTCTGGAACCTTCCCTGTGGCTGGTCGGGATTTTCCAAGTAAACAATCCTGCCGCCGGCAGATAGTCTCATTTGTTCCTTTTTAAATTGCACACGTCTCCACTTCCGACTTCTGTCACCCCCGATGTCACCAGCAGGGCTTCCAGCACGCAGCTGGCCAGGAGGGGTGGGCGGGGCGTCCTTGCCCTGTTCGCAATGTTAGGGGAAGGCACCAGGTCTCTCCCTATTCGGCGCCAAATTCGCGGCCCATCTGGCTTTCTTGCGGGCGGAGACGCTCGCTTCTGCTTCTTGCTCTGCCAGCACCTCTCACCATGATTCGTGTGACATTTTGTTGGATTAATTTTTCTGTATCTATTAAAATGTCCTTAGTTTTCCCTTATTTATATTATTAACATGGCGACTTATTTTACTTAGTTGAAGCAGACTTGCATTCCTTCCATAAACCCTGTTTAATCATCATGGATTATCTCCTTCACACACTGCTGGGTTCAGATTGTTGGGTTTCGTTGGGAATTTTTGCCTTCACGTTTATAAGGAATAGTGGCCCGCCCGCCCTTCCTCCCTCCCTTCTGTAATGTCACTGGTGTTGATTTTACAGTAAATCTGGCCTCATTACGTAAACTGAAAACTGTTCTCTTTTCCAGATTTTCTAGAAGATATTGTGCAGATTTTCTATTATTTCTTTCTTACATGTTTCATAAAATTTGCCAGGGAAGTTACCTGGTTCCTCTTCTGGAGGGTTTTTAACTAATTTAATCTCTTTAGTACCTGGGAGGCCACTCAGGCCATGCACTCCTGAGGACGTTTCTGGAGCTCGTGTCTTCCACAGTTGGTGCTTCTCATCTGAGCTGTTGGGCTTATCAGTAGGATGTTGTGCGTAGAATTCCGTCACTGCCCTCAGTATCTGGGGGACCAGGGGTGAGGGCCCTGTCATTGCTGATGCTGATAAATTCTGATTCACTCCCTTTTCTGGGTCTTCCTGGCTATAGGTTTACGAATTTCATTGATCTTGTGTGAGAACCAGTTTTTGGTTTCTGGTTTTGACTCTATTTTTCTTCTTTCAATTTTATTGATTTCCACCCTAAATCTTTTTATTCCCTTTCTTCTGCTTGTCTTGGGGTTAACTGACATTCCTGCTGCGGTTCCTCAAAGTGGAAGCGTGGGTTGTTGATTCTAAATCTGTTCATTATTGTTATGTTATTGTTGTTTTTATTATTATTATTAGCATGCCATATTACAAATTGTCCTCTAACCTCTGCTTTACCTGCACTCCACACATTTTGAGATGCTGTATTTTTATTGTCATTCAGCTCAAAATCATTTTAATTCCCTCACAGAATTCCTTGCCCCCCCCCCCGTGTCCTATTGAGAAGTACATTATTTAATTTCCAAATAGGTAGAGATTTTCCAGATAATTTATCATTGATTTTCCAGTTTAATTCTCTTTATCCAACAAAATTTTCTGTGATTTCTGTTCTTTGGAATTTGTGAAGGTTTGTTTTATGGTCGAGAGCATAGTCTCTGCTGGTGAAAATATAGCTTAGAAGAAAATACATATCTCGCCTTAGTTGGGTGGCGTGTTCTGTAAATGTCAATCAGGTCAAGCCGTTGACGGTCATGTTTAGGTTGTCTGTATCGTAACTGATTTCTGCCAACTTGTGACTGAGAGGGAAGTGCTGAAGTTTCTAGCTATAATTACACATTTTTTCTGTGTTCCTTCAGATCAGTCAGTTCTTCTGCTCCAAGTATTTTGAAGCTGTGGTGTTGGATGTTTGCATATTTATGAACACTACCTCTTCCTGGAAAATTGATGCATTTTTATTATGCAATATCCCTATTAACCTCTGATAATATTCCTTGTTCCAAATTCTGCTCTGTATGAAATTGAGATACTTCTTCCAGATTTCTGTGTTTGCCTGTGTTTGCATGGTAGAGCGTTCACCATCCTTTCGCTTTTAATGCATGTATGTCTTCTATTTAAAACCGATTTCTCCTAGACCATGTGCGGCTGAATCTTCCTCTTTCTGAATCCAACCTGACAATCTCTGTCTTTTAACTGTAGTATGGAGACCATTCACATTTAAGGTGATTATTGACGTAACTGGATTAAAATTCATCATTTTGTTTGTTGTTTTCTATTTATTTTTCTAAAAATTCCCCTCTTTATGTTCTCTCTTCTCTAGGTATAAATGACCATTTCATGATTCTACTTTATTTCTTCTATTAATTATTTACACCTCTTAATTTTTTAAGGGTTTTCCTTAGCATTTACAACACACACTTGAAAAAAAATTAAGTTCACCTTCTGATAATATCATACCACCTCCTATGTCGTGTGAGGGACTGACAAATACGCTCCTAACTCCCCTCCCCTCCTTTGCGCTGTGGTTGACATAATTCCATTGGCACATCTGTTATCCACACACAACACCTGGTGTGTTTGGAGAGGATGCAAACCCCTACCTGGGTGGTAGTCCCCATGCACTTGACCCTCCTGCTTGCCCTCACGGGGCCTTTATCACCTAGTTAACACTTTACAGATGAAAGTTCCATGTGTGGTCAGGCAACATCTGCCCCATAGAAGCAAATGCTTGGGTCTTCTTTTTCCCTGCAAGCATCTGTTTCTCCACAGGTGTGGGGTTTTTTTTTTTTTTTTTTTTTTTTTTTTTTTTCATTTGCTCTGCAGCCTTGGTTCTTTGGTGGATTCAAGAAAAGTCAGTGGTTTGCAGTTTGTCTGGTTCTTGTTGTAAAGGTGGGAGCAATAATCTCCCTAGGACTCTCCATCACGGAGGTAAAATCTGAAGTCTTTGACTCCACTTTGCTTCAATTGTATTTCATTCTCTCTCAGTGTACAAAAGTTCCATTATAGAAACTTGATCTTATCTGGCTATCTGGCTGCTGCATCTTCTAAGAAACTATCTGAGTGCCTGCCAAGGCTTGTGAACACCTGCCAGTTGTATCTCACACTGGAAATCTGCGAGGTGTTATCTCACGTTTTCATTATGCTCAAAATTTCTCTTTTAATCTCCAGAGAAGAATTCTCAGGAATCTTGCAAGGTGCCCTTAGAATAGCAAAAGCTCCTGGAATCAGGCAGACCTGGGTTCAAATTCTTATGTTACCCCTTCTGCTTGGATCAAAATTCAATGTTCTCAATCTTTTTAGGTCTTCTTGAACAGGGGTGATCCTGATGTGAAATTATGTGTCACTCCTTTCAGATACAGGACAAGCTATGCAGCCACCATTTGGCTTTATCTTGTCCAGTTACTTCTATTAAATAATCAGTATTTGAATAGCTCAATAAAAGCTCAAAGCCAGGGGCGCCTGGGTGTCTCAGTGGGTTAGGCGGCTGCCTTCGGCTCGGGTCGTGATCTCAGGGTCCTGGGATCGAGTCCCGCATCAGGCTCTCTACTCCACGGGGAGCCTGCTTCTCTCTCTCTCTCTCTCTCTCTCTCTCTCTCTGCCAGCCTCTCTGCCTACCTGTGATCTCTCTCTGTCAAAAAAAAAAAAAAAAAAAAAAAAAAAAAAGCTCAAAGCCATTTGTTTCTTTAGGAAGGATTCTTCTGTGGGCATCCATGAAATACCAAATCCCTTCTCATCCCAGAATGGCCACATCTTCATCACCCCTTCCCACAAGACACAACTCTTCCTTGCCCGGTGTCCCACAAAACTTACTGTGAGTCCATCACCTGCCCAGATGTTGAAACTCAAAATCTAGGAACTATTCCTGGGGCTTCAGCTCATCTCTAAAACTTCCCTTCCTCACTGTCTCCTGAGTTACTACCCATCCTTCCAAACTACCACCATCCTTTTGTTCTACCTGTGAACCACTGCCTCCTACTGGTCTCCACACTTCTGCTGAATGTTCTTTCTGGAATGGAGTTGGGGTGCACCATGGCTCCCAGCTGTTGCTGGCTTCCCCCACTATCCCTGAAGGGTTCCCTTGGTGTATGTTCCAAGGTGTCGCACCTCCGCATCACACCTCTCTCTGGGCCCCGACTCAAGTCTGTTCTGCTCCCCACAGCTGGCTGAGGTCATGCCATCAGCTTAGAGCAGGCACATGGTGAGTATTGGTCATACAAATGAATGAATGGCGTTTCATATTGTGAAAGCGGGGATCAGACTTGAAAGAGAAATGATAGTAGTCAACGCTGCCATGTGCCGGGCCTCGTTTCTGGATGAGTAACTTCACGCATGCCAAGCTTCTAGGAGTAATGAGGTCTAGAGATACTCACAGAGCATGTCCCCAAATTGACAGACCACTCTAGTTAAGTGTTTATGCTCTTTCTAATTTCCCACTGTTACTCATCCTGATTATCCACATATGTGCGTCTTTTTCATTTATGCTATTATTTTTACAGACAGATTTAGAAATGAAATTGGGTCAATGGTTATATGCACTTAATTTTTAAATGATACTGTCCAAATGCCCCCAAAATTAAAAAAAAAAATCGAGCTAAATGAACAAAAAAACCCAACATAATGACGTTCCACAGATACACTCTCTCATCAGCAGTCAGTGACAAGGGCTCCTTTGCCCACACCCCCGGCAACACTGCAATTAGACCGTAGAGCTGACAACCCTGCTATTTCTGACCTGTCCGCTTAAGAGCAGCGTTTGGGGCAAGCTGCCACGGGGACACGTCCCAAGCGATCCCTGCAGAGAAGGGGAGGGTGGCAATGTTGTGCATCTAAAAAGTAGCTTAATTCATAAAGGGACAAGTAAGAATTACCCCTGTCAAGGAGAGCCCAATTTTCACACCACAGCACACGTGGTCGTACAGGGCTCCAGCGCGGCTCGCGCGGGTCCCAGGGTGCCGACTGTCAGAGGGGATGGTGCACGGACATGCTCGGCTGTGCGGGGTCTGGGTAAGGGAGCGGCTGTGTTCTTGCTGTGCATGATTCTGCTGGCTGTACTTGACCTCTGACTCAAACTTCTCGGATAGAGATTTGTAGGACCAGCTGTGCTCCGAGCTCTGCCTCTGCCCACATTCAGATTGTAACTCCTCAGACAAAGCCTGATGTTCTTCCCACCCACACCAGCCTGTCTCTCTCCCTCTCTTTTCCCTTCTGTTCTCTCTCTGTCTCTCTGTTCTCTCTCCTGTCTGACATGCACACATCCCCAGAACAAAGCGCAGGATCCTCTCCCTTCCCCCATCAACCAAGCCCTCTCATTCTGTTTTTCAAGGCAAAACCCAAGGCAAATGGCAGAGCTGGCTCCCTGTGCTTAAAGGTAGAGGTCTGAGGCTTTGCAAGGCCCCAAGGTGAACAGCAGCGAACACTTGAGATTTGGGGTTTCTGACGTGTTTATAACCCTTTCCCCATTTGTGCACTTTACCGTTATTCTTATTTTAGGAAATTATTTTCATGCAGACATTCTGGAACTTTGCTTCTAATTTGAATTGAGGTTTTTGACGCTGTAGGGACGTGTGCTATAGAATATGTGAAGTAGGGGTGCGGGCTTTCAAAGTCCATTTCAGTGGGCAGCTGGGTAGGCGTTCCAGATACTAGCAGAGACCGCCGGGAAGAACGTAGACTCGTGAGCTCTTGGGGAAGAGGCTGACTCTTGCCCCTCTCGCAGGGACTCGGGGCCGTCTGTCACGGAAAGGCACATGAAGACAGAACTATTGAGCAAACACCCAGTGTCGGGCAGCCAGCTCAGTCTTCTTCAAGCTCGCCTTGTCCCAGCGTCATTCTTGTCGTCACGCTGGTGGCCTGCACGGGTCACGGGGAGAGTGTTTACATCAGGGAAGTTGGCGGGTCCCTGGCAGGACCTTCCTGGCCCTTTCCCCTGAAAGCGGGGTGGTCACCAGCTACCAGCCCGCCACGGACTCTCTCGGTCCCCGAAGTCTCCAGCACGTGCAGGTGAGCTGCTGGCAGAAGGCATAGTCTGGTCTAATTTAGATGGGGGGGCTGTCCCTCTATGTGTCCACTGGTGTTCAGGCAGGTGGGAGCCAGCAACGGCCAATTCTCGGAGAGCACAGGCGGGGGCATGCAGGGGAGGAATGAGATGCACCCGCAGAGAGAGACGGACCTGGGCTCCGTCTCAGGCCGGCCCTGCCTGGGCTGCACAGGACTTGAGCAGGAGAACAGCTGCCCTGCTTTCAAAGCAGCTCCAGGAAAGAAACAGAGACCCAGACAATATAGGGGCATTGGTCCAAGTACTGGGGGAGTGGGGTCCAACGTCTCCTGGGTACACAGTGATGGGGCAGCCCATTTGAAAATTTTAAGGGATAGAATAAAAGGAGATCAGAGGAAAGAATAGGGAAATTAATGACCACGAAATAACTCAGAATATAGGAAGTTTTGGATTAGGGCAGTAATCAAGAGATAGCTTGACTACACTGCTGGTTTATTTTTAGGCTCCACAGAATTTGCTAAGTAAGACATCAATGGATGGATTCACTCCTCTGTTTAATCAGAAATGTTATGGAGAGTGTATTGTGTGCTCAGCAAAATGCATTTGGGTTATGATATTGGACAAATTAGATAAGACCACTAATTTACTGCTTATCTGGAGAAACACATTAATCCAGTGATGACATAAATAATTTGATAATTACAAATTATGGTGTGTGTGAATGTGAGGTTTACAGAGTACAGCATGTGCAAAGGTCCTGGGGTGTGAGGAGGCAGTGAGTAGGTGGGACTGGAAATCAAAGAGTGCCAAGGATGTGGCTGTGCAGAGCCCCACAGGCCAAGGAGGACCATGGCTGCTGGTCTTGCTGGTAGAGCTGAAGGTGTAAAGCCAGGCAGGTGTGTGACTGGACACGTCATTTTATTTATTTATTTTTTATGTATCACTCTCTTCATTTTGTATTAATTTTTAATTTTTAAATTTTTTAATATAATAAAATGGTTTTTGTTATATTTACGTGGAATGACTAGAGACTGGAGAGTTAACACGATGTTTTAGAGACCACTCAGCAGAACGTTGTACGGGGGACGCTGGCTGGCGGCAGGTCCTCTCAGGAAAAACGGAAGCGGGCTGATGGTGTGAAGCTTCTCCTCCGATCTCACTTTCTGATTCTGTAGGTCCCTGTTTTCCATGGCTTCAGGAAGTAGCAAACTGGCACCTGTTTCCTGTGCTTACTTTTTGATTTTCATAAATGCAAATTAAAATACTTATCTGCTCTGTAAAGACTTGACATGTTTAAATAACCATTATCCCTTCAATGTATTCCAGGCCTGTCGGAGTCATTATTCTCAGGATAAACCCACAGGGGAGTCATTAAAAGATGGCTCTTTCTCTCCGTTTGACCGAAGCGGAGGTTGTAATGTATTTATTCAGGATTTAGAAAATGGAATTCAATTAGAACTGAAACGGTGTTAAATTAAGTAATTCCTATTGTGTTTGTCTGACAGACAGGGGTGGGCTGACCTGGGAGGGAAGGGGCCCCTCCCCCGGTCAGACTCACTCCCCAGGCTGACAGGGGGTCACTAACAGGGTGGGTCCTGCTTAACCCCTTCAGCACTCCGTGGCTCCGAAGGGGGCGGGTCTGTGGATAGGACGTGATGCCTTCCCAGGAATAATCCTCACTCTTCAAGGTGTCTGCGAGGGGTTTGACGGGAGCCGTGTTTGGCTGTCAGGGCAGGGTCATGTGGCTCCATCACGTTCCTTTAAGTGAGAAGGTATAATGGGTAGGTAAAACAGATGGAAATGGATATGCCAGTTCCTTTTTATTTGACGTTTTTACGGCAATGGGGTTTGAGATTTCAGCGACAAGAACACTGCACGCTCTTCGGGAAGAAGATATTTCAGCGCCTGTCTGGTTGTGGTGGGGTTCCCTGTCTCTTCCACCATCGAGGGAAGATTTAAGGCAATGATTTTGGACCCGAGGACAAACTTTTCTAGCCAGTGGAGAAGCAAAATGAAACCGAATAGTGATTAAAAACAAAAAAACCCAAAAAACAAAAAATGAAATGTTAAAAGAGAGAGAGAGAAAAAAAACAAAACCCATGGGTTTTAGGTTTGGTGATCAGACTGAGGGGCTCTCTGCTGCCGGCCGTGGAGTGACGGGCGCGTTCAGGTGCTGCCCTGGGACAGGCCGCCAGAGGAGAGCCTGCACTCGTCTCCTGACAACTGCGCGTCTGGATACATTGTTCCGAAGACATTAGCAGCACCCGAATAGCCGGCTGCCCTCTACCCTTCCGAGGTGATAGCCGAAGGGCTACCGTCCAGTTCTCTCGGCAAAAGTGATGGCCCCTGACCGAAGTCACACGATCCTTGTACAGACCGAGACCCAGATGCAGGGACACCTTCTCTAGTCTTAGAAATGTGTGGTGGACCGGGTGGACCGGGTGGACCGGGTGGACCGGGTGGTTTGAGAAGAAAGGGAAGAAGAACGCAGGGCTTAAAGCGGCAGAGACTGTGGGTTTCCGAGACGGGTGTTGGAATTCAAGCATGAATTGAGACAAATCAGAGGAAACCTTAGTCTCTTGACAAACAGCCACTTCAGTGGATTTTTCATACACGCAGAATGAGGAAGGTGGACTTGGCAGCTCTCCGAGGATTCCTGCGCTCACAGAAGCAGCGGACGGATGGTAAACACCCCCTAAGACGTGAGCTGTCCCTTCGGACTGTCTGGAGGCAGATGGCGTGTCTTTGTAAAAATAAGGAAAAGTCACAAAAGAGCTTGGTGGGGGTGGGGCGGCCTAATGTTCAGCTTAGCGGGACGCCGTTCACCAGAAGCCGGACGCCAACTCTCTGCTGATGAGAACAGTCCTGGACTTGGAATGAAAGGTGGTTTCTCAAGCATACTGACTCATGACCTGAACTTTTGTCGCTCGAACATATAGTCTCACTTTCCACTGGAAGCAACTTCCAGAAAAGCTCAAAGCCATCGCGTTCGCTCCGGAAGAATGAAGTCATCAGCTGGAAAATTGGATCAAAACCTCATCGCACCAGACAACCAGTGGCGTCCTCAACGCTGCTGATGAGACAGAGAGTTGCGAGGGCAGGATGCACTCTGCCGAGTGTGCTGAGCTCCGGCGGCTGGCTGTTTGCTTGGGTGTGTGTGTGGTGAGCCCCGCAGGCTTGCTGCTCTATAAAATGAAGCCTTGCTTCTCACCGTGTTTGATGTATTTAGAATATACAACTGGGGCGCTCAGAGGATGTGGATGTCATTTAATAAGAGACGGATCTCAGCTTCCCTCTGGATGCTGTGTGCCTTGAATCCCAAACAGAAAGTCACAGCTCATTCCCTTCTCCAGAGTTAGCCATGAGCCCCCACGCATGCCCCTCCTCGGCTCAGGGTCCCCGGAGCTCCCCCTCACATTCTGATTATTTGGTGCACCTGACATTCTTGCTAACGACCTCTAGATCATTGCCAAGGAAACCCCAACAGTGTCCGCTGTGGGTGCCCTCCGTCGCTGGCCAGCCCGAGATGGCATGCAAGTTCATGACAATGCTGTCACTGTCAGCTAGGCATGATGGCTCCCGGCCGTGGCACCTGTGGATCTTGATGGGAAATACCAAGAACATGCGAGCCTTCCTTGCATCCTCGGGACACTGACTGAATCATGTCTCCCTGCCCGGAGCATCTTCTGTATTCTGCCCCAGGTCTATACCCAGACAGCAGGCTTGTTACTTCACTGTCCTTATTAACTTAGTTAAATTCACATTTCCTTCCTCAAGAGTAGGAATGATCAGAAGAAAATGAACGTTCACGATACGGCATGAATCATGGAACACTTCACCCACCAGCTGCAAAGTGTGCATGAACTAAGAATGCGCAATAAGCTGTTGGTCTCCTCAGGTCGTGGTGGGTCCTCCTGGGGGTAAGGGCTGGGCTTTGCACTCCTCCTGTGGGCACCCAGGCGGGAGAGGCTGTGGGCAGACAAGAGACACTACTTTGCGTGCCGCCCATTTCTGCAATCGCTGTTTGAGAAACGTCGTTCTCGAACACTGGTGCAAGTTCCAGCAGCTGTCCGATTCGTCTGGCCACGTCCAGTCGGTTCCTGAAACATGGGTCCTCGGAAAAGCGTCGGTCATGTATAGTCATAATTAAGGATACATTTGCTCGCCTTGTGCTCCGTCGTTCACGTCAGCTTGTGGAGTTCTTATGGAGGAAGTGTCACTAGTAATGATTCTAATTTTATAAATGAGGGTTAGCAATCAAATACCTTTCCTAGCAACAAACGGGGACCCCAGGATGTGGGCTCCTCAGCCCTTAATCGTCAACTGATACCCCAGCCTCTCCGCACCAAAAGCCAGCGCCCATCCTTTCATCGCTCTGTGCTGGGCACTGTCTGAAGAACATTTTGTGCGTTGCCCACACACCCGAACGCTTGGGATGACTTGGGTGTGTCATATCCAGGGCACATCAACCTAGCATGGGCATGGGGTTTCTGGCCAGGGGGTTTCTGGTCAGGGGGTTTCTGAAACCTGTTTGCTCCCAGATGTGGATGAGTCCTCGGAGGGGGTCTTGGAGAAGGTCTCACTGCAGCAGAGAGAGGCTCCAGGCCCCCTGGCAAGGCCGTCCTCAGCTCCAGGAATAAGGAGCTTGTGCGTCCCTCCAGGAGCTCTTCTGTATTCTGCCCGTCTATATCCAAGGGGACAGAAGCCTGTTATTGTGACCTTGGCAAGCCCAAGGCCACTTGTTTACTCCTCAGTTATTTCACTTGCCCTATGATGAGACAATCAGGCTAAGAAGCAGAGACGCTGAGTCGGGCTATACTTCTCAAGGAAAATAAATGGCAAAAAAAAAAAAAAACCCAAAAACAAAACAAAAAAACCCACCATATCTTCCCAGCTGTAAGGCTTCAATCTTTCACCGGTGATTTACATTTTAAAATGTTTCTATTATAAAGCCCGAAGCACAGTTTCTGCAGGGTTCATCCTAACTCGCCCCATAACAGCCCCAGCCCTGGAAAAAAAATCAGTCGAACCTCGATAATAATGGGAGGGTTGACAATAGAACGATAAAGTCTTTTTCTATCACCTTTCTCCCTCCATTCATGTTAGATGACAATTCTGTTTACTTGGTTCAGGTAAAATTCCAGTCGCATTGTGAGCTTTTAGGAGGAATGAGAAATTGATTTTCTTCCTGTACAGCATGGAACACATGAACTCTTATAATCTTTATATGATCTCTACAGTGATCTACGAAGAAGGCCACAGCTGCATATAAACTCACGGAGGCCAGAGAAGTCTGTGTTCTCCAACTCCTGAACCAAATGGTACTGGACATTCTGCTTGGCCTCTTAGGGAAGGGAAAAATGGCGTGTAGCTCATACTTGCGTGTGACAAGATCTCACGTGGCCAGGGCCGGCCAGGACGTGTGCATCAGTAAGGCCTACTGGCTTGCAGACGGGGGAGGGGCTAGCAGACGGGGGAGGGGCACACCCCTTCTTCCCTGCCTGCAGCTGGGGAAAGTTCCCATCATGTGCAGAAGCGGCCACAGGGTTGTCAGGTGTTGATCTTTCAAGGAACGCCAGGAGTCAGACTTTTTGTGTGAGATTCCCCAAGTCTGAAATGTTGGCAGGTCATTCCAAAGGCAAAATGAAAGGCAATGCAAAAGCCAAGTGAAACAAAAGGGCAGCCCACGCGGGCAAAGGGAGCCCTCCGCTCGGAGGCCAGGTTGGGTCTATGCACTGCCTTAGCTGCGTCCATGAGGGGTTAATTATCATGGCTTCTACATTCCCACATTTTGCCTGTGTTTTTATTAACACATCTAGTTACCCAGTTTACGGCTTTGCCTTGTGGTCTGTTGTCACCTCCACGTTGCTCTCAGGAGCCTGATGGAACAGGTTATCTCAGCTTAGAGCTCACATTATTATTCTACTCGTTTTTTTTTTTTTTTTTTCCTGTTTTGCTCTGCTTTACCCACACACAGAGACATACCAGGAACTTCAGATGCATTCAGCACCAAGCAATTGATTTAATAGAGCGATTGCTTCGTGCCCTTTGCAACAATTGCATTTAAAATGGATCACTCTTTTATTTACTGGTCTGGTCTGCACTCTCTACTTGATGTTAACGTTACTTGACTTATCACTCAGTCAATAATGCCAGAGAATAATTGGTTTCCCTGAGCTCTCTCAAAAAATGCTCTTAATTACCCTGCTGTACTTCCCAGAGTCATGAGTATTAACTCCACAAGGCAGTGAGGTTGCAACCTTACGGCTTCCGTCGGCGGTTGAGTGGGACCTGGTTCGAAATGCTAGAGATGATCTAAGGTTGGGCTTTTCAGGAGGTCCGTAGCTTCGCCTCTTTCTGCCTTTTATTTGTAATCTTTCAGTGCAAGTTATCTAATTTATGCACCTAAAGTAGCCTCATTTTAAATTCATATGGGTTGCCATTTAAAAAAATAACCAAGCCACATAGGTATATAAATGGATGGTAAACACCCGTGCTATATAGGATATGGAGAAATTTAGAAACTATTTCCTATAAATTTTCCATGAAGATACGTGCTGGAGCTAGAAACATGGGATGCCAGTGGCAATTGCTTTTTCTAGCAATTTGCTTTTACAAATAAAAGATGTGCTCTTGAAATTGGATATTAACAGTGGTACACTAGAAATTGATGTGAGCAGTTTTTGCAGTGTCGTTAGGTGTCTCAGTGCCAGTGGAAAGTTGGCTCAGGGAAAATCGATGATTTTATTAATATGCACAGGACCCAGACCCTCATCCTGTTCAGAGGCTTTTTAATGAGGTCGATACCACAAAAATGCGGTTTTGAAAAAAAGTTGAAAAAAAATGGCATGTCAGTTCTGTTCAACCATGGCCGGTTATGTATTTTCTCTTTTCTTCTCACATGGAGCAGGGCCGAATAACCGTGCACACGGACACTGTGCGGGCTCGTTAAAATGGGCTACTTGTTCCCGAATTAAGTCGCAGATGTGGGGCCAAGACAGAGCTGTATTCCGAAACCATATGAATGTCCGGATCCCAAAGTGCCTGCAAAGACCCTTGTCTCCATCGG
Organism: Mustela nivalis; assembly: GCF_964662115.1. Taxonomy (NCBI): domain Eukaryota; kingdom Metazoa; phylum Chordata; class Mammalia; order Carnivora; family Mustelidae; genus Mustela; species Mustela nivalis. Next base: position 141,476,927 of record NC_139027.1, on the reverse strand, counting down.
TCCCAAGATCACAGAGCTCATTAGTGTCACAATCGGTGTGATATCAATTTTCAGAGCTACTGACGATCTAATTAAATGGAATGAGTGATTTTTAAACACTTCAGGCCGTGGTTGACACTCACTTTGCAGAACGTATCAGGCTTCCCATGCACGGATCTGGTGCCTCACCGGTTGGAAGGAAGAAGCGCACCCCCGTCTGTGGGAGTTTGAGCGACGCTCCCCGCTACTGGTCAGAGCACGTTGTGCTGTCATCAAGGGTGAGCTCACGCACAGTTCCCTGGGCAGTGCTGTTTAGTCGCCGAGGCTTAACTGGAATATTTTATTCCTTAAAGAGAGGAGGGGGTCTCGTGTTGCTCTGGGCAAATCCAGCTCCGATCGTCCCCTCTCTCTGTTTCTAGGTGGATATTTCAAAGACAAGACATGTCACCCTGTTCCACGAGTGCGGCGAGATGGGAAGTAACGTGATTTAGTGTCTTCCTTAAAAGTGCAGCTGCACCTGAGGAGAGGTAATCTGTCTCGGGCAGGGACGCGGCCGCGTGCGGGGCTTGGGCTCGGCTGGGATTCATGACCTTCGCCGTGCGCTGGTTATTAAGATTTTGTAAGTGTTGCAGGACGTTGTCACAATATTATGTCACCTCCTCCCGAAGCGTGAGGGAGACGAAGGCAGCGTGTGGCTGGTCCAGCAGTTACCCCGAGGCCCATGTCTGGTGGGAGCCTGTGGGAGCGTCACAGGGACACGCAGGCTCTGGGAGGAGCTGAGGCCCGGGGTCCCGCTCCCACACCTTTGGGAGAACTTAGTGTAGCGAGACGAGCTCCGTGTTCCCCCATGGCCGGAGCTTTCGAGGTTCATGCTTATCCTTCCGGTCTTTCTGTACGTTCAGGGACCAGGTCCCTTCTGCAGAAACGGCGGCGCCAGGGCACAATGTTGGAATAGGAGAAGGTTCCCTGCGGCGCCGCCGGCACCAGGAAATCACCGGGAGGCGCCATCTCCACCCACGTGCCAAGAGCGCTGGGAAGAATGTGGTCCTTCCGTCGCCCTGACATGGGAAGGGCCCGGGGCGTATTGCGTGTGGAACACCAATTTAGGGTGATTTGATTGTAGAACCTGAATTTTGTTAAAAAAAACTACAGTGTGAAAACCTGATTTCTTATGTGTGTGTGAGGGTGTGTACCTCTCTGTATGTGTAGATGTGTGTGCGTGCATGTTTGTGTATATGTTTGTTTCTCCATGTGTCTACATGTGCACACAGGTTTGCGCCTCTGTGCGCATATGTAAGAATGTGCATACGTGTGCACGTATGACTGCAGTCACGTGTGCATGCGCACACACGACTATCTGCATGTGTGTGTAGGCATGACTGTGTATGTGTGTCTCTATGTGCACGTTTACATGTATGATTCTGTGTGCATGCACATGTGCAGGTGTGTATATGTGCATGTGTGTGTGCAAGTGTGACTGTGTACTCACGTGTGCATGTGTATATGTATGTGCTTGTGTGTGCGCTGCATGGTTCTGTGTACACTCATGTGTATATGTGTCTGTGCGTGTGTGTGTGCATATGTGTATGTCTCTCTGTGCATGTGTGGATGTGGGATTCTGTGTGCTCTCCTCTATGCACATGTGTGTGTCTGTGCATACGTGTATGCATTCATGATTCTGTGTGCTCTCAAGTGTGCATGTGTGTGTGCACGCACCACAATATGTCCGGGTGCATCACACACATGCATCAATTTTCTGCTATTATGTCTGCAGTAGGACTTCCTGCAGGTGGGGTTTTACTTTACGCGCTCTATGTTACCTGCATTTGTTACAGCTGATGTGGGCTACTCTGTAATAAACGCGAACAGCCTATAACACCAGGAAAAAGGAAGTGCTTGGTCGTTCTGGAGCACAGGCAAACTCTACGACACATCCCATGTGGGAAAGCATGTAACTTGGCAGTAACTGTTATATCCAGTCCTGTCGTGAGGTCCCTGACTGAGCTCCCCCGAGGACCACTGTGGGCCCTTCTGGAAGGAATAGGAGTGTTTTGCCAGACTCCCTCGGGCAATGACATTCCCACACGTGTGGTGATCTGCGGGTATAGAAACCAGCTCAGAAATCAGGCTGGGCATGACTCCTGGATGCCCTTTAGTTTGCAAAACGGTGACAGGAATTTAGGCTCTGTGATAATAATTGTAATAACAACAACGGCCCAGGGTCTTTCAGAAGTTCTCACCAAGTATTATCTCATTAAATCTTCAAAACAGCAGTTTGAGGGAGGTGGTGTTATTGGGGTTTACGAGTGAAAACATGGAGCTCAGCACAGACTTGTTCGTGAAAATCGTCCATTTGTGGGTAACTCTGGAGGTGGGGTCAGCTGCAGGGGTCTCTCCTCTGTTGGTAAGAGGAAGCTCGGTGGAAGGAAAAGCTGACCACGGGCTCTGCTCCATCTCTCCGTGGCTTCGGTCCAGGAGCACAAGTGCGCAGCCTTCATTTCCAACTCCGTTGAGTGGGGACAGTGGCACTTGTCTCAGGCCACTGGGCGTCTTGAGGAGTGGAGCATCGGGTAAGAAGATGCTGGAAGCTATGAAAGGCCACATCCCTGATGGCTGGGGGTTACCCCCTGAGTCTGCTGGTGACGGGCACAGAACCCCTACGCGGATGTGGCTCAGAACTGGGATCTGGGCCCTCGAGTTACCGACTCTCCAGGCTCACTGTCCTGTCCCATGTGCATCACAGCTCTCTGTGGAGAATTTCCAGGGCACAGGTGTGCGCTGGGGATGGGATGAGTTAGAGACCTGGAGGCCCGGAGTCCAGACAGAGATGTCCTCCCTGAAGGTGAGGGGCCCGGGCAGGGGTCAGACCAGAAAGGGACCATCCGTCCCTCCCTCTCAGGATGAATGGCTGACTTAGCCTGTCCTTCCTCATCAGGGAAGCTGGAGACTGCTCACTCAGAGGAGCTCTGACCCGAGAAAGGGCTCGTAGGAGGAGTGCCCTTGTGCTGGGAAACACGGTGTGACCCCCATCTGTCCTTCTGACCCTGTGTCCAACTGGCTGTGAGACTGTCGGCCCAATACCCTGGCCCCGGTCAGGAGGTGAGGGCAAGCCATGAGTCAGTGGCTCCCTCTGCCCTGGGGGAGGGACATCCTATAGCACTGGGTCTTGGCAGCCCCCACGGGCATCCTGGCACACAGGCAATGCCCCGTCTTGTCCCCACACATCTTCATTTTATTTCGACGAGAAGGAAGTGGAGGCTGGGCCCTGCAGGAATTTCTTCCGGTCTTAGAACCGGCGATGCCATCACCGCCTTCAGCTCCGGGCGCCGCGGTCCCCTTAATGGAGGAAAGATTTGTCCGGGAGAGTGTTGGCCCCTTGGCGTATTCAGAGACTTACGGAGGTTCTCAAGCAGAGAGGATGATTACAATGTGATCTTGGGGTGTGGGAAACACCTCAGTCCCATCTTTGGTGTTATTTTGAAAATTGTTTTGAATTTCAGAAGCAACTATAGACTTACTCAAACATTTCCGAAACTACAGGTCACACAAAGTCCTCTTGACCTTCCCCCACACTCCATTCGGAGTTCAGTCCTGTCCGTGGCTTTCATCGCTCTGGACGTCTCTGTTCTCACAAGCGAGCTGGGCATCCAGGAACACGAGGTTTTGTTTTCCCGTAAATACAATCATATCACACTCACCGGTTGTTTTTACTGTGATGTATTTTGAAGTCTCTCAGTATTAATAAAAGTATTTACATGAAAGTACTGACTTCTTTGTAACCAAGGTAGTCTTTTGTAGCGTAGACCAGGGGTTTGGCCAACGGCAGCCCAAAGGCCAGACTTGGCCCCACGGCCTGCTCTTGTGCAGCCTGAGAGCTGAGAACGGTGTTTCCATTTTAAATGGTTGGAAAAAAAAACAAATGCAAAGAAGAATATGGGGCCAAAACCAAATGGCCCATGACATCTAACGTGTTTATTGTATTTGGTCCTTTACAGAAGGCATGTGTAGACTCCCGGTCTAGACATGCTAGGACTTCTAGACATTCTAGAACACATTCCCTCCTGGCATCCGTTCTGGGCTGTTTTAAGCTCATCTCACTTATTGTAAAACCTATCATGCAAACTTGACATCTTCCCCACGGTGAGGGCACGGTGTGTGATGCACACTCACAGTGTGGGGTGACCAGCGTGGGATGCACGCCCACAGTGTGGGGTGACCAGCACAATTTTCCAGAACTTGCTCGTCACAGTTGTAAGCTCCATGCCCATAAATGACAACCCCCCACTCGGCACCCCACCCCCAGCCCCTGGCAGCCTCTCCTCTACTTGGTCTCTGAATTTCCTCATGCAGGTACTTCCTGTGAGGGCAGTCCTATGGGGTCCAGCCCTCTGAGTTTCTGTCCCTCAGCTCATCCTTGAGGCTCACCCATGAGGAGGCAGGGGGCAGGATCCCGTGGCTGTCAGTGGCCGCGTCACAGCGCAGCGTGTGGCTAGACCCCACGACTCTCCACTCACCAGTCAACAGACCTTCGGTTGTTTCCAGGGTTGGGCTGATGTGAAGGACACTGCATGAACATTTGTGTGCAAGTGTCTGGCTTCCTATTTTCAATTCTTCTGGGAATAGATATAGGAGTAGAATTTGACTTTAATTTTAACACTATGGCTAATTCCGTATCTCCTGCTGGGAACACGCCATCCAGCCCTGCCTCGTGCACCTGCCCCCCCCCCCACCCCGTATCTCCTAGAAATGGGAACAGAAATGCAGAACCATTATATGGAAGGGGAGGCGCCTTTCAGCGCTTAATGGGGCCATTTTCTCTTTGGTGAACCCGGGGAGGTGATGCCACTGGTGTGGTTGTAAATGTGGCAGGTGTAGCTGGGCCTGCTGTGTAGACAGGTGCCCGGGGGAACGAGGCTCACACGGCATCTGGCTCCCCTGCGGCTCCCGGCAGCGGCCACGGCCACCTCTTGTGCTTCCAGTACGTACGTCCCGGCCCTCTGCACCGCGCGGTCTGTGAAGTGAACATCAGCGCGCCATCACCTTCCTTTTTCCGAGCGCGCCTCGCGCTTCCCTGGCTGCACCCCGTGTGGCTGCCGACGGCCTGACCCTGTGCTCCCCGGTGACGGGTCCCGCAACAGGAGCTTCTCCCTGGGGTTCTGGTGAGCGATGGCGCCCCCCACGGTTCACAAGGCACGGGCACGTGCAAAGGGTCCAGAAGCTTCCACTGGACATCACGGGTCCTAACCCTTCCGGAGGGCGGGGTGCAGGACACTGCAGGTCGAGTCAGTGGACAGTTCGGACTGTGGGGATCAGCTGACTTTTCCAAAGATGTCGTAAATCTGGGGGCCTCCCCAGGGCGTCCCAGAGAGCGCCGGCATGCACACGCACCCCTTCCTGGAGAGACCGCCTGCCTCCTGGGCTGGTCCCTGAGTCTGAGGATGCTCCTGCGACAGGGAGGCAGGGCCTGTGTCATCGCAGCCGTAGTCCCACGGTCCTCAGCCCTGCGGCCGGGGAGCAGGGGGCTGCGCGGCCAGCCTCGCTGGCTGTTTCCGGCTCACGCACCCCCAGGCCCAGATGTGGTCACCTCCCCACGGCTTCTCTTCATTCTGCACAGTCAACATATTTGTCAGAGATGCGGTCTTGTCCTCGGGGGCCACCGCCGCCAGATGGGCTCTGCTGACTCCTGAGACAGTCTGCAGGGCTGGGCTCAGCTCGCAGAAGCCTGGCTCCTCCATCAGCACCCCTGGGGGCACCGGGATTGTTGGGGGGGGGGGTTGCTGCATCTGCCTGGCCTGCCTTGGAGAGAACACATTCCCCCTGGGACTTCTGGGGGGGTCTCTCCTCTCCTGGAAACCCAGCATACCTCTGTTCCCGCCCATGCTGCTTACAAGGAGGCCAGCCCACCAGGAAGCAGCCATCCCAGCTCTCAACTTAAAAGAGCGCATGCAGTGCCTGGCCTGCTGACCCTGAGCTGCGGGACAGCAAGGACGTTGATGCCCCATGACCCTGCCTCTCCTGGCCATGCTGATGGGTGCAGCAAGAGTCCCTGTGACTCCAGAGCCTCTGACCCTTGGCTGAGTCACACCTGAACCCTTTGTGGTCTGGGGTAAACAGCACCAGAGCCAGGGAGGCGTCCACTCGAGCAGAAACACGGAGCTGCCAGCGCAGGTGCCGTGGGAAGAGCCTGGGGCTGGCGGCTGAGCGGTTTCTGGGGCCACCCGCGGGGGTGAGCCGTCCAGAGTCAAGGCCGACCTCCTGATGGCTCCTGAGAGCGCCGGCCCCTCAGCCTTGGCACCTCCATCTCCTCAGGACTCCCTGTACGTCTTTCCATGCAATCTCTCGATGAAGACCCCCACCCTGCTGGGCTTGGGTGGGGTCTCTGCTGCTCGCCCCCAAAGAGCTAAACTAGCACAGGACGTATCCACGAGCCTCGTTGTGATAAAGAGACGGTACCGAGACCTTGCAGGTGCCGAGCGCTGCCCTGAGACCTGGAGCTGCCCGGCTCACCGCACACACAGTCCTGAGCCTGTGTTTGGGCGCCAAGTGTTGCATCTGTGACAGGGGACAGACGGACAGAGGGTCTGGGGTGAGGCCAACGCTGTAGGGAGGGTCACTTCCGCCATGACCTCAACGCCGAGGAAGAGCAGCGGGCTGAAGGCCGAGGGACGTCTGGGAAGTGGGCAGTGGTGACGTCGTACAACGCCGCTGCCAAATCGTGGGCTTCAGAAACCACCAAAATGCTCAGTTTTAGGTCGTCTACATGTGGTGATGGAGTGAATCTTTAATCTATCATCCACGCTGACATGTGATACTATCCCTGCGTGTACGCAGGTGTGCAGAGTCCGCAGATACGCAGAGAGCATACGGAACACATGTGGCACATGACATACGCTGTACATACGTGCAGGGGGATGAAAGCTCCTTGCGACCCGGAGGTGGACAAGCACTTTCATCGCTGGCCTCGGCTCTTCTAAAGCAAAGCCAGAGGGACAGATGGAGACAGGAAAGATAGAGGGGGCATTCGGCAAAGTCATTCTCGTGGGTCAAAATTTTGGTGCCTCCTGATGTCCCTGTCTATGTCCACATCCCTGGACCCTGTGGCTGTGACCTTATTGGGACAAGGGTCTCATGAGGAGAAGGACCCGGGGTGGGGGTGGGGGGCTGAGTCTAACAGCAAGTCGTCATGGGAGGGAAGCAGGGAGATGGGACGGACACAGGGGGAGGCCTCGTGACCCTGGGGGCAGAGACGGCATCTCCAGAAGCACTCAGAGCTGCACAGGAAGACCAGGGAGGGGTGGAACCTTCCAGAGCTTCTGGACGGAGTGTGGCCAGCCAACATTTGATTCAGATTTCTAGTACTTAGACTGTGAGAGAATAAATGTCCTGTTGTTTCAAGCCAGAGACAAGGAGCAAGGGGAAAGCCGTTTCCCCAAGGAGGACCAGACGCTGCCATCCCCAAAGGGAGCCACGTAGCAAAGCCGACGCCTGTGGAGAGCGGCCGCACCGCCTGGGTGTTTCCGCTCCGCACCTTCCCTCCTGGATGGACCTACACTTGGCTCCCAGAGGCTCACGCTGTCCAGGAACTTGAGACCCCAGAGTGAGTTTCATCTGCCACCCCCAGGGGTAGTGGCCTCGCCAGCCACCTGTCCCGGGAGCTGGGGGGCCGCCCCCTGCCACCTGCTGGAGGCAGCGCGCGGACATCTCTGTCATGAGACGCTGGGTATTTTAAGACACTCTGGACGTTGGTCTGGCCAAAGTGCACACTTTAATTAGGATCCCTTTTCGTTAATCATGGTAATCATCGTCCCTGGGGTGATTTATTGGCTATTCGCGGCCTCTTCTCGGCGTGGTACTCAGACCTTCCCCGGCAGCTCGGCCTGATGGGCAGCCGGGCCACTTCTTCTTTTTAATTACGGAGGAGACAGAGTTTGTGAAGGAGACGGCTTGATTTCCTCCCTCCGCGCAGATGCAGATGTTCTGTGCTCAGACCAAGGACGTCCCGTGCAGAGGCCAGGAATTAGTGTCCACTGCAGCAGAGTGAAGCACTTTCGTGTGTCCAGTTAAAGGCTCGATATGTCCACACTCTGCGCTGTGACCTGTGCTTTCCCCCAATGGGGACACTGTGTATCGCCAGCCCCGGAGCCTGGCCCCTGGCCCTAGGCTTCTCTGAAGGGTGGCATGGAAAGAAGTGTGTCTGGAGAGTGGCCTGATTCCCTTGGATGGTGTCCTGCCCTAAAGCTTGACCCTGCATGGTTTTTCCCATGAACTGAGCTGGATTTTAACAGAATAGCTGTTAACACAGGCATTTTCTTGCACAGATGGAGGCATTCCAAGTGTCCCCAGGCACGTGGCAATTGAGGGTGTGACAGCAGGTGCTTACGGCTCAGAGCAGGACTGGTGGTCCCTGAGCTCAGGATTTCCTGGGAGGGCATGGCTGTAAGTGGTCATTAAGACACCCACAGGCTCTGTAGTGGAGCTTTCATCTCCTGAAATGGACCCTGTGCACATGCTGGGGAGGACCACCCTGAGGTCCTCCTGGGGGTCCCCAGTTCCCGAAAGGGCTCGAGGGGCCGGACCTGAGGCCAGTCTCCTGCAGGGATGGGGACGCCTCCAGACGGAAGTGGCGGGAGGCAGGAAGATGAGAACCCGCGGCCACTCTGCCACAGGGCATCGGGCAGACTCAGGGCAAAGCTGGCCGCCGGTCAGGGTCTGATAGGACTAAACACTCTAGTAGCATGTGTGAATCCTGGACAGTCCATGCAGTGGGAGCCCGAAGGCCCCGTGGGGTTTGGCATCTGTCACAGATGCTGGGACAGGACCCTTGGCCCCAGGTCAGAGCGGGGGTCGGGGGGGGGCACAGTCCCCAGAGGCACTGGCAGCACCGTTTCCTCTGATTGCCCGGGCTTCTGACTGTGGACCACGGCCCTGGCTCTGGAAGATGTTCTAGTCAGAGGGCCTTGTGCAGAGCCCGTTGCTCCCACCCCCCACGAGTCCTGTGAGCACATACCAGGCCCTGGGCATCTACGTATTGGGGAGGGGGACCCTGGTGTTGCAGGAACAGGGGACCAGACTCTGACTCTGAACTTGGGGGAGCTCTGGCTGGATCAAGGGGCACATGGGTCTGCCATCATTAGCTCCCAGGGACAAAGACATTTTGTTCAACTTGCCCAGGCCAGGCATATCTAGGATCACATCTACTAACAGATAATCACTGAATGAGCAAACGATTTAATTAGTGGGTGGGTGGGCAAGATTGCACGTGGCTCCCTGGGCCCCTCCTTCCTAGATCTGCTCTTGAGACCTGCAGAGAGGGTCTGAAAATGAAAGAGAAGCCTCTGGCCGTCCACCAGGCCGGCTCAGCATCCTGCCGACGGTGGTCGTCCATAGAAGAGAAGCCTCTGGCCCTCCACCAGGCCGGCTCAGCATCCTGCCGACGGTGGTCGTCCATAGACAGTGATCTAGAACTCTGGCGGCCAGTTCCGACTCATTCCACAAGCAGCCGTGGGATATGGTTATGATTCTTACAAAGAGCAAATGATTTATCGTCAGAATGTTATCTGGCTGTGGGCTAAAGCCTCCCACAGCCTCCCAGGCTTGGTGATGTGTTTGTTACTGTGCTTTTGTTACTGTGATTTTTTTTTTGTTTTTGTTTTTGTTACTGTTATCTTCTTTTTGTTACTGTGATCTTCTCCTATGGTGAAGCAGATCCCAGGGAGTGGACTGTGGGAAGGACAGACTAGAGGGGAGGGACAGGTGTATGCAGGAGGAAGGCGTGGCATAGGTGTCACCTTTGGTGACGTGCAAGGAAGCTGGGTACGTCCCTGCACACCTACTCGTTTCTGGGAAAGCCTCCTCCTCCTCCACAAACAAAGGCAGGTGAATTACAACATACCCTTTACTGAGACACGGGAAAATTATCTGTGAGCTCTGTGCTGGTTAATTTTATGTGTCCACTTGATGGACCATAGAACTCCCAGACACTTGGCAAAAACATGATTGTGGGTGTGTCTGGGGGGATATTTCTGTGTGAGATGACCATTTAAATGGGTAGACTGAGGAGAGCAGACTCCTCAGTGGGGGTGGGCCTCGTCCAAGCAGTTGAAGGCCAGAATGAAAAGAAACGCTGAGTTGAAGGGATGCCTCCTGCATGGCTTTGGAGCTGGGACCCGGGTTTTCCTGCTTCCAGACTTGAACTGAAGCATCCTCGGCTCTTCTGGGTCCCAGATCTTGGGATGACATTTCACCCTCCCTTATCATGTGAGCCAATTTCCTATAATTAATCTCTCTCTCTCTCTCCTATTGGTTCTGTTTCTCTGGGGAACTGTTAGGAACACAAGGTCCCTGCAGTGGGAAATTCAGTGGTGTCATTACAGAGGCTCTACCTACATGCTAAGTCACTGATAAGGTGTGTGTTGGGGGTTGGTTTGCAGGGTCCAACCTGGGAGCCACCTCCCAATGTTACCTTCATTGGTCACGGAGAGCACCATCATCCAGAGACCATGGTCCCTGGAGGGGAAGCTCTCTGAGCTTCCACCCCAGGCTCAGGTCCGTGCACCTTTGCGGACACTGGGATCCCCACTCTCTGGGTCTCAGCCTCCCAGGAGCACCACTGTGGCCATGACCCCTGGGAGGGCAGGACCCAGACCCCCCTCCCCCCTATGACTCAGAAATTTGCTGGTGTCCGTCCTTCCTGCTACTGGGCTCCTCTTCCCTCGGGCTGCCTCCCGTCCCCCACTTCAAAGGCATTTCCTCTTTCTCATGCCCTCAGGGGCTCCTCAGCGACCCCGGGCTCTCCTCACTCTTGGCTTCAGGTGCTCCCCAGGCTGCTCCTCCACTTGGCCCTGCCTTCTGGGCAAGGGGCTCACAGGCATTCTCAGGAGGCAAGAAGGCAACTCGGAGCACGGCCTCCTGAGCCCTGCGGGAGTCCCGCGACACGACCCGCTTGTGGGAGGGCTCCAGCGAGGAGCTCAGTTGGGAGACCACTAGCCTCCCAACCCCCACGAAGTTCTGAATCAGGCAACACCTACCTTAAGGCAGCTGTGTTACTTCCAAGTTGTCCTCAGTTCGAGCTCAGGTGGGCGCAGCGTGAGGCCGCGTTCCCCATCTCCGAAACACGGGGAAGGAACCATCCCGGGTTCATGGTACATGATTTGGAACTAGTTTCCGGTTCTAAGAAGCCATATCACTTCGTAACAGAAATTAAACCCAGGTCAATATGGTTTATAATTAGCGTCTAATAGGAATTCACAAGGAAACGCATGTCCCAAACCTGCTCACTAGTCTTATGTGTTCCTCGGCAGGGGACTGGCCTGTCCCTAGTAATTGTATTTGTATGAAGGCTTGTCCACTAAATCGAATTTTTCTCACAAAGATTATAAAGGTATTTTTTAAGCCAGAGCCTTCCTGCATCACACATCCTAAAGCAACAGAGTCCAAATTAGTGAAAATCTCCTTCGGTTACCGCTCCACAGATCGGTCCTTGTTCGCCGGCCGGCTCTGCTGTGTGTGCCACAGACTCAGAGGAAGAACGAACGGGGGGACATTCATTTTGCTGAATAAACAGGTGAAGTGCTTCAAGAGCACAAGCATTTATTTTCCCTTAGGCTTACAATATCCTGTTCTATGTCTATGCAGAAGGGAAAAAACCCCCACATTTTTGTCTTTTGATTCATAATTCATAGGCTTGGACGCTAGGTCTGCTTCTGATCTCGATTGTTAATGTTTTCTCTTTGAAAGACAGGGTTTGAGCAAAGTCAATATTTTAATGTTGACACTTAATGCCTGCTTGACATTATGTGTGTACCACTTTCTTTAGAAGCTGAGACATAAGGAACGCGCCCCTCTTGAAATAAAGGCTTAGGGCACGGAGGTAACTGCCACATTCAGCATTCAGAGCCCGTTTATCTTATGATTTTTAAAGAAATATTAGCAATATTCGCAGCGGCATGATATCACTAGAGCAGTCTACAAGATAAATTAGAAACAGTGGTATCTTGCTTTTGATTTATTACACAGAAAATGTAAATGTGATCCCATGAATATTACTCGAGAGAAAAATGCCAAGGGTAGTTTATGGTGATCATTCGACGCTGAAATCCCGTCTGGTTGCTCTACCCAGAGACTGGGTTGTAGGGGCTCGAATCTGGGTGACATCCTTCCCGGACGCCTCGTTCCTTGTCCCTGCCAGAGGGGAGGGAAGGGCGGTGCTCGCGGACTCGGTCGCCAACCGGAGGCTACGACTTCTTGGCCGAAGGGTCAGGCTGGAGGATGCTTGCTAAGGCAGCTCGCACGGGGCCCCTCACCAAAGCTCGGTCACAGTCCAGGCGGCTCACAGGTGCGGTGACTCGCGTGATGTGACTACGGTTGGACGCATGCAGGTGCCACCGCCGCGGGCGCCGTGGGCTTTGTCTGACGTGAGGAGGGGGCTCCGGGACGTTCCTGTAGCCGCAGCAGCTACCCTGTCGGCAAATCGTCATGAACCTGGCGAGAAGAGCCCGCTGTAGCCGGGCCCTCCGCACCAGGGTGAGGACAGCGGACGGAAGCTGCCAGGACCACCGCGTCCTGTTTCAGCTGGGGTCACGGCCACGGGGGGCCGAGGACTCATGACGGGGCGCTGCAGGGGAGGGCGCACCCAAGCCCTGCTCCTCGGTGCTCCCAGAAGCGGCGGGCGGCAAGATCTGGAAAAGTGGTCTTGAGGCTCGGCCCCCTCGGTCTGATGCCCCAGCTCCGACGTCGGGGGCCGGAACCGTGGCCGAGTGGAGCAGCAGGCCACGGCAGCGGACACCGGAGCGTGCGGGGCAGCTTGAATGCGTGTTAAATCCGCGGGTCCCGCGTCCCTCTTCTGAGACGCACTTGCGGTTACCACGAGCCACATTTTCTCACGTGGAATCTGAGAGGGGGTCACCTCGCCCACGGTGACAAAGTGGCTGTGGTGGGCGCCCACTCTGGCCCCAAGCCTGAGGGCTCGGCCTCTTCTGCTGTGTCATGGTGCGAAACAGCTTGGGTCCCTCCATCCCGGCTCATCAGCCCAGACCCTCGACGTTCCTTCCCAAGGATCCTTGGTGTTTTCTGCCCCTTTCCCAGTGTCCTCAGACCCCGAGTGCCCGTCAGGTCTGCACTAGTGACTCAGGCGAGCTTCCCCTGCGTGCACGTGGCCCACGGTCGGCTGTGCCACAAGCCCGTGACCCCGACCTGTCATCTCCTGCCAGCCTGGGCCCCTTGGCTTTCCCTTCTCAGCCGCGTTAGGAGGCCTCTGTGAACTACGGGGAAGCATCAAGACTGCGAAAGCGGCGTCCGGTCCGAGAGCACAGAGACGGCAGCCTTCGAAACAACCAGGACAGATAAATAAGGATACAAATCTCCTAAACCAATAAAGAAAACTTTGACATTTTGGAGCCAATACAGTATCCGAAATAGATTTTGTATATCTATTTTTCATGTGCCCTTTGGTCTATAGATCACAATCCAGGAAAGCAAATCCACGGACTGATGTTCCTGCCTCTCTGTCTTACACGCGATGGGGACGTCGCGGTAAAACCTCCTCTTACACGCCGGTAAATAAAAGAACGCCGTTACAAAAGGTAATGAAAGAAATAAATACAATCGCCATCGAGGAAACAGACCGCTCCTCCGGGCGATCTCTCGGGAGGAGCGGACGCCGGCGCAGGCGGGACTTACCCTCTTCTCTCCCTGGTTTGTACGTCTCTCGTGGACACGGATAGAAACCCGGCGCGTCTGCGTCCACGGGACCGAGGGCAGCCCGAGTCCCAGAGCGGAGCACGCTTCCTGCTGCTGTCGCAGAGCACAATGCTGAGTCCTGGGACTCTCAGGCCGAACTCCCGCTCGGGCTCTCGGAGCACCCGGGGCCCGGTGATGGCCGGTGCAGGGGGCGAGCGTCCCTGCTAGGACTTGCGGAGGGAGGGCGGGCGGGAGCTGGTGGGGGATGAAGGTGGGTGAGCTAGGTGACCCACTTAGTGAGATGAATCCGCATCGAGTGAACACCAGCCCGCAGCACCCGACCTCCACCCCGACCTCTCTAGAACACCCCTCAGACGTTTCTCCTGGACTCATCCCTGCACGCAACGGGCTAGCTACCTCAGTGGGCGGTTCTTCTCTTCTCTTACAACCCACAGCTACTCCCCGCTTTTCCCCTCCCCGCAAATTAATCTACCGGGTGCGGCCCAAAGGGGTACGTCACCATCTTATGTGGAATCCCCTTTGGGACCAGAATTCTTAGGGACTCAGGACGTGTTTAGCTCCAGCCTCATGTGGAACGGGGCTGGGCTGCCAGGTGTGAAGCTACCCGCTGCCTTTTTCTAAACGTACACTTGGTTTCTCCTTGGAGGTTGGAATCCAGCCTCCGGCAAAACGGAATTCAAAATGGCAGCAGAGAGACACCGTGGTTTGGTGGCAAGAGGAGGCCAACAAAGGAGAGCAGAGGGTCAAGGAGACGCCACTCAGAGAGGGCTTGCTTCGGGCCCCACGCCGGAGCCTGGTTTAAGGTCAAGTTCCGGGGACGCCACCTGCTCCCCCCACCCCCCACCAGGGCTCCGGCCTCCGCTGCCATGATGGTCTGGGTACTGGCTTCTCCGGTGGGTAGGTGGCTGCGTGGTTGTGCTGCAGCGTCCCCACAGCTCCGTGTGTTGTGCAGAAGGAGAGGATGGCATAATTTATCACAGTTGAACATGTGCTTTGTTCAATGACAGGGTAATTAGACATTCTTTCAGCAGACACATTAAATATATACTTATGCATTAAAGCTCTGTGCCTCAGATCAGCTCTGTTGATCTATTCTTTATGCTTGGATCTTTGCCTGTTGATAGCCATATAAAACTAAACGTCCACGCCAAGAAATAGAAGCGGCAGGAAAGGAGAGATGGCTTCCGTACGCTCACCGAGGCAAGTTGCGGGTGGGGGTTGTTTGGGGAGGTGGGGAAACACACACAGGCGCACACGCACACGCACACAAGTGTATACACACACACACACTTGGCGCTCCCTGACCAGCTGGGGCTCCACCGCCCTCCCACCCCAGTAAATATTAATTAGGCAGCAATCACAACAACTTTGCATGCATAATGCTGACCTCTTTCACTAGAGGGCAACACAGCCCCAGCGTAAGGAACCTCCACCTCCCACTTCCAGTGACAAGAAGCGTTAATAAGATGCCGTGTGGGTTTTATAATGAACACCCTATTAATTTTACATAAGAGTAACATTACTTGGGAAAATCCAGCAGCACTCCTGAACACACAGGATTGGGCCTTCCCAACAGGTGGCACGGGGCCGTCTCCTGCTTCTTGTCCCTGCCGCCCAGGGCGCTGCCGTGTTTTCATTTGGGGGGCGTTTTCGTAAGAGTGGAGGTTCTCCACGCAGGGGCAAGTGAGGTCCAGCCGTGCCCGCCCACTCCAGAACGGGGCGCCCCTTCGGTGGGCCCAGATCTACGGACTGCCCTGCAGATCCCAGCAGCTTCCGCCCCTCAGCCGCGGTGTGGGGCTGGCCGGCGTCTCCCGGTCCCCGGACAAAGCTTGCTTGCCGAGCTCACATCGGGCTTTCTGCTGCCTGCCCCCCCTGCCTTAGGAGGGCCGCTGGGGTGGGGACCGCAGGTCCGGAGGGACAGCGGTCCTTCCTGCGAGTGGTGCTCTGGGTCTCTTTCGGAAGTCTTGAAGCCTGAGCTGTGAGGCATGGGGTTGATTTTCATCTCTGCCCCGAAATGTTGGATGTAAGTTGTTCGTGACCAGAGCTTGTATCGACTCTGCTAGTTTAATTGTTTTTAGGTCCCCCTGCTTTGACGAATGGAGTCCCCGGATCCTCCTTCCAACCTGGAAGGAAGAAGTAGCCGCTTGCAGCCAGGCTTTGCTGAGGAGGAAGAAGCTTCCGGCGCCCTGAGAAATCGCTGACACAGATTGAGCCAATTGAAAACTAATCACGTAAATCTGCCTTTTGTTCCTAAATATGTTAAAAATATCAGGAATCATTAGGGAAATGAAATGGAGCTTCAAGTTTCAAGAGTCTCTATACCAATTATCACACATGCAAAGAACACTGAATTTCTCCTATGAGAAGCGTTTCAGGCAGAGATGAATAATGAGGGACCGGGTTCCCTTTGGAGGAGAAGCATGACATTCTACAAACACCCTTACTCAGCGTTTTTGCTTTTGCTTCCAAATATAACCGTGGCCTTTTCTCTGAAATAAGTGCTCAGCTCTGCAGAGTGGCTGTGTTTTGTCGGAGGATGGATGCGCGTGTTCTGGGAGAGGGGGGCAAGAGGGGTCAAAAACCCCAAATCTATTTTTCACAGCCCTTTGGGAAGTGGGGGAGGGGAACACACAGGTATGACCCATGCAGAGCTTCTGGGGGGTTTCACCGTGAGCTTGGCGTCCATACCTCCTGAGTCCTCAGTTCCCTAATCCTGGGTGACGTGGGGGGCGGAGAGACTCTACAGAAGGTTCCTGGTGCCTCTCGCCTTCTCCTGTCTTCTCGGGCAGCACCGCTGTGGTCCCGCCAAGCCTGGGGCTACCACGGATGTGGTCTGGCGCGACGCCTCGCTCTCCCATCGACCCTGCACCACCGTGGCTTGGCCAAGTCGGAGGGCTCCACAGTTTCCTTTGAAATATAGCTCATTATACAAAAGCAGAACTAAATAAAAAATACTCCAGAGAGGGAACAGATTGTTAGCTATAGATTAGAAGAGCAGCCTAATCCTTCACAAGCATTAAATATTTAACATAATCGCACCACAGGTGCCAAGAAGATGTCGGCGTTGTTTAATTAGACTTAATTAAACATAAGGAAAAATCTAATACTAATTCAGGTCGAGTTTTTTAATCGATTACAAAACCTCCCCCTTTGAGGTCCCCGTGTATAAGTTGTATTGCTCCTTACCCTCTTATTAACTAGGAAACTCACCTGGGTAAGAGTTGAAAAGTCAAGCAGAAAGGAAGGAGACGCTATCTGTGAGTAGCAGACTGTCCGGACAGACAGACAGAAGGAAAGATCTTGTCTGCGGCAAAGACATTGCATGAATGCTTGACTGCTTCCAACATCCGTGAGGTGGGCACAAAGCTTCTGTCCATCCCAGGTGGCATTTTTATTTAAAAGATTTTATTTATTTATTTGACAGAGAGAGATCACAAGTAGGCAGAGGCAGGCGGAGAGAGAGGGCGAAGCAGGCTCCCTGCTGAGCAGAGAACCCGATACAGGGCTCGATCCCAGGACCCTGAGAACATGACCTGAGCTGAAGGCAGATGCTTAACCCACTGAGCCACCCAGGCGCCCCCCAGGTAACATTTTTGATGTGAAACATTTTAATTGGGATTGTGCACGCTTGAAACTTTAGTCTGTTCCTATATATGTCCGCGCATCACGGACAGCATTCAGACTGTACTGTCCCACTGCGGAAGGCAAACAAAAAATGTGACATCTTCTGCCTTGACCACGTGCTTCCGACACCCACTCTAAGACCCATTAGAGAAGAGGCAGATACATTTGAGACACATAACAAATGCTTGAACATTGAGTATTTATCGTTGGGATAATAACCTTTCTTGATACCAATGCTGGAGTGTGAAATCGCTATTTCAATTTTCTGTACTCTGTGTCTCTAAAATAAAGACAGAACACAGAGCCACAGATGCCACCGTGTAGCCAGGAGAAACACAACACTTAATAAATCAAGGGTTTTCATTTAACTTTTGCTGCTGAGCGTAAAACGGTAAGTGCACACTTTTCCTGGGATGTGTCTTGGCTACCAGAATGTTGGGTGCTGTCTGCAGGTCAACCATGCTGACTTTGCAACACAGAAGAAAAAAGCCTTGGGGTTTTTGCAGCATTGTGGGTCCAGATATCTAATTGGGAGAGTTTTATCTGAAAGAAGCAATCACAGATGTGCCCAAAGATTTAACGAAGCAGATGTTCATTGTAGCGTTGACTAAAATAACAACAGAGAAAGTGGAAACAATGTCAATGTTTCATCTGTACCGAGGAACTTACGAAAAGTTACATTGTAGGAAAATACTTCATGATTCAGGGAAGCTGGGAAGTGAACTGCTATTTTGACTTGCAAGAATGGGGCAGACCTTCCTCCTTTTGGAAACCTGAGCAGGTGGACGGCAGGGGTCCCAGCCATGCAGAGAGGCCAAAGAGTCCTTCTGCTGGCTTCAGCTTCGGTGAAGTTGAGCCCAGGGCTCTAGGAGAGCCCGGAAGATGCTTCTGCCCAGGGTGTGGACTTTGGCAGGGACCACGATGGCGCAGGATCAGTCAGAGGTTCGCTGGGCCGGCTGCTGAGAGGTTGGCAGTCCAGGAGGCAAAGACTGTTGTCAGGTGTTGGGGGGGCAGATCCCCCGGAGTAAGGATCCTGGGACGGCAGTTTTGGCGATGTGGTCACGGACACTGGTCCGGATATGCCTTGGTTTCCTTCTTCGTGCAAAGCCTGGTTCTCCAACATTCCAGCTGACTTTGGAGCCCCATCAGCAAGATGTCTGCATTAGTTTCCTTTCCTTCTGTAACCGATTGTCACAACTCAGTGCCTTAACATGACGTAAACGTGTCATCTTATGGTTCTGGAGGTTAGAAGTCCAAAGCGGGTTTTACATGTTTAAGTCAAGGGCTGGTTCCTTCTGGAGGTCCCAGAAGGAGTCCATCTCCTGGACTTTCCACCTTGCAGGGCCACCCGCTTTCACTATTCCCAACCTCTGACTCTGTCCTCAACTCCCCTTCTCGAACCCTCACGTCCTCCTGCCTTATTCCTATGGGACCTTGTGACTACCCAGGATTTTCTCCCACCTGAAAATCCCCAAGGTAGTCTCATCCGTCAACCATGTAAAATGACACAATCACAAGTTATGGACATTGGAACAGGAACGTCTTCAGGGAGTTAGGATTCTGTTCACTACAATGTCTTTCCTGCTTAAGTGAACTGACGACTGGAGGAAGCTCTTTGCTTTTTTCTTCTTTTTGTTTTTCTAAGGGTGAGCGAGCGGGGGAAGGGGCAGGGATGGGGAGAGAGGAGAATCTCAGCAGACCCCGCACACCCAGCATGGAGCTCGACTCGGGGCTCGATTCCAGGATCTTGAGATCACGACTTGAGCCAGAATCAAGGGTCAGACACCCACCCCCAACCAACTGAGCCACCCAGGTGCCCCAGGTCTTTGCTCTTGGCAACCAAGCATCTTGATGATCCGGCTGGTTGTGGAGCTTGGAATGGTCCCCTTTGTGGGTGTGGGGACACAAATGCTCCTTGAGTGTGTGTGTGTGTGCGTGTGTGTGTCTGTGTGTGGTGTGCATGTAAGTCAAGTGTGAGTGTGGGGACGTGAACGTGGTTCACGTTGGCTGAGAGTACCACTGACTTAACTTTCTTCTGTTGGTTCTCTACTTTCCACACTGCCTACTTTTCTGTTACTTTTGCACTTCATGTTACTTCTCTTGCAAATTTTAAAATGCTATCAACCACAACAGCAAGTACAAGAATAGAACCAAACTAACCTCATTTTCATGCAAAACCAACAATGCGAAAGTGAAGATAACATTCATCTTTGGCAACACAGTCTAGAACTTACAACTTAATAAATTACCAAAAGTTGAAAGTTTACCTACCCACAGTCTCATTAGATGCTTTTTCCTATACTGGCTGTGTCAGTAAGTTATGTGCAAAACTTCAGAAATTGTGATTTTCTCTCAAAGCTAAGAAGGTTATTTATGTATGTATTTATTTATTTATTTTGAGAATTCGCCTTTTCTGACAGCTTCTAGACCCTGTTGAACATCAGAATCTCAGGTCTGATGCCTGTTGGAAGTCCCACATCCTCCTGCCCCCTGTCAGCCTCTCTGGGACGGAGTCCTGGATATCACGTTTAAAGAATTTTCCCAAGGTGACGACAGTGCAGACACATCAGTTTTTGTCTTTGGACCATTGTTTGGAAGCTGCGTCTCTTGTCTGTGGAGATAATGCTTCTCTGTGTGACCTGCCCAGCCGGAACCACCTCTGCCCAGGGAATTGTCATCTGTGGGCACAACGTGCTGCGCGGAAGGCTGACAAGAGTGCTTTTCCCTGGACAAGCTGCCCAGTGCTTACAGTCCCTGGCTATCCCTGCTCCAAGGCAGTGGCCTCAGGGGAGCATTAGACCGCAGAAATGTCGGGAACAAGAAAGAGGTCAAAACTCTTGAACGGCTGAGTTTCAGAGCTGATCTCGGAAAGCCACGGAGCTTAGAGGCTGGTGGAAAAGACATCTTGAATCCAAGAATAGGTGCTCTGGCTTGACCAAGAGGCACAGAGAAACGCACGACTGGTTGCTAAAACTAGTTTTCCCCCCTTGCCCAGACTAGATGAACCAGCTCCACGCTGGCGGCTGGGAGACAGTCTGAGGGGAAAGCACTACGCCGCCGGGTGGGATCTCCCAAGAGCGTCTACATTCTGCCCTGTGTGCAGCCCCGGTGGAATGTTCCAGCCGTTTGGGGATGGAGAGTGAAGGGCGGGGTTCTGCTTCCCACCCCGAGCTTTGGGGAGCAGCAGGGTCCCCTCCAGCTGCCGCTGGCCAGCGGCGTGTACTACGGGAGGCAGTCTCATCTTTCAGGTGTCACTCTTAAATCTGATGTTGGGGGGGGTCTCTCCAACTTTCTAGGGTTCCACCAACCACAAAGACTGTCAGCGGTGACGCAGGCCCTTGAAGGTAAGTCCCCTTCCTCGACGCATGGCTGGGGGGTGGGGTGTGCCCCCTCAGTGACGCCGTCCGTTTCCTGGGCGCCCTGCACAGAGAAGGCGCTGACCTCTCGCAAGCACTGCTCCCACCCACTTCCAGGGTCTCCGTGTTATTGGCGGGAAACGGAGGCCACTCAGCCAGTGAGCGGTGACTCCAGGAAGCCACCATCAGGGCCGGGTCTGTCCTTGAGGCTGTCCGTCTTCCCACGGTGTGCTCAGCCCACCGCCTTCGGGAGCCCAGCTGCACATCTCCCGAGCGGCTCCCACCCCAGAAAGTTTTCTGCAGCCAAATTAAGTTGAAGCTCAGGAAAGTCTTTCGGATTGTTTAAGGCTCTCTCCAAGGCATTAATGAAAAATGTTGAAGAAATGCTCTTTAAGGCAAATTCCTTAGGCTTGACTCAAAGATCCACATTTTTCTTTTTTATGTTTTCCTGAAATTGGGCTGTGTCATAAAAGGAAAAACTGGGTAATAAATGCGGTGCCCCTCCCCCGGAGGTTGTTTTGAATTTACAGCATCTTGTTTACAGTGTTTGGTGGCAAAGAGCTGAGGGGGAGGGAGGACTGACTGTGACCTCAGTGTCCAGCACAGCAGCGGGAAAGCGACCTCACTGTGACGTGGGGCCGGCCCGGGGTGGGACGGGGCGGTACCTGCAGCTGCCCCGCTGACAGCTTATGGGGGGAAGCTGGGGTCTCATTGTCGCTGGACAGGCCAGGAGCGCCTGTTACCCCACCCTGCAAGAGAGGGGCAGGTGGAGGGCTGCAGGGGTGGGACGCGGCTGCAAAGGTTGGGGCCTCCATTCCCCGGCCTGTGGGACCTGTCAGAGCCCCAGACGCAGGGACCTCCGCTGGCCATCTCGTTTCTGCTTTCCTTGTGCTGCATTTAAGAGTCTGGATTCATCTCCCCAGTAAATTGCTTTGGCTTTTCTGGAAATACAGGTGTTGTTAGCCTAATGGCAAGAACAAGGAGGCTGTCGGGAGGGACGCTGTCTGGGGAGGCTCGCTTCTCCCGCCGCAGGTGCTCTTGCCCTTGGAGGAGGCACAGGGTGTGGCCGCCACCAGCAGGACCACTGGCCGCTGAGGACCAAAGCCTTTCAGCGGCACCTGGGGGGTTTGAAGAACCTCGTGGGACTGGGGATGTCATCAGCGACAAGGCTGTGAGTCACCTGTGTCTCACCTTTGCATGTGTACCAGCTTGGTGTTAAACGCAGCTCTCCCGGGCTAGGAGAACTCCCAGATGTCTGAGTCCCAGCCCCAACTCCGTGAGACACGAAGGGACAGTTGCTGTCCGCTCGTGTTTCAGGAGTGAGGAGTTTGAGAGGGTTCCGAACCCTGCTCCGTCCTAACAGTGGGATGGTCGCAGGCAAATGTTCCAACTCTGATACTTAATATTCTCCTCCGTGAAAGGCAGGCAATCACATCTATCTTGCAGGTTGTTTTGAAGATTAAATTAAATGAGATTTTGTAGATGAAGCCTTTGGCGTGATGCCTACACAAGCTGTGAATGATAGATATTACGATAGTTATTTTATATGCTCCCCAAGACCCAAATGAGTTATTTTTAACATCATTTTAAAGATGAAGAAACTGATTTGACACATTCATTTTTACAGAAGCCTTGAGAAACCTGCCAGCTCACCCCCTGCCCCCCGCAGCCTAGAGGGTGAAGTTTCTAAGTGTTAAGTCGCATCACGTCAACTGTCTTCTATAATCCGGTAAAGGGTCCCCACTACCTTTGGAACAGAGTCCAGGAGCTTTAGTCTGGGGCACATGTGGACCCAGGACCCAGCCCTGCATTCTGCCGGCCACGCAAGGTGCGGACGCACATCTCCAGGTGTCCCCTGCCGGCCGTGACCCTGAGCCCCGATGGGTGCAGACGGCTTCGCTCGGTGTGATGTGTTCACCGCCACGCCCCAGCGTCATTGTCTGTCTGGACGGCTGGGCAGCTCCTACGGGTCTGCACGCACCAGCCCCTTCCCCACCCGCTCGCACAGCCATTCGTTCAAAGGTGTAGGTGACCTGACAGCCTCCATCACCATCCTCTGCGTCTCCAGGTCCTCGGGATGCGGCCAGACCACCTGGCCCCGGGTGAGTGCCCAGGACACTTGTCCCCTGTGTACTCAACGTTCCCACCGCAGCCCAGCCAAGCCCAGTTCTGGCACATGCTTGGGACTGTGCCTGAGAGGCTCCCTGTGGGACGGAGACGGGGTACGAGCCCTAGGAAGCTTTTCCAGTCTGGGGTCTGAGGGAGGTTGCTCCCCTCTAAAAATGGGCTGAGAATTAAGAATGCAGCAGGGAGTAGGGTCTTCACGGCTCCCAGGGCTCCGTCCATGGAGCAGAGCACTGGGATCCAGCTGATGCGTCTGTGGGCTCCTGGCAACCCTGTGTTCCCTCACCAGGAGAGAAGGCCAAGGCCTGGGATTTCCAGAAACCTTCTGACAAAAGGCTCTTGGGAAGACTCGTTCATCATGGGAACACTTTATTCTGGCAATAGAAGATGATTCTTAAAAACGTAGATTAACACACACTCACACATGCATATACACAGCCTCTCAATAAGGAAGAACCAGAATCCGGGTCTTTCTTTTAGATTGGACCCTCAGGACTGGGAGGTGGATCTTAGAATGTTTTTTTACATGATTCCCTAGGATCAGCCCTTCAGAGCGGTTTCGCTTTGCAGAATGGAGGGCCCGCCGGGCCTGCACCCAGTCCTGCTGGAGGGACACAGCCCCGGGTACCTGCCTGGCGCTCCCTTTGTAGATGACATGCTCACGGGGGGAGCCAGTGCGGCTGAATGCCTGAGGACAGGACCAGCCCCGGCATCCTGGATTCTTGGCCCTGGTGCCCTCGGCCGACCGTTGACCACTGGAGATGCTGGCCACGGGGACTCCCGGGGGACCTGGCAGAGCCCCCGCCTCTGTCTGGCTGGAGGCAGGGGTCCAATGGGGAGGGGACACATTCTGACTTGCTTAGAACAAGAGGCCCTTAATGTGAGAGATGTGAGCCCGGTGTGGACACTGGTGGCCTCCCGTTCTGGGGAGAGCAGCTTTCCCCAAGGAGCACTGGGGCTGTGAGATCGGCTTGACCTCATCAAACAGGCCACGTCGGGAAATGCGCTTGCTTCTGGTCACTCACGTCCTCTGGAGGTGAGGTTATCAAAGACATTTTCCTTATGTGCCAACACATAAATGTTTCCCTGAACCTTTCGTGAGGACAGCGGAGGCCTGGCAAGCAAGGCACGGTGGCTGGCCGCCCGGCACGCCGTGGGTCCCAGCCCGGGTCCCCATGTGCCCGGCGTCATCTTCTGCTGCTCACTCACTGATGCGCTTGAGTTAAAAAAAAAAAAAAAAAGTTTGCTTACGAGAGAAGGTCCGTTCTGTCCCGGCGTCTCACGCAGAACGCTCAGGCTCGTGGCTCCCAGAGCAGACAATCCACACAGAGCCAGGGACGCAGGGAGCCCGCAGCCTGCCGTCCGCACCGCCTTCCCCGTCCAGGCAGAGTTCTTCCCTCCCAGCCCTGTTGTGGTACGTAGGTTTCTGCTTCCTTTCTGGGAAAGGTCCCCACTATTCCACCGACCCCCTCAGAAAGGCTGGGCTATGCTGACTGGTCACAACCGTGCTTTTGGGAATGGATACTGCGTCGTGATGTCTTTACCTGGTTTTTTAACAGCGTCGGTATTCCACGTAATGCATCCCGGTGCTGTCGTAGCTGGCCGTTCACCTGTCAAAGTCTCTCCTATTACAAAACACTCTCCGAAACCGTGCTTGTTAAGTGGCTGGATGTTATTCTATCCGCCGCACTTTACTTAACCCAATTTTAATATTTAAATTATTTAAGGTGTTCTGCGATGACAGGTAATGCTGTGATAGATTTCCTAGGACAGAAATCTTCCTGTGACTCTCCCTGATCGTTTCTTGTGAGTAAATTCCCAGAAGAGCTTCAGAAGTTTTAATTATTTTTGAGTATTGATGTCCACGTCGACAGATTCCTTCCAGAAGTCTCTACCCAGGTACATTCTTTAGATCAGTGTCAGAAACTGTCCAGTTCTCTTGCTTCCTCCTAAACAGATATGATCAGTTGTTGGGTATTTGATAAGCGGAAAGGCAAGGAAACACAGAGGACCCCCTTTTCATTTAAATCTGATTGACTATTGGTGGTGGTCAACACCTATCAACGTTTCACTTTGAGTATCCATTGGATCGTAGCTCTCCTTTGTTTAGAATAATTTATTTATTTATTTGTTTGCTTATTTATTTTTATGTATTTTATTCATATATTTGAGAGAAAGAGAGAGACTGGGAGAGAGAGCACAAGCAGGGGGAACAGCAGGGGGAGAAGCAGAGCAAGGAACCCGATGTGGGCCTGGATGCTGGGACTCCAGGATCATGACCTCAACCAAAGGCACCGCGCAGGCGTCCCTTAGCTCTTGTATTTATGTGTTTGATCCATCTGGGGTGAGCTGTTGACCACGTT
Source organism: Mustela nivalis (assembly GCF_964662115.1). NCBI lineage: Eukaryota > Metazoa > Chordata > Mammalia > Carnivora > Mustelidae > Mustela > Mustela nivalis. The sequence goes on along the minus strand of NC_139027.1, from coordinate 141,451,783 downwards.
GTGAGGTAGGGGTCAGCTCCTGTCTTCGGCACACAAGCGTCCCCTCTTCCCAGCGCCGCTGGTTGAAGCTGCACTATGTGCTTTTGCAACAATACTTATTTTCGCTACAGTGACTGACACACAGTGAGATGACCAGGCCCGGTTCGTGTCACCAGATACGCCGTCCGGGTGTGGACCGCTTCCTGCCCACACGTCTCGTCGAGATCAGCAGTCCGGGTGCACACTGCACTGTCATGCACGCTGACCTCAGACCCGGCTTTCTCCTTTGTACACACGTCCTTCAGCTAAAAACAAGTGTTTCCCTGTGGTCAGATCTTCCATGGGAGCGGCGTCAGTGGGTGATGCAGAGCAGGAAGACGCATTTTAGATGATTGTGGTGGTGTTTTCTAAGGGGAGTCAGAGGAACGCACCCGTGGCGGGTCACCATGCTCTGTCCCACGGGCATTTCAGAAAGGAGCTTCAAACCTACGCCCGTCCACACACGCTTCTTTACGAAGCACCGACCGACCAGGCGCACCCACCAGTGAAGCACAGGGTGACGCCACGGAGCCCTGATAAAGCTTCCTCGGGTTCACGCACATCTTCATTCCCTTAACTCCCACGGGTCTGGGCGCTGTCACTGGGGAAGTGGCCGTGGCCGTGGTGGGCTGCTTTCAGTGTGATCATGTCCAGGGCCTCTCATGGCAGCTATAAAGTCCAGCTCCAAACTCTGGGGCCCTCACTGCCAAGCCTGGCCGGCAAGGGACAGAGTTTCACTTTCGCGTTTCTTTCAGTTCTGTGACCTCTCCCAGCCTCCGTGAGGCATCTGTGACTCCTCCCTCCCGGGGCCACTGAGAGGTGTGGGGTCCGGATGGGCCACGGTGCCCGGGAAGCGCTGTCCATGGTCCTGTCCTTATAGGGGTTCCACAAAGGAGCCCAAGCTCTCCCTTCTCCGTTGCTGTGCGGGAGACCGGATGCAGCAGGGGGACAAGAGCCGGGTTCAGGGCAAGTGCTCTTACTGAGTCTGAAAGATGTCCGTCTGTCTGACACCTCGTGCCACTCAGAACCGGGAGTCATAGGGAGAGTTGAGTGCGGGTCCAGTAGACGTCCTTGCCAGTGTCACCAGACGCACGGACAGGACGTCTGAGAGTCACTTTGTGGGAGGTGTTGTGCCTTCCTAAGTTTGAAATAAAAGAGACGAGGAAATAAGTGGAAAAAAATCCGTCACAAATTAAAACGTACATACAAGAAATAACCGAAGAGAAGGTACAGGAGAGTCTCGGGTAATGTCTCCAGGACGACAGAGGCGCACGTGAAGGGCGGAGTCAGAACCCACAGCGCTGATGGTGTCCGCCAACGACTGAGGGCATCAAGGGGGCACTTTGTGGTGTACGTGGGACCCGGGACAGCATCCGGTACGGGCACAATCCCTCCTAGATACTCTCTTATGCTGGGGTTGCCAAATAAAGTATAGAAAGGCCAGTGAAATTTGAATTTCTGCAAGAGAACAAATAACTTTTTAGCAGAACTATGTCCCAAATACTTCAAAGGACACACGAAGCTAAGAATTTATTGACTGTTTGTGTGAGATTCCAATTTGACTGGGTGCTGGTATTTTCACACGCGCGGTTGGACAACCCTGGCTTAAAGAAATGAGCTGATGGCCGTTCAGGGAAACGGACAAGAGCTATGAGTGGCTGCGTCACACCCACCAGCATGCGGGTAAGGATGGAACAACATTTCGTCTCCCTGAGGCTGAGCCAAGGAGGAAGGGGGTGTTAAAATCTGTGAAATGCAGGCGCGCCTGGGTGGCTCAGTCAGTTAAGCCTCCAATTCTTGGTTTTGCTCAGGTCCTGATCTCGTGGGTCCTGGGATCGAGCCCCGTGTCAGGCTCCGTGATCAGCGGGAAGTCTGCGGAGCTTCTCTCTCCCTCTGCCTCACCCCTGACTTGTGCTCTTTCTCTCTTAAGTAAATTAATAGATCTGAAAATACCTGTTAAATTAACCTGTGAAGAAACCCATAATCACTAGCCCGGCTGGGTTCGCCGTGTGCTATGACCTCAAGCGGCTGAGGACACCATAAGCAGGTGTAGTTCCTTGTGAAAATAATTTTCCTCTCTATAAAAATAACCGCAACAATATCAACAACCTTAGATACAATAAATTCAGCTCCCAGGAATCTCCCCCCAAGGAAGCAGTTGTATGGCTACAAAAATTAGGAGCTGCCTCATTGTCTGTCGTCTACACAGCGGCCACAAGAGTGGGTCACGACCGACCTCCGTAGAGCCCGTGCGGCTCCCCACGGGGAGGCAGGAGGGGGCGCAGACAGGACGGGAACAAAACATGGGATCCTCCCTGAGCCGGCAAAGTGCCTGAGTGTAATGATGGGCCCTTCCAAGCTAGGATCGAAAGGGGACCGAAGGGGAGAGTCGTTGTGAAACTGCCAAGCACCAGAAAGGAAAAGAACAGGTTAATACCGTCCTTGTTTTGTGTGGTGTGTCGCTTGAAATGTGAGTAAGGATAAGGACATCAGCACCCGAGCACCTAAGCACCAGCAGCAGGACGGGCGTCCGAGGGAGCCCGTGGCTGGCGGTCGTCGTGAACCCGAGCAGCCGGGGGCTGGAGTCCTGGACCGGACTGCCTTCACCCCAGCTGCCTCCTCTCCTCTCGGCCGCCGGGCCTGGCCGTGGGGCGGGCAGTGGGCTCAGCCAGGCGTGCGTTTCCTCCCTCCCCAGCCTCTCCCGTGGCCGTCGCGGGCACTGACTCTTCTAAGTGTCTCTGACGGGCTTCTTTGAGCTGAAAGGTGTCCTGTGAAGGCAAGATCGCCTTCTTCCCGTTTTATAAAACGTCTTCTGATTCCTCATCATTCTGCTTTGAAGGCAGCACCATGAGCACATTCAAGCCCTCTCCGCGTGGGCTCCCGCGTAAATATATTGTAAGCGGCGTGCTTTGTTCGGAGGAGCTGACAGCTATCGCATGGCGAACGTAGCCGGGACACACTCCTGCGGACTGAATATCCCGTAAGTCAGGTTCCGAGAGCCATACCCTGTCAAAGGCAGACAAGCGTCGGATCCTTTTGTGGAAAGCGCTGGTCTAATCGCAGCCGTACTTATTACGGGCATTTAACCGTCGCATTGAAGAATTATGCGCCGCTTGGTTTTCCCTTGAATTCTGCCTCCCGGATTCCTTTGACTGCGGAAGGAGAGGAGAGGGTTGGGGACGAACCAGCCACCCAGTCGGATTCGACTTACACTTTCCGCAGCAAACACTCATCAGCCTCATACAACCCCCTCCGGCACCACAATAAAAGACAGGAATTGCAGAGAGCCAGGATTCGGAGACTAATAAAAACCGGCTCGCCTGGTAACCTGAGTTCTGAGCCGTCTTTAGACACACGAGGACAGTTCATTAATTTGTCGTCCCCGAGAACAAGCTTGGAATCAAGCTCTGATTCTTTTTATAAGCGGATTCAAAGAAGTCAGCGAGCAAACACTCCTTTGAAACCCCCTTTCATCCGGGGAAGCGCTGAATCACACCGTTGACGGCCCGGCGCGGCCGTGTTCATCACGGGGTTCGCGTGAGTGTCAGCCCCCTACGGGCGGCGCAGGGCCCTATTACGGGGTGTGAATGTGCGACCGCTCACAAAAGCGGCCACGGGCGCTTTCTCCTAAGGCGGGTAATGAAGATCTCAGGCAAGGCGAAGATCTCAGGAAGGGACTGTGCACAGCCTCCTGGTGACAAGTCGGAAGCCACCTGCGCGGTGGGACCCGGCTCCCGTGCATGGACAGCCGTGGCACCCGTGATGCGGGAAGCCACGCCTAGCTTCTCTTCCCTCGGCGAGGGCAGTCTCTGGGACAAACAGCCACGATTCGGGACTGCTCTGACCGCATCCCGCGTGGACGAGCGGCTTCAGGTGTCCACATGTGAGCCGTTAGCTTGGCTTGTCCTGTTGTGACACGCAGGCTGGTGGAGCCCTCGGTCCGCACCCGCAGTGTTCCAACCGTGTGCACGCACCTGCTCCAGTTAAGTTAGGAGGCAGGAAAGGCGGGGGGAGAGAGAACCGGCCCCAGGAATCGAAATGAAGCAAGCCAAAGTCGCTCAGATCGTTTCAACGATGGTGGGCAGCCATGCAGAGGGGCCCGCAGGCCGGCACAGAGCCCCGAGGCCAGGCCGCCACCTCCAAGCTCAGGGGTGCAGCCTGGGTGCACCCTGTCCAGCATGAGGGGGAGCAGACGGCCATCTCCCTTAACGGGCTGGCGCGGTTCCTTATGTTCTAGAAAAGCACGGCTCTGGAAACAAGAGCCTTCGCATCAGTGCCCGGGTCCGACAGCGAGAAACGCTGGATCCTGTCACGCAGCCCCTGAAGGCTCCGGGCGGTGACTGGTGTAGACGGCCATGCAGGGCACCCTGGGGACACGGGGATGACTGGAAGCAGGGTGGCCGACCTGGGGCCCCAGCAGGTGCTTGCAAGACACAGCCGACACGCGTGGGACAGGTTCCTGGGACTCACAGGAGGGCGTCTGGTGACGGCTCAGCGGTGTGCCTGAGGGGAAGACACTCTACCAGAGGAGAATTCGCCAAGAGGCGAAGGGACGCCCCTGTCCTGGAAACGTGTGCGAGGAAACTTCCAGATCACACAAGGAGCGAGAAACGGCCAGGTCAGGGGTGGGAGTTGGCGGGAGAGACAGAGGCCTCTGAATGGGCCCCCCTGGGCTGGTCCACCGGCTGGTGTCTCCTCCACGGGCTTCCTCCAGACTCAGGAGTGCTGCCACGCACAGCCACGGTCCCACTCCCACCCGGCCAGTCCCGGAGATCTTCCGGCTCACGGGCTGGTCCAGTTGGAACAATGGGACCTTCCTGGGTTAATTAGTGATGAGTCCCTCCCATCCCAAGGCCTCGAGGTCAGGAGCCCCGCCTGACCAGTCATGATGCAGGCACATGGGGTGAGGCCGGTGGGTTCAGGCCACTTGAAACTGGGGAGGGAGGGCCCCATGCTTCCCAGGTCACAAGGTACAGGGAGTCCCCGTGCTGGGAGGCAGCGGGGACAGACAGCGAGGACGTGGTCGTCGCGTGAGCCCCGGGGAAGGCAGCGCGAGGCCGTCTTCGCCCTCTGTCCTAGAGGTGCGGCCGGGAGCCCTGATCTGAGATCTGGGTCAGTCGGAGGTTTGTCTCAGCAATCATGGAGGATGGTTCTAGAAACCGTGGCCGGGTTCCCTGCTGCTGTCCTCTTAGTCATTGCGTGGGTTCTTCAAACCGTCCTTTAACGCCTGACTTTTAGAAACACAAAAAGCTAAGAGTGCGGTACCTGCATAGATTCCCCAAAAAATCCCCAAACACTTAGATTATCGAACGTTTCTAGCACACCCAGAGAGGACGGGGACGTGAGTGCCCCCACATGCATCCCCGGATTCCAGACTCGCAGACACCGGGCCGTCTCCTGGCGCCCCTCCCCCGGCATCCCTCGCTCTCTCCATCCGGGAAAGCAGATGCCGGACGCGAGGTCTTGCCTTGACTTACACAAATATCAACTTTTTTGGCTCTGGGATATTATCCCCTCTCTGGTCCGTGAGCTTTTGAATTCGATGTGCTCACACCACAGTTTAAAACTTACGTGGAAGCTAATTAACAGGTATGGGCTTATCTTCCCTTTGCGCAGCCTGTTTGGTCGCTCTGTGGGAATGAGAGGCTGGTGAGCGGGAAGCAGGTTCCGCCCGACGTTAGCACGTCGAGGTCGCGTCTCCGAGGACCCGCCGACCCGACCCTTCTCACCACGGGGCTGCTCTCCACGCAGTGGTGCATATGTGCCCACGCACGTCTCCCATCCTCCGACATGGGCACAGGGGTCGGGCAGGGGTCGGGCAGGGCTCTGCCGTGTTTCCAGGAACAGGTGCCGTGGGGGGACACAGCGGCCTCTCTCTCCCTGCGTGGTGAGCCACAGGCACGAAGACCCCACCTGCTCCAGACCGAGAGGGAAGGGGGTGGTGGGCTTGGTCCGGCCGCAGCGAGGGGCAGCTCTCGGGAGCTCTGGGAGTGTAGGTTTCCGGTGGCGGCGGCGCGTGTTCAGAGCGTCTCGCCGCTGTTCCTGAGTGACGAGCGTGTCTGCCACGGAATCACCTGCCGGCGCGAATGCCAAGTCCTGCAGCAGCACTGAGGGGAGCAGTGACCTCCGACCCGGGCCCCAGACGACACGGTGGGCCTGGGCCCCCGTGTGACAGCCTGGCTGGCCTCTCTCACTTTGAGCGTGGGGGGCTCCCCACCCCAGCAGCCCCGTTTTCCTGCCCAGGTCTTCTAGTTTGGAGCTGGGAGGCCTCGTCCCGGTGACTGTGTGTCCTCCTGGGTGAATGTTTTCCTCGTGGTCCCTGCGCGGGGGCAGCCGCAGCAGCCTCAAGGGACAGAACGGGTATCGGAAGGGGGAAGTGTGGCTCCTGGAGAGAAGCAGCCGCGGAGCAGGAATGTGGGCTCGGGTTCCGGCCCTGCGCGGCTCTCCCTGCACCGAGGAAGCGCACGGAAGGCAAACCGTTGCGTCTTTGTGCTGCACCGAATCCTTCCCAACCTCCTCTTTATCGCCATGGAAATTTGGCAAAGAGCGCTGGGAGTTTATCCCAGGTAAGCCGGCAGAGGGACGGAGTTCCTTTTCCCAGATTTCCCTTTACCCGCGGTGGGAGCGGCTTCCGTCCGGTTCTGCGGGATGTGAGTGAGCCGGCGCGCACACGCGCTCACACGGGGACTCCCTCGCCGCTCAGAGGCCGGCCTCACGCACTAACTCCTAGTCTTGCGCTGCACCCCCACATTGTGGAACAGAAAACAACCCCAGCAGGGCAGGGGGAGCCCTCAAGGTCACAGGGCAAACCTGTGCGTCGGCGGGGTTCGGTCCCACATGCTTCCCGCTGCTCTGTTTCCGCTCCAGCCCAGTCTTGGAGCCACAGTCCTGGGGCTCACACCTGGAGGAGGCCGGTTGACACGATTTTTGGGTTCCTTTCCTGCCTGCCATACCCAGCCGGCGACCTTGTGACCCCCGACCCTCGTTCAGGAGGATTTGGTGGTCATGGCCACGCTCATTCCAAAGCATTCTTAAAAGCAGCCGTTCATTAAAGTGCTAACAGCGGCAACTGATTCCTGAGGCTCGTGGGGCATCGGTGTGCGCCCGACGTGGCCGCGCAAGGCGAGGTTCCAGGCGTCTCGGCCCCACCCTCTCTGAGCCATCAGACGCTTGGTTTTCCTCCAGGAAGACCTGCCGGTGCGTCCGACGTCCAATACTGTTCATGCCCCTTGGCACCTTCCCAGACAACGGGCACGTCTTCAAAAAGAGAAAAAAAAAAAAGCCAAAAATCTGTGGGCTAACAGTTTGCATTAGAATCTCTCAAGAGCACATCTGTCAGCTAGAATGCCGAAAGCGGTGATTGGCGCACGGCGCCCTAAGTCACAGCTGTACGGGCACAGAGGGTGGAGGGGCCGTGAGGGCTGGCGGGGAACCCCCGTCGGCAGCCAAACCCGGATCCGAGTTTGCGCGGTGCGGGATGGAACCCGCGGCGGACGGCAGATCTCGGGTCCTACGGGGAGGGGCACGGCGGACCAGCGCCTTTCCCGTCTCATCAGGGAACGGGGGCGCGCTGGCTCCATGACCACATCTTTGGAAACCCGGGAGTGCCGGAAGCGACGCTCTTCAGTCGGCCGTGTGGCAGCCCCTGGACTGGTCGAGTCAAGGCAGCGATGTGAGGTTCGGAAGAGAACTTGGCGTGTTGGCGGGCAGCAGAAAGCGAGCTCCTCACCGAAGAACATATGGTCGGGGGGGGGGGTCTGCGGCAGAGTAGGGAGAAGAGATTTGGACCTAAAATGTCGGTTGGCAGAACTGACTCGCGGCTAGTCGATTCGCCGAGTTAGCAGCTTTGCTGAGGATCCAACACAATTTAGTTCAGTGGAATCAAGTGGCAAATATGTCAGTCGGGTGAAGGACTTCTGGGCTAAAAAGGTGTTTCTAGCAACTGCCCATAACGTGCGTAGCCATTCCAGTTGCTACAGGTTTCAGTAGCCTCTGAGGATATTTCTAACGCTGGGGGAATAAGAGCATCCCGAGGGTCTGAGTTCCAGGCGTGGCTCGGGTCAGGAATGCGCACGTTGGGCGGATCCCCCCCCACAGTGCGCTTCTCGCTGGACTTTCCAGCTCCTCTTATTCGTGGATGTGGTTCTTAGAAGGGAAGAAAGAGGGTTGACTTGCAACCCTGAGAATTGAGCCTGGGACGACGCTGCGCCGTGGGAGGCCCATGCATATTTCATCGGCTTACCCCAGGAATGAAGGGGGACCCTGTGCCAGAGGGCCCGGCACACAATGAGAGCCGGTTGAACGTGGTGCATTCCTTCCTCCCGCGGGGGCTCAGAAACACCATCCAGGTCCTCCGGCTTCGCTACCAGGATGGCCACGAGTTTTCCACACTGTGCATTGGGCCTTCACGGGGCATCCCAAGCCAACTGTTCATCACTTGGGGGAAGCAGGTCGCCCTCTCCTTAAAATAGCGATGATCACAGGAGGCCTCCCAGGCTGGTGTACAGACCAGACAACAGAGCAGCCTTTGACCACCTAAGCCTTGGTCTCTGGGTCAGCATACGCTTAGGGGGGCCTGGGGCTTGCTGTCTACTCGGAGCAATGAATCAACCTTGGCTGATGCCGGGCCACGGGAGACAGGGTGAGGGCTCTCCCCGGTAGGGGCACAGTCCCTGAGGGCACCCCTCTTCTCCTGTATCAGGTTCCCAAGGTGTCAGCACAGTCTTAGCTTACCCGGTGCCTGCTAAGGGGGCTCTCCACGTGCTGGGTGCTGTTTTGTCCCCACCGGAAGGGGGCTTCATGGTCCTCACTATGTGGACCCCACGTCACGGTGTTGGCGAGGGGTCTAGACGGACGATGCCCACGGCAGCCAGCGCAAGGCGGCTCAGAGCGGTTCTGTGGACAAAACAGAGCCGAAGAAACAAAATGAAGCCCAGTCCGGGGCCCGTGGCTCTGAGAGTCAGGTGACCCCGGGGATGCGGCTGCCGTGGCGAGGCGCTCCGGGAGACATCTCTGGGGACGCTGACCTTGGGCTGCATCCACGGCTGACAGGAGCCCAGCCGTGCCAAACCGCAGAGTGACAGGAAGGAAGAGGAACCGAGGAGGGTCTAAGACCAGACAAGGCAGACCCTGCCGGGCCTTTGAGACAAGCATTTACATCGGACCTTGAGGCGAGGCTTGTCTGTGGACGCGGTGGGAGACCACCCCAAAGCCTCTCCCTCCCCAGCCTGCATTTGCTTCTTGGGGCGACTTCCCATCAGCTGGTGTGCCCCCAGCAGCACCCCGAGACCAGGACCAAGACTGTGTGACTATGGGGGAGGGGCGGCAGCCCACGACAGCCCGGTGCACGGAGGATCCTGCTCCCCGGGTGAGAGGCCCTGCAAACGCTCGCCCCAGGGCCAAGCTCAAGGACCCTCCTTTTCTGCGATGGCTGTGAACCATGGCGACGGCGTGGCCAAGTCCTACGAGCCAGTTTCCCTGACCGACTCTGCGCTTTCTTTGGACTCAGCATTGTCTCCTGCAGAGTGTGCCATGTGGCGTCCACGTGTAAACACATGGAGTCAGCCAACAGGGCATGAGCTGGAGGACGCGTCTCTGATTATGGCAAATCTCCCTCCAGCACCTGGCCATCTTCACGGTTGCACGTTTTAGTTAAACAGCTTTTTGAAGATAAAATGAGCACACGGCAGATTTTATACCAGTCCTTTGCACGTTTACTGGGGCAGGATCGAAGCTTCTAGGAGTTCACCAGGTAGCCGGGTGGTTAGAATATGGCCGCGGCTACCGAATGTTCCAGTCTCCATCTGGGGTGATGCCCGGGCCGTCACTGACTATGGTGGGGGGCTTCCTCGGGGCCACTCCGGGGTCTGCATTTTTGGCGCCATTCCTGTAATTTTACTGCAGACAGAGGAGATGGTGTTGCTGACAGGTGTCCATGGGTGGTTTTTACTACTTCGTTAGGGGAGTGTCTTGTGACGCTGTCGGACGGGGACGCCGGCAGAGCTGAGAAGCGCAGACATGCTTCCTTCCTGCTGTACTTTCCACTTGGAAATCGAGCTTCCACACGTGCTTCCAAGACCGTTAGGCCACTGCTTCGGGATCCGCGGGCACTGTCGTCCATGAGGCCATGTTGATCCCGCACGGCTGGACCTCGGGGTGCCGGGGCGGTGGGTAGGGAGGCAGGAGTGCGATGGCGAACACATGCCTGAGGCCGCTTTCCTTTTGCACATTTCGGGACCTCTGCTGCCAGCTTCTGCGGATCGCCGCAGGTCACGGAAAGGCTGTTCTTCTGGGCTGTGTTCTTGGTCGTGGCTAAAAGGTGGCTTCATTTTCACATACGTGGTTCTAAAACCTTAGGGCTCATCACTGATGGCCGTATTTGAATTTCTCGGGTCCCTGACCTTGTCAGGGCCTGAAGGAAGGGCAGAGCCGAGGTGGGTTCCTGCCTGTGGCCTGGGGTCGCGCCTGGGTGTTGGCTCTGCCCAGTGCCGTGGGCTATGCTCATGTGCGCCTTCAAGCCCCTGGGTCCCTGCTGTCCACCCACACACCTGTGGGAGGTCACCTGATGAGACACTCACGCGTGGGGGAACAGATTCATGCACATCCCTCCTCGGTCCTCCAGCACTCGGGGCCGCTTTTCCAGAGCTCCATTGGGAGCTCCATCCAGAAGGGTCCTCAGGGGCCTGAGTCTGACCTGCTGTGCTCACGACATGTACCCAGAGTCTGGCCCAATGTGGCACCCCGAATGTAGCTCCGAGCGGTTCTGAAAGATGGAACGAAGGAGTGATTTACTGGGCTCAGGCCTGGGCTACCCTGAAAGGTGTGTGACTCCTTCTGTCGACCTGAAGGATCATCGGACAAAAATCCAGGAGTGGCTTCCCTCTGAGAGCTGGCCACAGCCCCTGCTTGGGGGCCTCAGGGCAAACAGCCACCTTCCTGGGGCCTCAGGTCCCCGCCTGTAAGTAAGGGTAATGAGGTCAGCTCCACCAGACAAGGCGGGGGCACGTCGAGACGCCATTTTGAGGCAGCGTGAACTCACGCTCACGTGGCACTGCCCTGAGCTAGCCGGCGGGGATGCTCACCGTGCCCCATTATATACTCTGCAGGCTGCGGATGTCTGGAGGTGGGGGCTCGCCTGGGCACCCGCAGGAGAAGCCAGATCCCACCTGCAGCCGGGCCCGCGCTCTGTGCGGTTCTCCACCTGGAGCCGAGCCAGCTCCTCCGGACCATAAATCATGGGGTCTGCGCTGACCGTAAGCGGGGGCAGAGTGAGCAGAGTGGCTGTGGTGAACGTGTGCAACTCTGAGTCTCACCTGGCTCCATGCTCGGAACCCGGTCCCCACGGGGCCGTCCTTGTGGCTTCCTGTCTTCTCCGGAAGGTCGCAGAGCTGGGATCACAGGGCGGGCGGCTGTCCCGGGCGGGCTTCCTTCCCTGCCATGCGACCGGCTCCCTCCCCGGCTTCTCGCGGCTTGAGAGCGCATCTCTCGTCGCCCTGAATCCGGTCCCGCGTCGGGATGGACCCCCGTGTGTCTGTCCGTCGCCTGCTGAAGGACGCCTAGGTCCCTTCCAAGTTTTGGCGGTCACGGGCGCAGCTGCAGGGACGCTCGGTGGCAGACGCGGCCTTCCAAGCGGCCTTCCGAGGCGCCGGGCCACGTGGCGTTCCCGCCAGCCACGCGCGAGAGCGCCCGCTGCCCCGCGTCCCGGCCGGCGTGCGGTGCCGTGGGCGGGGCGGGTCTGCGCTTCTGACCCGCGGCGGGCGTCTCGCTGTCGTCCGCGCCGGCGTGTCCCGATGACCCGGACGGGGCGCGCGAGTGCGGGTGCTCGACGGCGTCCGCGCGTCCTCTGCGGGGGCGGGGGGCGGCCGGGTCTGCGCCCGGTTTCCAGCTGCACCGCCTGTGCGCTCGCTGCGGGGGCTCCGCGTCCTTTCTGCACTTTGGGTGACGTCCTCCGTCGGGTGCTTCTCGGGGCGCCTGGAGTCCGCGGGCTGAGCACCTGTTGATGTGGGCTCGGGCCGTGACCTCAGGCCCGGGACGGCGCCCCGCGTGCGCTCGGCGCCTCCGTCTCCGGCCGCCGCTCTCCGCGCTCGTCCCCAGAGAAGCACAGAAAACCCCGGCTTCGCGGGGAGCGTCCGCCGCCAGCCCTGCCCGCCCCGCGCCGCGGGCTCTCCTCCCCGCTCCTCTGCGCGCGAACTTTAGAATCTCCGTCGGCACCGTAAGTAGCGCGCTGGGGTCTGACTGGGACGGCCCGGGACGCCCCCAGACGAAGCGGGGAGGAGCAGACGGTGCCGGGTCCAGTTCTGGAGGTCGCTGCTCAACGGCGCTGTCCGCGCGCGGATGCCGCCCAGGGACCGCACGACCCTGACCCTCTCCTTTCGTCCCTCCCCGCCCGCCTGCCTGTGTGGGGAGCAGCAGCTTGCCCTGTGCCGCTCTCTTGCCTTTTTTTTTTTTTTAAACATTTTACTTATTTATGAAGGAGCGAGAGCGCACGAGCAGGGGGAGGGGCAGAGGCAGAGGGAGAAGCAGGCTCCCCGCTGAGCACAGAGATCGCGACATGGGGCTTGAACCCGGGACCCTGGGATCATGACCTGACCTGAAGGCAGACGCTTAACGACTGAGCCCCCGCCCCAGCGCCCCACCCGTCTGGGGTGAAGCCAGAATTGCTAATGTCCTCGGTTTGTTCAGCTTTTCACTGCTCAGGTGGGTGTGGTAACTTCCCAGCTCCTTCCACGTGGAAACATAAAACGGCAAGTCCTTTGGTTTAACAAAAAAATTTTTTGTTCCCAATAAATGCCCGTGAAGCTGCATGTTCCACCCCAGGCGCCCGGGACACATCCCTGCGTCCTGGGGGGCCCTGTTCCCATTGTCGGTTGCTGGGCCTTGAGTTAGTCCTCCGGTCTCTGAGCCCCAAGGCTGCCCCCTTCCCCGCCCCCTTCCCTGCCCCGCGTGAACGCTCTACTGTCTTTCCAGGTTCCAGAGTGGCACCTGGAGCCTCGGAGAAGCTTCTGGACTCTTCCAGGTCACCTGGAGCTGCAACCAGGCTCTGCACGAGTTGTTGGCCTGAGCAGAAGACCCCTGACCGACCCCTCCCTGCGGTGGCCACGTGGAGTCACGTGGGGGACGCACCCCTGTCAGTGGCCAGCACAGCAGCCCGGGGACAGGGACTTACGACCCCACTTAGGGGGAAGCTCGTGAAGTGAACGAGGGTCTTCCTAATGTGGCATTTCATCGCCTAATCTATGAAGGGCTGCGTGCGCGAGTTTCCAGAGTAACAATTTAGATGTCTTGTTGGGAATTAATATCCTGCAGCTCTTAGAGCCCTGGAAAAATTGAATATTAGTCAGGTATTTAGTTGCTAAGAAACCAGTACGGAGGCAGGCGGCCCCATTTAGAGGCGACCGAGGAAACGCTGCACGCGCTGGATTTGCGATGCTTGATTTGTGGAGAGCCGAGCTCCTCTCCCCGCACCCAGCTTTGTGCTCAGACAAAGGAGATGTCTGCAGTTTCTTATCACGGCCCCCTTGTTTCCAAAGCCAGCCCGTGACAAAAAATGAAAACCCAGCCTGGACTTCGTTGCATTGGCCGAAGGGGAGGAAGGTTCGAGGGGGAGGGGTCTTTGTTCACTGCACACGGCCCTCTTCAGCCACCCTTCCTCCCACCCTGGCTGGACCCGGCCGCCCGGTCTGCCCCTCACGACCTCACACCTGGCCCCAGCGGGACGTGCCCTGATGGGACAGACCCTTGCCCCGAGCTGGACCATCGGAATTGTGTCTTGGGAATTTGGACCCGGAGATTCTTGTGTTTCTCTCCAGTGCAACAAGGTGTCAGCTGTGCCCAGGGTGACCGCGTGCACTTCTGTTGGGGTGGGTAGCAGGAAGCGTGCAGGGGACAAAGCGTGATGTGCCCAAGCCCAGAGCGGTCGGGGACGAAGCCCGGTCCTGCCTCACCCTCCCTGGGTTTGCCCGCACCTCTGACCGGGGCCCCAGCAGACCCAGCGTCCTCGTGACGAGTCCTCCCTCTTCTGAGTCACGCTAGATCAGCGTCCCCTCCGTTTCTTGCATCTCCCCCAAAGTTGTAATTTTCATGCAACCCCCCCCCAATCGTCATCATCCCCCTTCCGTTCCTGGAGCCCAGACGGACACACGCTGACATCTCCTGCGCGCTCCCCGAAGACATCGGTATTTGGAGTCTCAGTTTTCAACCGTTTCCTGAGTCCTAAATCCTGGACGTGCAGCTTTGCCGCCACTGAGACCCGGGGTTCTGGGACACCCCGGGCAGGTGGTGACGTTTCCAGTCACCTGGCGTTCCTCTCTCGGCGGAGCCCCCGCATGGCCCCCAGATGTGGCGCTCACTGCTCCGTTCACCACGGACGCGGCACGGGCTCCTCTCCGGGGATGCAGGCTGATGGTGACTCTGTGTTCTCAGGTTAAGGGGAACCGAGGGAGTATTTGGGAACATGGGGGCTCTGAGGGGGCGGGGACTGAGTCCGGGTTCCACTGTCGACAAGGCACGTGGCTGGGGAAATTTTTTCGTCTTTTGAAGCCTTATTTCACATTTGTATATTGGAGAAAAGGATACCATCTAGTTTTGAGAGTTCAATTAGACTTTGTTTGTCATTGTTATGAGTTGGATTGTGCCCCCCCCCCGCCCTATTCCATTCCTTGGAGTCCTGGCCCCGAGCACCAAGAACATGACCTTATTCAGAGGTGGGGGCTTTACAGAGCTGATCCAGTTAAACTGGAGTCACAAGAGGGTCCTAACCCAGCACGTCCATGTGAAAAGGGGGGGATCTGGACCCTGACAGGTGCACGCGGAGAGCCCCGTGAAGTGGAGAGCAGGACACACTGATACGAGCCACAGCGGCGAGGCCCCCAGAATCCAGCAGGAGAGGCTGGTGTGGATCTGTCCCTGGGGCAGCAGGAGGCCCCTGCCTGGCTGGGGGCCTCGATCTCAGACTTCCAGCCTCTGGATGGGGAGAGAATCCGTGTCTGTGGTCCCAGCAGAGCAGCCTGAGCCGAGTCAGCCCCGGCTGTGACAGGCGCTCTGGGAGCCACGGAGCCGGGGTTTACTGCGTCTTGTGGCTGCTATCTCCTGGCTTCTCCTGGCTTCACCTTCCCAGTCAGAAGCCTGTGGCCTCTTGACTCAAATATATCTTGGCCCAAGTCCCCTGGTTGACCAGCACGAGACACGAAGCTCAGCTTCGTGGGTCCTGAACCCTGTGTCTGCCCTCGGGGCTGGGGAGGGTCCGCCCAGTGTCCTTCACGAGGCCTGGACCTGTCACCTCCGCGCTCGGGGGCTCCCGAGGTCTCTGCCTCACCAGGCACGTTCCAGACGGGCTCTACTCTGCGTCCACGGAAGACAGATGCCTGCTACGCCAGTGACGGGCCCTCCGACGAGTGCGCTGGTCAGAGACAGTCCCATGGTGGCCCACATGACCTCTGTGGGTTTTTCTTTTCTAAAACTTGTCTCTTGAGACACCTGGGCTGCAGTGGCCCATGAGGGGCTGATGGGCACACTGGGGGCCTGAGTCGCTGTTTCCCCTTCCCAGCCAACTCTCCAGGACTCTGTTTCTGTCAGACACCGTTGTCCCCCTCGCCTGCCCCTGCCTCCCCTCTCTCTCCCCCTGCCGCTCAGCAGCTGATGTTTTTCCCTCACAGCAGCACATCAAGTTGTGAACAGGTTAATGATGCTTTGTGGAAGTGTTTCTCGTTCCCGAGAGTCCGAGCCGCCCTTGTGCAGGCAGTTCCCATGGAGACGGCGTAAACACGGTAGGCTTTCCTAGTGATCACTCTTGATCAATGATGATACCCGCAGAGTGAACGCGCATCCGTGCTCCCCCCGACCCATGCAGGTGGCCCTTGAGGAAGCAATCTGTCTCAGAAACCTTCCTGGAGAGAAGGCTCTGGAAAGTTCTAAACGCAAAAGGATTCACCAACTTTGAAAAGCCCAAACACTAAGTGCAACCACTGTAAGGTATCCCTTCTCCCTGTTGTGAAAACAAAATCCTAAGCCATTGCATTTTTTTTTTTTTAACTTTTTAGCAAGGCGAACAACAAACCCGGTGAATAATGCGTTTCTTCCTGCCACGGAGGAGTGAAAGTGTGGACACATCATGATATTTCCAGATGGGAAGTCAGTCAGCCCGAGAGAGGAGGCTCTCCTGCGTGTGGTCGCTGAGGCATGGCCCGGAAGGCGTCCTCGTCCCAGTCCCTGGACCCCAACCTCCGCCACCTCCCAAAGGGACTTTGCAGATGGGATGTAGAGGGGGAGGCCCTGAGGGAGGAGACGTTCCATGCCCCGGGAGGACCCGACGCCGTCCTGGAGGCCCACGAGAGGCAGGCAGCAGGGGAGTCCTGGGGAGCCGGGAAGGCGCTCTGCGGCTTGGAGTGTGGGGCACCTGTAAGCCAAGGTGCGTGGCGGCCCCTGGAAGCTGGAAGAGGCACAGAAAGCGACTGTTCCCCCGAGCCTCCAAGAACACACAGCCCTGCCGACACCTCAGCTTTGTGCTTCGGCCCCAGACCTGGGGAGCGTGTTTGTGTGGTTCCAAGGCCCCTGCCTGTGGCCGTTGCTCGCAGCAGCCCCTGGCGACGGATGTGGTCAGTGGAGGGCCCGTGGCATGCGCACCGTTCGTTCAGCTCTCCCACCTCCCCTCCGTGGCACCCTGGGGCCGCCTGGGCACTCCTGGCGAGGAGGCAGAGCTGTGGTGAGGGCCGTCCTGTCCGGCAGCCTCCTTCTCCGTCCCCACCGGCCTGACAGTTCCTGGCTGGACATGGGGCCACATGGCAGGCTCAGCCTTTGTGCTGGGCTTTCCAGAAGCGTGGATGCTCTGTGAGAGCAGAGCCTGGGTCTAGAGCGACCCCCTCCCAGTCCTGCCCCCTGCACACCGGCTGAGCACAGAGCAATCACTCCGTAATATTTGCCAACGGAGAGACAGCATTCTCCAGGTCTCCAAGGAGAGCCAGACTCTTGGCCTATCGGGTCAGGAGTGTTGCTCGCATCTCGATCTAAGAGAAATAAAACGAACAGAGTAACACGCCCCCTGTGCCCTCTCCCCCACCCCCACCCTGACCTGGGAAGCTGGGCTCCTGCGCACCCCTCTCCGCCACCTTTTCCTCCCACAGCCCAGCCCAGCAGGATGTGCTACCGTACGGGTGCACAGCTGAACCCAACAGCATAAACACTGTCGCTCCGCTACCCATTATCACGCCTGGGAGTGAAGCCAGGTTTCCCCGGCGTGCATGGCTGTGGTTAGCTCGCAGGATCTCCACAGCCCTGCAAACAGTTCGAACCATTCCAGGCACTTGGAGAGGACCGGGCCTTTTGGAGTCCCCAGGACTGTTCCTCAGGATGCGCGGCGGGCCTGGGCGGAGATGTGACCGCAGCCTGCCCCCAGGGGTGGTGGCCATGCTCCACAGAAGGGGCTTATAGACACTTTCTGGCAACAGTGCGGATTGTGGCTGTGGTTGTTCTGAGATCCCCCGGCAACGGTCTGGGTCTAGTTGTAAAAGATTAGGGAAATGGTGAGAAGGTGTGTTAATGCCCATTTTTGAGGGCCATTTAGTGCCTCGTGCTGAAACATAGCAAAATTGTCTGTTCTTTCCTCAGAGTCTGGTTCTTCCTGGTAGTGCCCATCTCTGATGCTCACCCAGTCATGGGTCTAACTGGCTCCACTTGTTTCAAGAACAGGCCCTGAGAAGTGCACTCCATCCCCAAGGACACAAGAACAGTTAGAAATTGTGCTTGCCGGGACATGAGGTCCACAGAGGTGAGATGTGAGTGGGCTGTGGTCCTTTTGCTGCCACATGTGAGCACCACCTGGACGATATGGCCGGCGCACAGGTGGACATGGAGCTGGCAGGTGCAGGCAATAGAGGTGGAGCCCGGGGGTGTTGTGTCCTGGATCAAACTAGACCTGAAACCAGATCCACCCATGGAAAGGAAGGCTTTGCCTTTGCTTCACTTAATATAAAGTATCTAAACTGTGTGACACTTAGAGCATCAAAGTGACACTTAGACCATCTCCACTTTACAGTGAGGGCATGGAAACGGAGGGAGGTCAAATGTGTTTTCTAAATTCCAGCGGGCGGGCACCAGTTTGACCCCACGGGTTGCTACCTCAAGGTTTCCACCCCAGCTGTACGTCTTCCTCCTCCATGTCACCATAGAATCAGAGTTGTCGACTTGACACAAAGAAGAGCTTGCTGCCATTGGGACAACATGCTCTGTTAGGTAGTGAGCTCCAGGTCTGTGGAGGCATTCAAGAAGAGGGTGAAAGAAACGTCTTTATGAGGAAGCAGGTGCCCTTCATCTTGAAGCTGTTGTTTTGGTTTGGGGCCGTCTGAGTCCACGGCATGATCCTGAAGAACAGAGGAGTGTCTTATGGAAAAACTCTGGTGTAGACTGAGTTCGCTTCTGGGGTCTTTTAACCACTTTCCTGCTTCTCTCCATCTCCTACCTGTGCGCAATGCCTCGACTCGTCATTACACACTGTGGTGTTCACCGTCTCCTGGGTGCCCGCGGCAGCTCTGTGGGGTCACGGATGGGAAGCCACTTCTTTCCATCTGGCTCTGGGGTGGACCCTGCGGCTCAGAAGGGCCCCATGGTTGTATGGATGAGGTGGTGATGTGGCGACCCGAATGGAGCTGTCTGGTGAGAACACGGCTTCCCTGCGCGGTCCTGCTCATGTTCTAGGATCGCACACCTGGCTACGCGTGAGGCCCTGGGCGCAGAGGGCCTTGGGCCTGTCAGGCTTTCTCTCCCCCGTGGACAGGAAGGTGCTGTTCTGTGAGCACCGAGTAAAGGGGGCTTGGACAAGCCCACTGCAGCCCTGGGGCAGCCCAGGCCCCTCCATCCTTCAGAACCAGGCTAAGTAAGGGGGGGCCTTTCAGAAGCATCTGAAAGAGGGTGCAGGGGAGGCTGGGGAGGACTCTGCTCTCAGACGTGGGTCTCTGGAAATGCTCCTGGTGAGCTCAGGGTCCTCGATGGTCACCTGGCAGAGCAGGTCCTGCATTACCAGTGACCCACGGTCCTCTAGTTCAGTGCCAGCTAGAGGCCTCGGGGTGTGAAGAAGATACTGCAATTGTGTTAGGCAGGTGCATTTGATTTGAGGAAGGGCTGGGTTTTGTGGAGGAAATGTGGATGGCTTGGCTGTCTGTCCTTGAGCCGGAGCCCTCTGGGTCTGAACTAGGGTGTGGGGCCGTCCTAGGGACGCGGAGGGGTTGGGCCTGGCTCCAAGGCAGCTCTGACATGGGGGATGGTCTTCGGGCCGCACGGGCTCTGCCCTGGCAGGAATGGACGGACCTTTTCCACTGAAAGCTCTCTGGGGGACTGCCTGGCGGCGGGGTCGGCACTCAGCCCTGAGCCCCGGGGGCCAGGCCGTGGTCTCTCTGCACAGATTTCAGCTCTCATCGCTGGGCCTGTGTCCTCTGGGTGGAGGTGAAGCCCTTCCCGTCTCACCCGCCAGAACAACGCAGTCACCAAAATTATTTCCAAAGTGCTCTTCCTTTTGGTCATCAACCTGGAGCTGGGAGAGGACCCTGAGGGATTCACGGGAACGGCTTGTCCCTCCCTCCAAGACGTTCTTCAGTAGCTGTGGGTCTGCTCTCCGACACTGCTATCTCCCGGGCACTGAGCAGCCCACGCGATGGCTCGCAGAGCAGTGCTCCGGGGCTGGCCACGGTGGCTCTGGCCACAGTGACTCTGCCCGGGGCGGCCCGGGGCCCGAGAGGGCCGGCAGAGTCGGAGAGGCAGGAAACCCAAGGTCAGCACTGCCGACGGTGGGGAACAGAGCAATGGAAGCTCGGCAGCCGGGGTTACATTCCTTCTGGAAAATCATTTCTCGGTTTGGGCAGAGTCCGCGGAGCAGAATGACCCGCCGGCAGCAGGCGATGGTGAGAGCACGTGCATTCCTCCATGAAGCAGGACGTGATGGAGCGCGGCTCCGGGCGAGAGACGGTGACACCCCGTGCACAGCCAATGAAATTCCTGCGCCTTCACAGGATGCGGGGACGGCGAACTGAGCAACAGTAAAATACAGAGGACGCCAGGAGCCCCAGTCACGGTGCTCCTGCGGAAAGGCAAAAGCCACCGTGGCACCACTCAGTGGACCCTTTGGGCAGCCCCCTGCTGGGCCCCTGCTCCCTTATCTACAGACCTGGGGTGGGGAGGGGTGTGGTAGCAGCGTTGGGGACTGCGGCGGGGGCCAGCGGGGTGGCACACAGGGGGCCGGTACCTGGCACGGAGCCGACGCTGACTCCCACCCACCTGCTGATCACGCACCTGCATTTCGCCCCTGCATTTCCACGACACACACATGGGCGGTGCATTTGCCCCCGAACGTGGTGGCATAATGAAGCGTGGTGTTTTCTCAGCAGAAGGGATGGGTGTCCCACTCCACCAGCTTCTGTGGGTCTTGCATCTGTGGATAGCATCTGGCCGGCCGCCCTAAATACATCCCACCTGTCGACCTTGATGGCAGAGAAGGGACGCCGGGCCCTTCCCAAGCTCAGGGTGGAGGAGGGCTGTCACGGGCTCCCCGGATGCCGACAGGGAGTCTCTGTCCAGCGTTCTGAACACGCTGACCCACGACCAACACGGCTCATGGCCCTGAGGACGGGGAGAACTGGGAACGGTTTCTTTTGAAAATGGGGCGTCGGGCAGCGTTGTTTTATAATTATCCAATTAGTGTTTCCCCATCCCCAGCAAAGTGTGTATGTAACTCCAAAATTAAGGCAGGGCTGTAAAACAGGGAAATACATTACTTTGCTCCCTAAGCACCCACCGCCATATGCACATGTTTGCAAGAAGTCTGCTTCACTGAGCCTTCCTGGCAACCCATCATTTCTCGGATCCTGTGGGTTCCCCAGAGGAACCCTTGGGGGTCGCTGTTTAAATGAGGAGAAAATTGGTTATAAATCAACTTAATTTTCAAAGATATTAATCCAAGGAGAACCCAATTTTGTGTGAGACGGTGCCTCCATTAAGGAGTACCAGAACTCGTAAGAAAAAAGAAATAAATGTGTCGCTTAAGTCGGAGTCAGAGAAGCATTTTAAATTGTGGCAATATTGCATCTTAAAAAATGTTTTCTCCAAACCCGCTCCCTTCTTGGTTTTCATTTACTGCTTCAGTTTGGCATAAGGAGGAACGCTGGCACGCTGAAGGAAAAATGGCAGGCGCGGCCTTAGTGTGCTGTCCAACGCTTGGGGTATCTCTAGCCCTCGGCCCCCTTCTGTCCATCAGGGAGGACCTTGTCCCCAGGGTGGGGTCTCTAGCAGGGGCACGTCCTGGGTCACGGCCACGGTGAGCCGTGCCCCGCAGTGTGTCGGACGCGCTCTTCCCCTTCTCCTCTTGGTGTGGGGACCCTGAGGCCCCAGACTTCTCCTCTGGGGACCTGCTGTGTGGACACCCAGAGCCCACCCTCCTGCTGGACGAGCCCACACAGGCGGGATGGGGAACCACGCGCAGCAGGAATGGGAGATGCGTGTTTGGGGAATGACCACTGATCAGGGGCTCATCCGAGTTTCAAAGTTGTTAGCTACACAGGTGGGTTTCCAAGATGTGATGTTGGTGCCTGGCAGGGTCTGCCCAGAGCGCCTCCTGGTAACCCCAGAGCACGTCCACATGCCCTGACAGCATGACTTTCCATGCTGGATTTCCTACTTTTTATTTACTTATAAAAATAGGACTCTTTTTTCTAATTCCACAAGAAATTCACGTGTCTATGTGTTTTGGAAAATACAGGGAATTCTTCAGCAGGAAATTAAAGACTCTGGTAATCCCAGGCTTCCCTGAGGCCTCGTTCAAGGCCCCCCACCGGCGTCAGGGTCGCTCACGCGTGTCTGTGCCAGTGTGAGGCCATCCTTTACTCTCAGATTTCTGGCTGGCTCTTGTCCCTGCATTTGCACAGCACGAGGATTTCCCATGTTCTCAAAATATTTGTTGAGAACGAATTTGTTCCTCCTTCCATATTCCGTCGTGCAGCTGTTGCCTGATTTCCTTACAACTGGTCTCTGACTGCAGAGCGTTTTGGTCGTATGGAGTTTTCCGCTGTAATCAACCATGCTGTAAAGCACATCCTTGTACATACGTCTCTGGCCATGTCCTCTCGGCGAACCATTGACGTTTGGGATGGAGGGACATTGGCTGTGCCTCTGGGCTCAGGGCCTGGCTCTGGGGGACACTGCCCGAACTCCCCGTTTGGGCAGATGCTGCCCCCCGCCAAGTGGGGTCTCACTTGTGGCTGTAGGTGGGCACCGTGGCTTAGCCCACAGATGAGGTGGGGTGAAGAGCAGGGATTTCTGAGCTGTTCAAGGCTGCCTTTGGTTTCAGACAATCCCAAGAGGATGAGTACAATGTTAGCTTCCATAGAAGTGTTTTCAGAGAGAGAAAACCACAGAGGACAGGTTAGGAATGGCACCATCCATTTCTAATTGAAAGGAAAGAAAATGACCCAAAGTAATACCTATAATATTTAAAATGCTGGTTTTCTCCTCTGGCTTCATATGTCCTACTGATTGGACTGAGAGAGATTTCAGGACAGAGGGTCAGGAAAGCCTCAACAAAACCACTTAAAATCCGTCACCAAACAGAAGGTCCCCAGCACAACTAAGCCACAAGCCCCGTGCGGCCACCTGGCTCAGCGGTGCAGGCGCCAGTGCGTCCCAGGCCCGCCAGACCTGCTGGAGGAACGCCAGCTGTTCAGGTCAGACTGTCGGGCGCAACGTGACCCCAAAGCCCAGGGCAGACGATCTTGGTTAGGAGCTGTGTTTCCTGGCACTGAGCTTTGAGGACATGCTTCCCCGGGACTGATGGCTGGGGTCACGAGGAGTGTCTCCCAGGCTGGGGTCGTTGTTGCCAGCGGCTCAGGAAAGGAGACAAATGCACGATAAGATCCCGGAAGACACGGTGGAGCCGAGGGTCGGCAGTCCAGAGTCCCACGGGGGCGCAGCCCGGGAGCAGGGTGTGCGGGGACCCAGGCCTGTCCCTCTTGTCCCATCTCTGCCCTGCTTGGCTCCTCCCACGGAGCCGGCTTGGCTTCCTGGAAGCTCTTCTTACCTGCTGTCGGTCGGAGCCCCTGGCAGGGATGGTCTCTTTCCTCTGTCTCAGCGACGGCTTCTGCGGAGGGGCACGCCGCTGGGCTCAGCTTGGAAGGGGGACCCCCTGTGATTCCGTGTCCACGCCAGGACGGCAGACAGGACCCCTCCTGCTCCGCCGCATCCCTGGACACCCGCCCACCCGGCGTGGGACCGTGACTGAGGAGCTGGCCTCGGTCTACACTCGGGGCTTGCTTTCCCCTCCCTGGAGCTCCACGGCGAGAGTGGAAAGGGAGGCCCACAGACGGCCCCGGTTTCCAAACCCGCCGAACGCCGTGGAGCAGGCCTGAGGCATCCGTGGCGACGGTTACCTGCCTTCTCCGTTTCGGCGGCCGCCACGAGATGTTGCTGCTTCTCTTCAAACCTCACCTAAAGACGCCCCCCCCGTCAGCCCTCCCCCCTTTGTCCCTCCACCTATAATGGCTCACTTGAACTCACCGGCCTGGTGGGCATGAGGGAGAGGAGGAGAGGAGGAGGCTGTCGGTTGCACAAAAGGTATCATTAAGCATGACTGAAAATCAAACTGCTATTTCATTAATGGGCCATTATCAGGAAACCCGGTCGTGTTGGTTCCTGCACGCCGGAGCCCGGCCGACCCCTTCCCATCCTTGCATTCAAAACAAAGGGTCAGCTTCGCGCTCCCCGGGCTTTGTGCCCCAGTGAGTGTTCTTTGATAGACGTAATTATCCCGGGTTTGCCGGATGATCTTTATTTGAGTTCTTTGAATTGATGAAAAATGCTGTAAACGCAGATTGTAGAGGGGGAGAAAAAGAACCGTGTAATTCATACCTTACCTGCGTCATTAGTCCTCCGAAAAGCTAAAATCCACCGCACATCGTCCGTCCCGATTCACAGAGGTCGCACACGGTCATCTACAATGCGCCCCGCGGAGATGCCGCCCTCGTCTTCCCTAGAGAGTCCCGGGGGGGCACGACAGCCTGAGATGGGCGCCCGGAGCCCGGGGGTGACCAGGAGGGCGCGGGTGCGGACAGGCCAAGTGCAAGACGGGAGCCCGGAGCCCCAGACAGGAAGCCGAGGCTCCAGCCGGACTAACACGGAATGCACGGGGAATAAATTCCTTCCTGGTGGTCTCTCTCGCCACGTCTGCAGGAAAGAAGCCCAGTCCGACCCAGAAGGTCTGGCGTTCAGCTTCTCTCCAGCTCTGGGTGTGATATCCTGGCGGTGACGACCAGGGCTCCAGAGCTACAAATCACAGCTTCCCCCCTGCCCCCCACAATCTCGTTGTTGAACACTTGCCAACAGAGAACACGTTTTGCGGATGTAATGACGTGTGACACTAATACTCGCGGTGCCTCCTACAGGCAGATACCCTGCTTGCTTCTCACAGTGTTTCCTTTAACCCCAACAATGGCTGCAGGCTGGGAGGCACATACTACGTCCTGACTTTCCAGATGGGGAAACTGAGGCTCAGACGAAGTTGGTGAGCTGTTTGGGCTGCTGCTTGGGGGTTAGAACGAAGGCCTGGCTGGCAGAGCTGGGCGACCCCTCACAGAGCCTGGGCAGCCCTCTGGAGGGCCATCAGCTCCAGCCTGAGGACACTCCCCAGCCGTGCCTTGGGGCTCCTCCTTCCTCCCTGCCTCCCTGCCTCCCTGCCCCCCCCACGACCATGCCTGGGTGTCGCACCATCTGGAAGGTAAAATTCTGTGGCTTCGTCTACTCTGGGTGTCCTTTGTCTCCTGATGTCCACCGATGGCGGGCTTGGCTTGGGGGGCCAGATAGCAAATCTGTTCCGTTAGGAGGCCTGTTGGCCCGGGTCACAGCGGTTCCTACCCCATCCTGGTGTGGAAGCAGGCCTTGCTGTCAACAAACACGGCGGTCACGCACCAACAAAAACTTAAAATTTGCAAAAACACAAGACAGACGAATTTGGCCAGTGGGCCAGGAATCACTAAATGCTTTTTTTTTTTTTTTAAAGATTTTATTTATATATTTGACAGAGAGAGATCACAAGTAGGCAGAGAGGGAGGCAGAGAGAGAGAGAGAGAGGAGGAAGCAGTCTCCCTGCTGAGCAGAGAGCCCGATGCGGGACTCCATCCCAGGACCCTGAGATCATGACCTGAGCCGAAGGCAGCGGCTTAACCCACTGAGCCACCCAGGCGCCCCCACTAAATGCTTTTGACACAAATGTAGGTAAGCCGGACTCAAAAGCATACATTGCATCTATGGAGTTCAATAAAGTTTCTATTTTGTTTTTCATTTTGAATGAAAACAAGGGACTCCTAAAAATTTTTTCTTGAAATGTCTTCTGCCCCTTCCATCAAACACCCCAATATCAGTGAGGCTGAAAGTCACGTCGTCTGGGGTTTTGTCAAGCATTCACTCAGTGAATCTGGGCTCCGTGCTGGGCTCCGAGGACGAGAGAGTGCGCAGGACACCGAGTGGAGGCTGGCAAGGGGTGGAGGTGCAGTCCGGAGACCCCGGGGGAAGCCGTGTAGGGTAATTCTCTCTGCAGGGGGACACACCGGGTCTCCCTGTACATGCGACGCAGAAACACAGGGCCGCCTGCTGGTTCCAGCTCTGGGTCCAGCTCTGCCCGGGGCTCTGTTCTGGGACCCGGCTGTGGGCTCTTCTCTTCTGGCTCTCCGAGTCCGCAGATAACCTCCCCACACACTCCGTCCCTCTTTCCGTGTGTTCGCACGACCGCTGGCAGGTTTCAGGGCTGTGGTTTGCATGACGCCTGGAGAGCCCCACTTGGAACAGGGGACCCTGTGGTAGATCCTTCACTCCAGCTGCGCTAAGCACAGAAGACTCGCTCACTCGATTCTTCCACAATGGTGGATATTAGATAGGCGTGATCAGGAGGGGCGGGGAGCATTTTAGAAGTGACTTAACAACCCATAGCTCCCTGACTGTTGTGTCTCCCAGTGGAACCCAATCACCATGGAGTGACTTCTGTGCTAGACAGGCTGGTGGCGTCTCCGGGTTGGCTGAGCATGGGGGGCCCCGAGGCTTCCTACTGGCCAGGGTGGGGGATTCGTTCGTGCACGGTGTAAGCTCCACGCTCGTTTCCAATCCAAGCGCTCTGGGGAGCTCGCTGGGCTATTTCTCTGAGAGCTGCGTGGCTAGGAGTGGAGACACCTAGCCGGGCTTGTCTCGCAGAAGGACTGGCGGTTGGACTTCTGGAGAGAAGAGGGGGGAAGCAATATGATGTTCGGAACCAAGTCGCTAGGCCGGATCCTTCTCCAACTGTCATTTTAAAAATAAAACTGCTGCCTGGGAGGTGAGTTTGGCTGAGACCATGCTGGCGGCCGCCTTGGAGAGTCAGAGAACACGCAGGGGAGACGGATTAGCAGCTAAGCATCGGCGTCAGATGGCTGTTCCCGAAGGAAGGCGTGAAAGTGGAGTGTTTCTGTCTCATCTGTGGCGTCAGCTCTGCTCCCTCTTAGAGAACAGCCTGGGCCCGCAGAAGCCAGGTGCCCACCGCCACGGCCAAACCTTCACCCTGGTTGGCAGGCCTCACCCTTCAGCTTCCCCAAACGCCCCGAGATTCCATCTTTTTGGACTCCACTAATGTCTCTGGCTCGGAAGATGACACAGACAATGACGCTTCTGATGACGGATCTTCTCTGCGAACCCATTGCCTCCCTGTGGCCCTGCAGCCACTGCCGGGCTCTCGCTGGAGCTGCCGCCGCCACAGCTCCCACACCGCCTCCTTGACTCTAGGCTGCCTTCACGCCACATACAGAGGGTCTTTCTTTTTTCCCTTTTTAAAAAAATTTAAAATCAATTAATTAACATATACTCTATTATTGGTTTTCGATGCAGAGTTCAGGAATTCACCAGTGGCATTGAACACCCAGTGCTTGTTACATCAGGTGTCCTCCTGCGCGCCCCTCCCCCAGCGGCCCCTCCCCGAGCCTGCCTCCCCTCCAGCTACCCTCAGTGTGTTTCTTATCATTAAGAGTCTCTTACGGTTTGTCTCCCTCTCTGATTTCATCTTGTTTTATTTTTCCCTCTCTTCCCCTATGATCGTCTGTTTTGTTTCTTAAACTCCACATACGTGTGGAGATCATATGATAATTGTCTTCCTCTGATTGACTTATTTCGCTTAGCATAATACCCTCTAGTTCTATCTGCATCATTGTAAATGGCAAGATTCCATTTATCTGATGGTTGAGTAGTATTCCATCGCGTGTGTGTGTGTATATATATATATACCCCACATGGTATACACACACACACACACACACACACACCCCAATGGAATATATACAATGGCATTGTATTTATACACGTAATACAATTCCATTGTGTGTGTGTATAATACAATTCCACTGTGTATATATAGATGTATATATCTATATATACATACCACATCTTCTTTATCCACTCATCTGTTGATGGACATCTAGGTTCTTTCCATAGTTTGGCTATTGTGGACATTGCGCTATGAACATTCAGGTGCACGTGCCCCTTCGGATCACTACATTTGTATCTTTAGGGCAAAATCCCAGTAGTGCGATTGCTGGGTCATAGGGTAGCTCTATTTTCAACTTTCTGAGGACCCTCCACGCTGTTTTCCAGAGTGGCTGCACCGGCTTGCATTCCCACCGACAGGGTAGGAGGTTCCCCTTTCTCTGCATCCTCGCCAGCATCTGTCATTTCCTGACTTGCTAATTTTAGCCCTTCTGACCCGTGTGAGGGGGTAACATCAGGAGGTATTTCCCTGATGCCCAGTGATGTGGAGCAGTTTTTCATGGGTGTGTTGGTCAAAGTTTCTTTCAAAGCATCTTAAATCCCCCCTAGAGCCCGTTGGTCGCAGGAAGCTCCCGCGCTGGGATCTTGGTGTAGCTCTGTGCACCATCTCCCGGGCTCCCTCCCGCTCCACCTTGGCCCCGGTGAGACCTCACTCCAGTGGACTCCTGGCGGTCACCCTCCTGGGCCCATGCGAACACAGCCCTCCTCCCTGGAGAGGGCCCACTTGTCTTTCCAGGATTGGCTCAGACAACCCTTCCCTTCACCGGGAAACCTTCCCTGCTCTGTCCCCACGGCGCCCCAGCCCCCAGTCCCCTTTGGAGACTGGGCTGGAGACTGTTGAACCGCATCCACCCTCCTCCTTGCCAGCAGCCCCATCTCCCTACACCAGCCCCGGCATCCCTCTGTCCAGAGCCTCCTCGGGCTTCACGGCCCCTGACTGCGCCTGGCAGGCCCGCAGAACCAGGGAGTTAGTGTGGCCCAGGAGCAGCCCTCAGTCAGTCCGTCTTGGGAGGCCATTCAGAAGTATTCCCTCAGGCAGTATGGCTCTGAGGTGCTCCTTGTCTATTGGCTCTTGGGGGCGGGGTGTCCCCTGTGGGATTAGCTCCTCGGTCCGCAGGGCAGCTAGCTTGATGACTCCTCTTTATAGTCTTGCTCCCTTCCCTGTCTCAGGTTTCCACTCCCCTGCTGGGCTTTCTTGGGCTTCCTTCCTAAGGAAGGTTCTTAACACTTGAATCCTTGCTTCAGGCTCTGCTTCTGGGGAAACTAAACGAAAGCAGAGTCCCTTGTCATGCTGTTGCAGTTCCCACGCTAATCCTCACTGGGTGGGTGGGCTCCCCCAGGGCTCTGCGAAGGGTCTCGCTTACCACGTTCCTGACAGCATCCTGTGTCTGGAGCACGCTACATGCACGGCACGCTGCCAAGCTTCAGCAAACCCAGTGGTCGAAGGCAGGTGGGCTCACTCCCGTCAGTGTTCAGCCAACTAGAGAATCGGAAGATGCTGGTCCTCTGGGGTCCACTGGCTTCGGGGCCCAAATGCGCCTGATTGTTTGACTATCAGAGAAATAGCAGACGGTCTCTTCCCTCACGATGTTCTGTGATACGCTGAGCCTTTCACGGGTCCTACAAACTGTTAGAAATGGCTGGGGGTCAGGTGGACACTTGTCTTTAAAATGCACTAGTGATCTTTCCCCTTCTTTTGCTAGAGAAATTCACAAGCTCCTTGGGATTTGGGGTTGCTGCTAGAAATATAACCTTGTAGTTACTCCTTGTGACTTTAAGTAAATTGAGAACATCTCACCTGTAAGACAAAGAGAATTAAAAAAAAAGAGATAGACAGACAGAGACAGACTATCAGATGCCCTTTAGTTGTTTCTTTCTGCTTTAGATCTCTATTGTGAGCCCTTTTAGAAAAGAAAAAATAAGGCTATTTATTGACTGAAATCCATAGCACAACTTTCTCCCTTTATTAATAATTACTTTTATTACTATAGAAACGGTGTTCAAGCAAACAGAAATTACCCACAATTTTCTGTTGTCAAAGTTCACTCATAAGACTGGGCGGTTGAAGCGATGGGCAGGAATACTTGCAACATTGTATCATTATCTACAAAGTGTACTAATGGCGCTGAAGCAAAAGGCTTTTCATTTCTCTTGCCATCCTTGACCTCTCCACACAAGTGGTTCCAGAGAGGAAGGCTGCAGCCGCTCGCGCTAATGGGTGGGAGTAATGCTGTGAGGTCCGAGGCTATTTCTGGCAAGTCCAGATAATTAATTCTCTGCGACAGAAACGCACCGGGCCGTGTGGAAGGATGGGTGGACAGATCAACGGCGACAGAGAGACGGTGTTTGCCAGCTTAGGGACAACCTTCCCCGGGACAGGTGGGTGGGCCCCCAATGCAGGTGTGTGTCCCTCCTTTCTGTTCCCGGGGAAGTCGATGGAGCAACTGACCGCTGTCGGGGCTGGCCCTGGGAGGGGAGGTGTGCGTGGAAGTCTGTGTGACTGTGTGGGACCCAGGAAGGGCTAGCAGGATTCTAGAGGAGGAATGAGGTCAGCGGAACATAATGGGGAAGTCGTACACACGGAAGAAAGACCAGAGGGAAAAGACAGCACTTCCTGCACCAAGAAGCCGGCATTCAAGAACACCTTCCCGCTCTTGGCGGTATCTGCAACGCACGCCGAGTTAAGTAACTTCCACACTCAGCTGGGGGACCATCATGGTCCAGACACTGGAAGTTAACGAGCATTATTTCAGGTTATTAATCATGACGATGAGGGTAGCAACCACCCCCGTTGACATGGGGGCGTCCAGTCCGCGAGGCCCCCCATGCCCTGTGCATCGTTAGGGACAACATAGCTGGAGGAGGAGCGCGTCCAGAGGCGAGGGATGGATCGTGTGTGGAGGTAACCCAGTCTTTAATCGATGGCCATCTATCAAGACTTGATAGTCTATTATTAACAGCTAGGAAGCCTCTCTTCACAGCACAAAATGTTCTTATTAACGTCATACACCAATTTTGGATCGTTTTCAAATTGGGGGCGTGCCTTATCAAGTTTATTTCATATATGCGCCGTAGGACTTGGAAGAACTTTCCAGAGACCAGCGTCCAGCTCCTCTCCGGCGTCCTCCACCGTCCCCAGGCTTCTGCTGTCTGGTGCCAGGATGGCTGTTTACATCACAACATCACTTCTGGGTTCGCCCTGTTGTGTCCACACGTTGGAGGAGTGGGATGGGGGAGGGCAGAAATATTCCTGAAAGACGCCCTCAGCCTGGAACGGCTGGTGCTGATGGAACCAGAAGAAAGGGGGCGTCTGCCACCGCCCGTCAGCCACCTCAGTGCCGCAAATTCCACAGAACCGTTGGAGTGTCCGGTCATATTGCTGGGGCTCCTCAGGGGGCCCTGGAAGTGGCCCACGCACGTGAGGCTCCTCGGAGTTTCAGGCCCCCCGGTGCGTAGGCCCCCACTTGTCTCGGGATGGTGATGGGACCGGGAAGGAAAAGGGGAGACGGGCCTGGCCTTCCACGAAGCCGGCCGTACGGTCCTTTCTGGAATGCGGGTAGGTCGATTCGAAGAAAAGCAAAGTATGATTGCCCCTTGTCTACGAAAGGGCAGCGGTTCCTGGCTGGGCACAAAAACCCAGCCGCAGCGTCTGTGGGAGGTGTGATTTCCCCATTCCGGGAATCGGAGGAGACGTGCGGGTCTGCGGCGGCAGCGGGGGCGGGGAATGACCGCCAAAGGGCTCTTCCCGGGGGGTGGAGCTGCTCTCAGGCTGGGTTGGGATGACCCTGAAGAAGCTGCTAGAAATAATCTGAGGGAAAGTGACGCCGGACGTCTGGAGCCTACTCCGCACTCCTCCCAGTTTTCAGGACTCACCAGGGTTTCCTTCTGACTCCGTTTCCCGCACCCGCCCGGCCGCGCTGAGCAGATGCCCGGGGGTGGAGCCGTGGCTCCCCAGTGCCCGGGACAAGGCGGGTCTGCCCCAGCCTTGGATGAACCGCTCTGCTCCCGTGGGCCAGCCCAGGAGGCGGCCACCTCGCAGCCGGTGCTGAGTGCGGCCCCCGCGTGGTCGCAGCCCCGTCCCCCGGCCGCCTCTCCAGCTCCCGGCCAGCAGAAGCCCCTTCCCTTGATACAGACCTAGGACGACTCCAGGGGCCCGTCCCCGTTCCTCAAGTTCTAGAAGGCACTGCTGGTAACTGGATCTCAAGTCAAGGAACCATATTTTAACAAGTATTGCCAAATTCTTGGGAGAAATATGTTCCTTTTAAAGGAAGGAGGGGGAGGAGGGTAGAGCCCCCAAGGGAGAGTTTCAGGGCCTTTCCTGCAGACGCAGGAGGCTGCGAGTCCCGCCCGAGAGCCCCAGGTGGGTTCTGGCCGGCAGAGTAGTTCACGGGCCATAGCTCGGACGAGCCCAGAGGAGGAGCGCTCATGCTGCTGCTGGCGTGTCGCCTCGGATCGGGATCCGTTTCTCTCAGCCCGCTGAGACACGGGAGGGAGCCAAAGCGGGAGGCCTCTGTCAGGACCCCACAGAGGGGCTCCTCTGTGCTGACAGGGATGGAGGAGTCTGTTTGGTTGGGTCCCCTTTTGCCGCACACCCACAGCTGCCCGCTGCCACGTGGCCGATGGTTCTGTTTATCTTCCATTTCTCTGCTGGCTGGAAGTTCTGGGTACTCAGTGGGTAAGGGAGATTTTGAGGGCGTTAGACACAAGAGGGAGCTGAGTTGGGACGTGGGGAGGCTGGAGCGGTCTCTCCCTGGGAGCAGCACGAGTCTCTCTGTCCGGGATCTCGTGCGCCTGCTGGTCTCCGGGGCGAGGGGGCAGTAGGGTGGCCGTGGTGCTGGCTGGAGCAGGCAACAGGACCCCGGCCTCCCGCAGTAGCCAGGGTGGCCCCTCGGTGCTCTGCTTCTGCCTTCAGAGAGCCCAGGACTAGAATTTCACCTGTGGGCCTCAGCTGCAGGGTGGCCCTCGGCCACTTACCTCCTCCCATCTGATAGACAGGGAGCAGCCGCCCAGGGGCTTTTCGAGGCTGAATCAGAAGACAGGCTCAGCTTTCTGGGTTTGGCTTTGGCCCAAAGGCGGTGCGGGACACCAGGTTTGGGTCATTACTATTATATGTGTTACTATTACAGTGATTGTTACTGGTGCATTCTAGTTCTTTATGGGTAGTGAGCCCTCCGTCACTGTTGAATGTTACTGCTCTTAGGAATTATTATTTCCCTGTGTCTCAAACACACGAGAGCTCTGGGAGGTGTGTGAAGCCAGTGCTGCCAGAGGACGGTGGGTCCTGGGGAGTGTGCCAACCGGGGGCACAGAGGAAACCTCACCACTCTTGCCCATACCTGGGTTCACATGCTTCTCAGTCTCCAGGAGGCAGAGGATGCTCCTCTGTGGTTCTCAAAGCGTCGTCTAGCATTGCCAGGGAATTTCTTAGAAAATGCAAATTTTCAGACCCCACACCACCCCTCCCACATCAGACACTCTGGGGTGGGCCCACTCGCACCTGTGTTTCTAGAAACTCTCCTGGTGATTCGGGTGCTGGCTGAGGCTGGGACCCTGTGCTCTGTGTCCCTCTCCACCTGGGCCCCCAGGAAACTGCCGCCTGGAGGTGGTGGGCAGGTGACGACCCAGGAGGGAGGACCAGAGGAGGAACACAGCCTTCACCCCACAGCCTTCACCCTTCAGTTATAAGGAACAGTTAGACTCCACGGCAGACAGAGGGAGTGAAAACAGAAGAAGAGAGGCCCCTGCCCAGTGTTCGATGACTCACAAATCAATGGTCCGTCTGTGCTGCTTTGCCGGGAGGCGGCCGTGGTGTTGTGGGAGGTGACCCGGGGAAGCCGAGTGTCGGGCACCAGTGGGAGAGACTGATTTACTTCTTGCCTTTTGTTCTCCTTTCTTTTGTTCATTTTTTCTTTCTTTATTCCTTAAAAACAACAACAAAACCAACTCTGATGGCTCGTTACTTTTCTTTCGGCTTCGTGAAAACAGGGAACCCAAGCGTCGTGAGTGTCCGGCAATGACAGGTTTCTTCGCTGTGCAGTCTCATCGCATCTTTGCGAATTAACCCCGCACGGGTCACAAAGATCAACACTGTGCGGTGTATGTCGGGGACGACTGCTTTATCCTCTTCAAGGACCGCGTTGGGGGAACCAAACCAAAGTGGGTGCTGGATCAAGTGCAGGTTTGGAGGGCTTGGGGTGGGGAAGGGCAGCAGACCTCCGCAGGGGGACACCATCAGGACTCGGAGGTCGGTGAACAAACGGGACAGTCCACGACAGTGGAACTCAGGGAAATACCATGTAAGCAGAAACGGAACACTGTCTCATACCAATCATACTTGCAAAAAGCAAAAAAATAAAAAAACAAGTCTGGGTCCAGGTAAAGGCAAGGGCGTGGGGCGGCCAGGAAGTCCCGCAGGGGGCAGGGAGCTCCGTCCTTGGGAGGGTTTGCGACTGGAGGGTCACCTAGGAAAACCGGAGAATCAGGCATCTGCACCAGCGTTTCCACACCGGACACCTGCCCTCCGGCGGCATCTGTGCCTGCCCACCCGGAGAGTGGCTAAGGCTGTCTGTCTGTCCACGGCGGCTTTGTCAGTGGGGAGAGAAATCATGGGGGAAACGAAGTATTTGTCTCATGGGAGGGAGCACGGTCTTTGACTAGCGGCCGCGGCTGACGTGGGCAGACGGTGTGGGTAGCTCTGCAGGTGTCCACCGACGACCTCCAGACACAGAGCCCTGCAGGACAGACACTTCGTGTGGATCACAGCACACGCACACGCCGACACACACTCACACGCCCACACACACTCACACACATGCACAGTCACACACACATCTGCACACACACATGCACTCGCACGTTTGCACACTCGCACATGCTCGCACACCCAAATAGACACTCACATGTGCATACAGGCACACACATGCATACACACGCACACACATACACATACATGTGCACACATGCTCGCACATACTCACAAATAGACACACGTGTACACACGCACACACGTGTGCAAACACTTGCATATATGCACATACACACGCACACACACACGCACACACTCACACACATACACATACACGTGCACACATGCTCTCATATACTCAAAATAGACACTCACATGCACACGCACATGCACATATGCACACACACTCCCACAATACACATACATGTGCACACATGTTTGCACATACAGACACACATGCACACTCATGCACACACATACGCATACGCTCCATTCACACACATGCAGACACACTCACACACGCATGTGCACACACGCACACACCCGCCGCAAGAGGCACGGCTGCAGCAGCGTTCTGTAGCCATATTGTGTGCAGTGTGTGAACAGGCAAATGAGGGTGGAAATGGGGCGAGGGCTTGCTCTTAAACCAGGCGTGCCCATATCTCTGCGAGCTTGACTCTGTCAATGCGACATCCCGTTGGACGGGTTGAAAGGAACGGAAGCTCTGACCCACCCCTGTGCATCTGAGCCAGCTGGCCATGACCGGGGGAGCATTTATGGGCCCGGACTTCACAGGGCTTCACGGCGTGGTAATTAGCCCCACGATGGTTGCCCTTGACGAGTCATGGTTAACCCAGGACGTTCACGCTTGGCCGCGGCCCATCGGCAGGTCAGCGGTACTGTTGTAGCTACGAGCAGAGGGGAAGGGGCTAGGCGAGGACTTGGGAGGGGACAGGTCTACGGTGGTCCCTGGGCAGGGACCGTGACCTGTGTGTGGGACGGCGGCTTCCACTCCCATGTGCTCTGAAGCCAAGATTAGTCTGAAAACCCTGCTGGACGGGACCCGTTCCCTTCGGGGACTGCCCCTCCGGTGGGGTGCTCGGAAGGGCGGGGTGTGCAGTCGCCTGACGCACGTCTGCGTTGAGCGGCGTGCGAAGTCCACTTAAACAATAATCAAACCACTAACTGAATGGGAGCCGGTGTGTGCCTCTGAAGCGAAAGCAGCGGTCCGGCTTCCCTGTAATTGCTGTCAGGTTTTAAGCAATGTCTGCTCAGAGCTCTCCTTCTAATGCAGCCGGGAAAACTGTTACCAAGCAACCGAGTGGTCCCGAGCGTGGAGGGTCCGGGAGAGGCTGGCGCAGAGAGCTCCCAGCCGAGCGGCGGCCTGCCTGCCCGAGAGCACCATGGGATGGCCCCTGCCCGCGGGCCAGCAGCAGCTGTGATGCGCGGGGCAGGGCAGGCCATGGGGTTTAGTGTGAATAGGGCACGGACGGGGCCGGGCAGCGCTGTAGGACGTTTCTGTAACAGAATGACGGCACGGGGGTGCCCTGGGGTCCCCGCCAGGAGAGTTGGGTGCGCGCCTGCCTTGGGACTCCCCAGAGGCCTTTGTACTTGCCGGACCTAAAATCCCGATCCAAGCACAGCGGAGAACGCACCCCTGGGGCCACTGGCCCAGCTACACCTCTCCTAACCACCCCCACAAAGGCAGTCCGTGGGCAAACTCTCCCCACCCAGCCTGTCCTCTCAGCGCGTGGTCCTGGTGGAACATCTCTGCACCACGACGGTCCCAGGAGGTAGGACTGACTGTCCATTCAGCACTGGCATCCGTTCTGGGGAGACCAGGGACGACTCGCCTTTCGTTTTCAGTCGTGATTCCTTCTTTTTATTGTTTTTAGAGATGATATTTATTCCTTTATTTATTTGAGAGAGAGAGACCGAGAAATGGAGACAGCATGCAAGCGGGGTGGGGGGGCCCACGGAGAGGACAGGAAGCAGACGCCCGCTGAGCTCGGAGCCTGACGCAGGACTAGCTCTCGCAACCCTGAGGTCATGACCTGAGCTGAAATCAAGAGGCGCACGTTCAGCCCACAGCCAGGTGCCCCCGTGGTTCTTTCTTTATGCCCCTGGCTGTGTCTTAACGCCATCACAGTACATGCACACAGATGCAAAATTCTGATGACTGAGCTCTTATGTACTATATCAAATATGGCACATATAAAAATATTTTAGTGACTGTTACATAAATGACATAGATTAGGGCAGGTATCTCTATCTGTAAAAATGTTAGTGACCATTTTTATAGACAGGAAGGTGGATGATAGATCCATGGAAGGAAGGAAGGATGGATGGATGGATAGACAGACAGACAGACAGACAGATGAATGGAAGGATGGCCCCTAAAAGCACGCACGACTAAGTAGAGCCTGCGAAGCTCTTCCTGCACTCCCGGCTGAGGTGGGTACGGCCAGGGTGCTGGGGGCCTGGGCCCAGGAAGTGCTGGTGAAGGGGAGAAAGGCTTGGGTTCTCCGTCTGTTCCCAGGGAGTGCTGACCAGATGGGCTGCCAAGCTGGGGGTGAGCGTGGAGAAAGAGGGTTGTCAGCGCTGACTTGGGCAGTTTTGCCGTGCACCAGGGACCCATTTCCTTTCATCCAGCATCACATGCCTCAGACTCCAAACCCTGCTGAACGCAGCTCTCTCCAGGCAGGGTGATGTCTCCCGGAGATCAGAACCAAGCAGAGAGGCGGGCGGGTGAGTGAGAGGCAGGGAGGCCGGCTCACGTTTCTAAGAGGAGCTGTCCCCAATTCAGGGGTCCGCCATGACCCCTGGATGCTGCTGGCATGTAGACGTGGCCCTTTGGACACCAGTTCTCGGTGGCGTCTGCAGGGAGGAGGCGGGGGTGGGGCGTGTCTTTCCTGGGGTCAGAGTCTCAGGAACACTGACACCAGCCACTCCTCGCCGAGCGCCCTGATTGAGATCAAAGCGTGTGCGCGCATCACGTCATCCAGGCCTGTTTTCCTCTGCCACTTTGAACGGGATTCTGAGCTGTTCTGGGTACCTTCAGAGGAAGCAGCCCTCTCGCTCTGGCTGCCTTGTTTGGAGCAGCTCAAAGAGAAGTTACTTAAAAGGACTTCTTGCCTGTGCACAGCTTCTGGAGAGCATCTCGCCTTCCTGGGCTCTGACCCGTACCGCGGGTGCGTCTCCTTCCCACACCCTTTGCGTAGTGTTCCAGCAGCCGGCCCGGATGGGAGCCATTCGCTTCGGCAGGTAATTAGCCTTGTTTGCTTGCATAGGCTTGGGCTCTGGGGCACAGCTGGTTTTCATTTTAAGTCCTTTACCTTGTACCTCCCCAGTCGGAGGCAGATGAGATGGTGAGGTATTTAGAAGACCCAGTGACATTCTCACGGCTTCCGGAATGTTCGTGCTATGCTCCTACGTGGCTCACGGCCGTTTACTTTAACAATGAATCTCTTTGCCATCTCCGCTGTTCGCATTTGCCTGGTTGCAAGAAAAAGACACCTCTGGGCCTGCCTGTCTCTCAGGACAGACCGGCCGGAAGGCGGCGTCACCGGCCTAGGAGCTCGGCTCTAGTACGTCTCAGCCTATGTTTCCACAGTGGAATGGCGGGAGGAAGGAAGATCATGCCAGAAAGTCAGTCCCACCAGTGGCCCCTGAGATGGCACTGCAAGGGGTCCTAGGGGTCAGAAAAGGGGCTTAGAAGGTCCCATGACATCAGGGCTAAGATTCCACTTCCCAGAGAGGTCACAGTTGCTCCCTGTGGAAATGTCAGGTGGTCCAGGTCAACAGGGTCCCTATTAACTTTAGAGAAGGGACTTTGCAGAGGACTCGATAGAGCCCCAGGTCTGTCTCACAGACACTTCCACCCCCTGCTCCTAACTCTGGCCTCTACAACACTCGGGTTATGAATAAACTCTCAACCAGAGCTGGTGTTGGAGTCCGTTACCTTCATTTGACCTTGACTTTCCATGACCTTGGGAGGCCTTCTTGTTGCCAGTCACATATCGCCAGGGCCTCCACACGATCCTGTTCATACCAGCATCCCCAGCTCGGACAGGGCTGTTCCTGGTCGGTGCGGTAGCCTTGGTCACCAGGTAGAGAAGCCTCCATCCGCCCGGAGGAGTGGGGAAGGACCTTCTGGGCGAGCACAGACCCGCGAGGGCAAAAGGCTGAGCTGACGGACGACATTTCTGTGCGAAGAAAGGAGGAAAGCAAGAGAGTGTGTCTCTCTTTGAGCTCCCATTCTCCTCCCTGGTCAGGGTCTTCGGGCTGTCCCTGACCCTGCCAGGGATTGGCGCTCACGTTTTGGAAATGAGCAAACGGGCGAGTCGGTTCTCACATCGGCATTTTCCCCGCTGGGCAAGCGCTGTGGGCAAGGACTTGAGAGGAAAGTCTAAGGATGCTTCCCACCCCCCGCCCCGGCCGTCAGCGTTTGCAGAAACTGGAGGCTTTACGTGTGACCTAACTCAGCCAGCCACAGTGCAATAAATCCCGGGAAATGCTGTCATCCAGAGGGAAGGACTAACACCGGTGCCGAGTCTGGATGGAGGCCCTGCCCCGCCACTTCTGACTCCGGCTCCCCACACGCTGCCTCCGAGCACTGGTTTCCTCGTCTCTGACAGCGGGCAGGGCCGGGGGGCGTCCTCTGCCTCCGGAAACTGTTGTGAGGTAGGAAGGAAGTTATTTCTCTAGCTCAGCTCAGTAAACACCAAGGCTCTGTATGGACTTGAGGCAGGATTGTGTCGTCTAATACATGCGTGGCCGAGACTCAAACTGTCTAGCATTCGCATGGAGGAAAAGCATTCAGGGGCGTGGTAGGCGAAGGGGTCCCTTCCGTTTGCAGGAAATAGTCCAGACGCCAGGCGGATCTGTCAGGGCTCT
The DNA here is from genome assembly GCF_964662115.1 of Mustela nivalis. NCBI lineage: Eukaryota > Metazoa > Chordata > Mammalia > Carnivora > Mustelidae > Mustela > Mustela nivalis. Next base: position 141,412,818 of record NC_139027.1, on the reverse strand, counting down.
GTGCGGGACACAGAGACGCTGCAGGTGTTGGAAGCAGAAGGTGACCTCGTATGGGGAATTGGGTCTCATGAGAGCTCCGGGCAAGTGTGGGAAGTGGGCTCTAGAGATTCACAGCGCGGCCAGCGGGCACAAATAGCAGAGCTTGTTCTGTAGAAATGAGCTGCCAGGCAGCTCCCCCGTCCTCTACCAGCAAGGAGGCGGGAATTCAGGAGACCGTCCTGGAACTATCGATCCCAGCAACACACGGGAAGGGGTCTCTTGGTTGGGCATCGAGGCTCAGGAATCTGCTGAATTTGTCTTAACCAGGAGGCCGCTGGGCCGTGGCCTGACCACCAGTATCGCCGCATGGCAAACCAGCGACCTCACAAGGGCACTGGCTGAAGCTGGGCAGAGGAAGCCAGGAGAGGCCCTCCCTCTGCCTTCCACGTCTTGATGAGAGCGTCTGATCCGCAGAACAGCATCTTATGTGTAGTTTTGGATGTGAGGTGGTCATTCTCTGTTGCTGCTTGACAAAGCACCGCTCCATTCCTGTGGGTCAGGGCTGCATCGGGGTGGGCTTGGCTTGGTTTCCAGCCAGGGCCTAGGTCTCATCTGCAAGCTCACGCGGGGAAGGACCTGCTTGCAAGCTTTCTTCATTGTTGGAATTCAGTCCTCTAGGCTGTTGGCCCGCAAGGGATCTTGATCTTGGAAGCCCTCTGAGCACCAGCTCCCTGCGCTACGCGTTCTGAGAAATGTAGTTCCCAGCCTGTCAGCCTTGGCGGGACAGGCGGCGCTCAGGGAGGAGGAGCAAGTGGACCGGAAGTGCCAACTGACCATGAGTAGCCGGCAAGAGGCAATGAAAACACGCAGGGAAGCAGGAAGATCCTGGATATCATGAAGCAACAGCAGTCCCTGTGTGCATGCCTGGTGGCAGGTAGTCCTTCGTAGGCTGTGCGCTTCCCACAAGTGCCACCGAAGAGGGACCATCCACGGGAGCATGTTATAGAGGGACAGACGGTCAACGGCAGAGTCCCAGCAACCTGCGGCTGGAAGGAGGCCCGATGGGGGTCATGGATGACCCCTTTGGACCTGGAGTCTCCACTCATTCGTTACATGGTTCGTTTCTCTGCCCCTGGTGTCCTCATCTGATGAATGGGGTAATGGTGGTCCCCACCTGCTAGCGGAGTGACATGTGGAGAATTGCTTCTACCCATGAGATGCTTTGTGAATAACTAAGCACTTGGCATATTTCACCAGTCATGGCGAATACTCAGAGATGTAGGTCGTTTCAGCCTGATGCCCTCTGTTCCCAGGTGAGGAACGGGGTCAGATGGCTACGGACACGGATTTTCAGGGCCAAATGTCCTAGGTGAAGTTCATGGAGAAAGTGGACCTAGAAGCTGTGTCCCTTCACACCCAACCAAGGAAGGTATTTCCATAAAACAGACAATTCTTTCCCCTGTTTAGAAATTGCTGTTTTAGTCATTCAACATAGCTTCTTGTTGGCTGGGTCACATGATAAGGGAGACAAGCAGCAGTTGCCCGGACTCAGGTGGGGTCAGCCACCCAGTGTCTGTGGATGTCTCTAGCCTCTTGGTCGGGGACACAGCCCCGCATCCCCCTCAGACTGGAAGTGCGTGGCCCTGAGGCTCCGGCCACGTGTCCACTAATGTCCTCTTATGAGTCTGCACTAGAGAAAGCCTCCAGTTCTCGTTTCCTGATTTACATGACGCTCATGCTTCAAAGCAGGGTCTGGCTTGGCCTGTCTGCCCTGCTTGCTGGTGTTTATCTGACAGATGAAAGCTGGCGTGACGCCGATGCTTCATTAACGGGGCTGAAAGGAACAGTGCTCACGGTCTACATGCTGTCAGGGACGACGCGTCCCGCTGGCTGGGGCTCTGCTCGGAGGCTCACAGTCCTGCGGGCTCACTGAGGCCGGCTGGGCACGCGGGCGGCCCACTGCTGGGGATTGCACGAGCCAGCACCTCGAGGGGCGCTTCAGGGTTGGAGAGGGCGTCGGTGGGTTGGGAAGTCCCGGTCTCACGCCATGTCTCCGTGACGCCAGCTCATGAGTCAGCTGAGACTTCTTACCTGTGTGAACAAGATTCCCCTCGGCAGTCGCAGGTGTGGAGGGGGTTCATTTCCACTCACGGGACATTTTGCTGGACCCTCTCATGGAGACACCATAGATGACCTCCCTGGGGGGATGATGTCCCCTTGCCGGTGTCCTGACAGCGCTGGCTAATGCTCCCTGCCTAAACGGAAATCGTGGGATGGGGTGGGGTGCCAGCGCTAGCTATGCCCCCGAGCCTCTGCTCAATCAGCCCAGCAGGGAGCCTGGTCATCCGTACGTTTCCCAACACCCCAGGTGATCCTAATATGCGGCCGGACCGGAGAGCCCTGATGAACGCAGTTTAGCGTCCGCTTGGAAAGTTCCCGTACATACAGGATTTTATTCATTCTTCAAGAGACACTCACTTACCGCATTTACTACCATGCCTGAAGGGTGCCAGAGAAGAACGCCCAGCCCCTGGCCCGGCGAGGCTTCCCCCACGTCAGGAAACAGGGTGGAAGCAGCTGCCTTCCTGCGCGGCTCCGGGGCCGCCTCTGCCTGGCAAGGCACTTAGAGCCAAAGGAATCGGACGAGTCTGATCCAATGCAGGCAAATTCTGTGTATGTCACAGGCGAGGGATTTCAGCTTGGAGACTTGCCCCGGAGGGTGACAGCCACTCCCCCACCGTCGGGATCCTGTAATCCTGAAGGAGGGTTGGGGGGATTCAGTGTCGGATGCGTGGGGCTGTTTGGAGAGACCCCATTACACGGTGTAACAGGAGGATGGGCCACACTGATAAACCCGGGCGGGCAGCCCCGAGAAGCCTAGCCTGCACGTCCGCCTGCACGTCCGCTTTTAGACACTCCAGGTGCATTGGGCTCATCCCGCATTTCCAGGGGACGTTTCCAGGGCGTGACGTCGCAGTGCTCTGAGGCGTGGTTCGGAGCCTGTGGGCTGGAGTGGCTGGAGACTGGCCAGCCTGTTTATGCTTAGAGGGAGCGTCTGGCTGTGTGGAGGCTGGTGGCTTGCGGGGAGAGACTTTGGGGACAGGCTGCTCTGGGTTCAAACCCGTCTCCTCCTGCTCACGAGCTCTACTTGTGTAAGGCGGACACCCGTCATCTATGGAAATCAGAATAATGACGCCTGCATCCTGGCGTCCCTGGGCAGACCAGAGCCAGGCCGGTGAAGAACCAGGCACTGCGGCTGACACACGGCAGGTGCCTGGTGACTGGCCAATGTGTGACGTTTGTATCAGCTACCTGCAACCTTGACACTGCGTAACAGAACATCCTGACCCCTGAGGGGTGGAGGGAACTGATGTGCCTTATGAGTGTGTGGGTGTCGGGCTGGGACGCTGGTCCGAGGTGGGCTCAGCTGCCTCAGCTGGGGGGCTCCTGTCTGCAGGCAGCCACGGCGGGCCTGGGGCCGCTGGCGGGGGGGAGGGTCTGACGGCCTCTATGCTGCCTAGGCGTCTCTCACATTTGGGACGTAACTTTGAATATCTGCTCGAGGTGGTGGCAAGGGTCAAAGAACAAAGAGAAATGCTCGAAACTTTTCAAGTTTTGGTTGAGTCCCAGCTGCTAACACCTCATTGGCCCAAGCAAGTCACCAAGCCCCGAGTGGGTTGGTTGGAACAGCACGTAGTGGGGCGGAGAGAGAGCAGGACACACGGGGGCCACGGTGCTGGCTGTTAAGGCAATAGCCTTGCTGTGTATTCCTGGGAAAAAGGACTCCACATTGGAAGCTGCCAGTTCCACTCGTCATTTCTCCTCGTCATCTGAGACGCTTCGTACCTAATTCGGGGACAGTGATGGCGAGACATTGAAACAATGAGTGTGGAACTACGGCCCGATCGGACGGCCAGGACCTACGGGGGGACGGGGGCAGTCTGCGGGACAGAGACAGAAACCTACCATCGCACCCGGCGTGTGGCTGTGGCGAACAAACGAAGCGACAGGACGTGCCTTTGAAATGGCGGAAAAGCCTCATTTTTAGAAGCCCTTTCAGAGTGTGTCTGCTGAATGTACCTTTCCTTTTGCAGTTTTCGCAACAGTAAACATTGAAATAATTGAATGTTTGCTGTTCAGAGATGCCCTTTGTGTGAACTAATAAATGGCTTTCAGTCTTGCATTTGGGGGAGACGTTACATAAAAATGGTCACGCATGGCTGAGTCTGCCCACGGCCGAGATGTTAATTGCTTCACTTTCCCTCATTTCAAGGTCTGAACAATGGGTCTTCGTGGGCAGCAAGGGAGGAGGGAAGGCAGCCCCGGGACCGAGGCTTGGAGGTGGACGTTAGGAGGAAGGGGGTCCGCGGAGGGGCTCTCTCCCTCTGCGCTCGCTCCTCCCCCGTCCCGGGCGTCTCTAACCTGCAGGCCACTTCGGGGAGAACAGGGTGCTCGCCGTGGCCCGTAAGTCAGCGCTCCACATCACTTCGGGAGTCGTTAGGCTTTATTGTGACGCATTGCCGCCTTTGAGGGAATAATTGCCTGGTTTGGCCAACTTGGGACCTGCTTCCTTCATCTTAATTTCCTCTCTGGGGATAACCTAATTAGTATTTACTTTCACTTAAAAGAGAGACATTTCTTCTGGTGAAATCAACAGTTCCCTCTGCGTGCCAAGCTTGTTTTACGATATTAAGCATTTAAATAAAAAATGACGAACGTGCCGTGAAATGCTGATGAGGTGATTGATTTATTTTCATTTTGCATGTTTTAGGGCTGCGGGGATTACTGTTCTGAAGCGGACCCAGGCGTCGTTCTCGAATTTGGTGCAGGGGGAGTTAGTCCGCCACAGTGGCCGTGAGCGGCCGTGCCAGGCCTCCCTACAGGCGGCCACAGTCTCAGTCACTGGGGAATCCGAGGACAGGGAAGAGGGACTCTGGGGGCAGAAGGGGCTCTTCAGGGCAACCGGTGGGGGGTGAGCTGAAAGCATTCTTCTTCCTGGTTCCCTCCTTCTCCAGCCGGTGAGCCTCCCAGGATAGGCCACCCCCTGCCCCCCGCCCAGGTGTACTGTCTGTCAAGGTCCGCTAATATCCTCGCCGGGGTGCAGGGCCCCGGGGCCAGCGTCGGGAGTCCTGGGTCTGAGCTCTTACCCTGCTGCTTCTAGCTGAGTGACCTGAGCTTCCTGGAAACTCCTTAAGCCTCAGTTTCGGCATCTGTGAAATGGGCAGTTGCCCGGCCTACCCTACTGGGGTTGCCTGGAAGGCCCAGATAGGGACCCCGAGAACACGAGGATGTCTGAGGACTTCATGAGCTCTCATGGCCATCCACGTTGGCCCACACTAACTTCCTTGCCTGGGGCTCCCTTTGCTGGCCTCCTGCAAACGGTGAGTGTTTCAGTTGGAATGAAAAAGCAATAAAGTACAATCTTTCCTTTTCTGGCCAAAGCTGAGGCTCTAGTCAGGTTAATAACTTATCCAAGGTGAACAGCAGAATTTGAGACCCAGCTGGTCAGATGGCAGCGTCGAGGTTCTCTTGCAGACTTTGATCCCACACCGTGGTCCGCCGAGCCCAGCCGGGCGATGCTGTCTCCCTTACCCCAGGGCCGGGCCAGTTGGTCCGTCAGCTCTTTCTAGCTTTGGACACCGAGTCACCTTTGGCGTCACCTTGGTGACAAGTCACCAAGTCAGCTTTGGTCACCAAGTCCGCCTACCAGTCGCCTGTCAAATGTTCACCTGTGTTTGAAAACACCGCTGCTCGTGTGTGGTGAGAGGGACGGGGGGCAGGACACCACAGCATCCGAGGCTCAACAAAACCCAAAAGCGGTCCCTTTTGTGCATGTCCGGGTGCAGGAGGGCACAGAGAAACACCAGGGGCGGATCTCACCGAGATGTTTCCCGTCTCCTGGTCCTCAGACCCGGGGCCCATCACGCAGCCCTCCAGCCTCTCTCGATTGCTGTGCCGCGGGCCGACAGAGGCCACGGGGCTCGAGGAGTGGGTCGGGGATGCAGTCCCGGTCCCAGAGGTCATCCTCCTGTCTGTGACGTTTGCGGTTGTCGTGTGATGGCCGCGTGGTCAGCGGATGACTGCTTCCTGTGAGAATGAACCCGGACACCAGCCCATCCCCGGAGAAGCAGAAGACCTTGTTCACGAACAACCGTTCTGCAAAATTAAAGCAAAACATAAGTAACACATGACCTGATCAAATGTGAGACTCCGCGAGTTCTTTTGTTCCAAATAACAAGGTTTTCAGGCTTTTAAGTTCAAAGCTTGTGTTAAGGGAGTGGGGGGGGGATGCCAAAGTCAGCCATTGTAACAGAAGCCCAAGCAGGGGAGATTTAATGAGAATCCTGACAGAAGAGCGGGGAGAGCACAAACCTTGAAACCTAGCAGGAGAACAGAGCAGGAAAACATTAAATTGCTTTTAATGAACGAATTACGCTCGAACAATGTGGCTGGAAGGGCAGAGACTTTCTTAACGACTGTGTTATGAGGAGAAAGCAGATTAGCTCTCGCCCCTCGACAAAACCCACCCACCCGTTCAACGAGATTTGGAAAGAAAGGTGTCCGTGCAGACGGCCCAGGGCAGAGACGCCGTGCGCGCGAGCCGATCTGCCGGAGACCGAGTGTCCCTCGCTGACCGTGTCTGGTTACGATGTGACGCGGACGCTGTAACCTCAGTTAAGACTCGGCATCAACCAAAGCCTTTTGGGAGTGGTGAGAGGTCAAGCGGCGGGGTACTCACGTTCGCTGCGGCGTCGCGTGCCGTCCGGGACCGCGTCCACCTCCGGGACCGCGTCCACCTCCGGGACCATCTCAGCTTCCAGTTTCCCTGTGAACGGGGAGGGGCTGCGAGGGCCGGCGTGGGTGTGGGCCTCCCTCTGCCTGGGCTTCCCGCCGTGTTCTCTCTCTGGACCAGGCAGCCTTCCGTGCGCCCGATTCTTGAGGCAGATCCACCCTAGTTGGCCCCGCACGTCGAGACCCGCGCGTCAGGCGGCGGCTGCTGTAGCGATGCTGCCGACAATCCGCCCGAGCCCAGCGGCTCAGAGAAGGAGGCGCTTCTTTCTCGCTGGAGTCAAGCAGGGCTCCTGGGCGGGGTGAGGCTGGCCTCGTCGGCGGCCGCGGGCACCAGGTTCCAGGCTGCGGCTCGGTTGAGTTCTGCTTTCTGGCCCCTTGCCATCCTTGAGCTGTGGTCATCAGGGCACCAGGCCACGGGGAAGAGCCAGACGCCTCCAAGGCCTGGACGTCATGTTGCCTCTGCTTTTGTCTCTTCAGCCTAAATAAGCCACGTGCCCAAGCCAAGTGTCCGACTTTGGTGGGACCAGACACGGTGCTGGTCCCGAGGGAAAGGGGGAATGTTTGCAGAACCGCAACCTGCTGTTCGCTGCCGTCTGACCCACGGTGACTCCTGCGGCTCCGAACCCCTCAGGAGGCAAAGGAGCCTGGACAGGACGGAGCGGGACTTAAGCTCTGTGTCCGCCACAGCCTCTGTCCCTTTATGTCCAGAAGCCGTCGGGTGCTTGGGAGCCCGGCCGGGGGAGCCACCCAGACTGGGGCCGGAAATGTTCATTCCTCGTTGTGTACGTGCATTACTTGCTCAGACAAAAACAACAGAAAGAGCCCCTTTAAGACATCTGGGAGAACGCTCCTCCCCAGTTTTGTCAGCAAGTTTCCCTGCGAGAAGGAAGGGGCCAGGTTGAAAGTGGCCTTCGGGTGTCCTTGGGCCTGGCCATGCGTCTTCATGTAGAATCTCGTTTCGTTCTGACCAGCGCAGGCCAAGAGATGGCTCTTCTCACGGTGGTGGTACTGGTGCCGGAACGGAGGCCCCAAGAGGCTCCGCACCTTGACAGAGTTCACAAGGTTAGAAGTCGTCACTGGGAGGGACCCCGGGCTTTCCAGGCAGATCTTGGGAGCTCAGGCCCATACAGTGTGACGCACCGGAGCCCCAGGGCCAGGGGCGGGGTCGTGAGACTGAGGAATTTGCCCCAGGTCACACAGCAAAGAGAGCAGGCGAACCAGGACCTGACCCCGGGTCTTTCTGATGCTCTTAACCACCGTCCTGCGCTGTGGGGGGCCGGGGCGGGCCGAGACAGAGAGGAATGGGCTGACCCGTGGCTCTCTGTGGTGGCCAGAAGGACGCCTGCCGGGAGAGGCCCCCGTCCCAGCGCCGGACCGGAGAGGGTGCTGCCTGACACAGCGAAGGGCAAGGCTGCTGATCCGCTGACCTTGGGGGGGGGGGAGCTGACCTTGGGGGGGGGAGCTGACCTTGGGGAGGGGGAGCTGACCTTGGGGGGGGGAGCGTCCAGGATTTTCCCGAGAGCCCCTGGAAGGGAGGAGGGAGGCAGGAGGGTCAGCTGAGACGAAGTCGGGGAGACGTGTCCATGGAGAAAGGCCCCGTGAGACCCACAAAGCGGGGGCTCTGATGGGGAAGACGGCGCGTGAACGGAGAAGGGAGCAGACCCCCAGCCCCAGGCCGGAGCCTCCGGAAGGACAGTCCTGCCCGCCCCTGACTTCCACCTGGGGACCGTGTCAGACCCTGACCCCCTGGCACTGTGGAACGATAAACCTGGCGGCTGGAGCCTCCTGCTTGGGCTGATTTGTGACGGCAGCCACAGGGGACGGATCTGGTCCCTGACTCTGTCCCCGGTGGGCTCACGTCCTGCAGGCGAGGGGGGCAGGTGTAGCACCGCTGCGCTTGGGAAGGCTGGGGCGATCACAGAACCTTCCCTCGGGGGCCCGCCCGGCAGCAGGACTCACTCGGACGTGGACCCGGTGTATCTCTCGGAACCTGCAGGCTCCCTTCCCTGTGGGGCCCCTGCCGTGTCTGCAGGTCCTGCTTCCGCCCAGCAGCCCGTGGTCACAGAGGGGCTACGCGTCAGTGTGTGTCATGCCCCCCCTCCAAGACGGTGAAAACGCAGGTTCTGAGCCCGCTGTCCTGGAGCGGGCCCTGGGAATCTGCATTTCTAACTGCGAGTCACCCTTGAGAGCCGGGTTATCAGAGCCTCTTTTGCTACTTGAGTGCGTTCCTACTCTGTGCTGTGGTCACTCGAGAGCCCCGTCCTTTCTAGTTAACCTCGGCAGCCGGCACTGACGGAACACCTACTGTGCACCAGGTGCCATGCTGGGCTTTTCACGTGCAAGGTGATCTCGCGGAGTCCACTAACCGCGACAGGCACAGAATGGCTCTGTCCCGTCTTCCAGATGAACAAACTGAGGCTGGACAGGCCTGCCCAGATGCAAGGACCGTGGGCTGCACTCCGGCTGTTCATATCCAGAGCCCTGTCCGTGGAACACGTCCCGCAGTCCTCCCCCACCCCCGGCCCCTGTGGCCCTCCCACAGCTCTGTGCATACGACAGGTGCCCAGTGTTTACTGAAGGGATAAATCCTAGTGAGGTTTCAGTGGATTTCCCCATTCTGGTAGGGCGTGCGATGGAGCCCCATGGAGACAAGACCCAGGATACACGGCTGGACAGCACTGCTGTGGGAAAGTCTGGTCCCTCCTCCAGGGCCTGGAAAACCCGGTCCTGCACACAGGCAGCGGCTCCAAGAGCCTTCCTTCCGTCCTCAGGCCGAGCAGGCTCGTGACGTCCTGTCCAGAAACCGGAGTCCAACAGTGCCGCAGGCGAGCTCTCCCTCTACGCGTCGGATTCCCGGAGGAAAGGCGGACAGCGGCTCCTGGTTCCTCTTCTGCACCCCGAGGTCCCCGCGGCAGAAGCGGAGGTGGGCAGCCTAACCTGCTGTGACTTCGCATGCAAACAGCCCCTCCAAGGGGAGAGCAACTCAGCCACACTGGGAAAGTGATTCTGTTCATCGTCTGATCGACTGTAATGAATTGAGGACAAAAAACGGGCCCCGAGAAAGCAGAAACACAAGGGACACAGAGAAGGATTGTTAAACTGGTGCTGCGGGACGCCACGGAGGCCTCCTAGTTCCCTTTCCTAAGAGCCTCGGTTGGCGAGCAATGACTCGTCACAACATCGGCAGCGTTTTGGACTCACTGGCTTATCGACACCGGCTGGTTTCGTGTCGATGGGCTGGCGTGCTCCCGATACAGCCTGGAAAGGGGAGGCGGATATTCATCTCTGAATGCCTCGGACTATGACGGCGGATCAATGGGTGTCAACATACCCACCTCCTTGGTGACACCACACTCGGTGACAGTAACAGAGCTGCAGGAGCCGGTCCGGCCGCACCCAGTGCTCTCCTGCCGCAAACAGTCCTCAAGGACCAAACAAATTCTGTTTTTAATATTCACGCGTTAGCCACACTCACAGAATGCCGCATTGCTCTGTGCATACAAAATGAGCCCTTCGCCGGGATCCGAGGGCTGTGCTGCTCCGGACCCAGCCCTGGCCGGGGAGGACTATCTCGGTGCAGATAGGACGGCAGGCGTGAGGGACCCCTGTGCCTCTGGAGCCGCAGCCCTGGGGTGGACAGCGGGGCTGGGCTGCCTGGAGGACACTGCCGGGGGCTGGACGGCAGCTCCTGGTTGTGGTCCCGACCCTGCCCTCTCCTGTGACAGCAGCCGCTCTGCAGAGCTGACCCGAGATGCAGGAAGGCCGCTGTTCATGTGAGGGCACCGTGGGGACACGGGGAGGCACGGCCCTGCTGTTCCACTCACTGCTGGTCTGCTTGGAGCCTCTCCATCGTGGTGAGAGATGGGGCCGAGGGGGTGCGCTGGGATCTCTTCCCCCTCTACCGCCTTCCTTTTCTGGAATAGAGCTCCTCAGAGAGGGGATGCCACAGCTCCGAGGAACGAGCCGGTGACCCGGACACCGTGACCCGTTAGGTGATGAGGTGACCTCACCTGAGCCAGCCGCACAGAGATGCCGAGATGCTCGGAGCCCAGAACGAGTTGCACTTGCTCTTGTGTTTTGGTTGTATTCATAGGTGGATTTACTGGGGTGAGTGAGCCACCAGGTGTGCCCGAGGAGGAAGCCCTCCTGTGCAGAGAGGGGACAGCAGGGCCCCTGGCATCTCCGAGCCTGAGACCAGCTGCCTGTAGCCGAGCTGGCGCGCAGTCCCTCAGAACCGCTCCATGACAAGCCAACCGTCCCACCTGCCATCTTGTTGTTAATGTGAGCCAGCGGGTGTGAGTCTTCTGGTCACCAACAATGGGATTGTTCCCAATGCCACCAAGGCTACCACGCCCAGAGCCCAGCTGGGGAGACATGGAGGCTGTGCCGGCCTGGAGATCCGGATGTTCGAGTGTGATGAATGAGAGTTGGTTGACGCTTCTGGCGAGGCCTGTGGGGTTTGGGCCCCGAGGAGCCTGGTGTTGGGCTGCATGCATGGGCAGCCTAAGGAGATGGACCCTCACGGTCGCAGGGGGCGTCTGCGACCCACGATCTTGGGGGTCTCACTGGATCTGTGAAATACGTCACTGCTTTCTGGGTGGCAGGATGTGGGGTCTGGGGTAGAGATCTTGTCCAACTAGCACTGTCATTCCTTCGGAATACCCCTCAGTGCTTCCTGCCACTTCTGAGACACTCATGCCATGAGGCGTGATGTCCTGCGTCGCTGATGCCGTCACCATTGCCACCATCGCTCCTCACTCTTTGGGGGCCGTTGGTCGGCCCAGAGGCACATTATGAGGTTGGAGTGCCGACTCTCTGTTCAGAAAGGTCTCCGGTCCTTGCCGTGTGTGACCGAAGCCCTCTCCCAGGGCTGGGCCGGGGGGAGCTGGGCCGGCAATGAAGGGAGCTGTACCCAGGGCCCCAGGAGCCTGGATGCCGAACGCGCGGGACCAGGGCGGGCGTGACCAGCGGCAACTCAGAGTGGCAGGTTGTCCTCCCCTGCACACGTGGAGCAACCGCAGGCTTGCTGGGCTCTGAGAGGTCCACTCTGCGTGGGCCTGAGGCACACGAGATCTGGGGGTAACCAGGGGGGCTCCTTGATGTCCGATTTGTGTCAGACCTCTGAGACCATTGCACGACCAGGCTGCAGGCGCAGAGAGCCTGACAAAGCACCTTCTGTGCCTGGCATCCAGCTTCTGGGGGCAGCAGGGTCCGACGTCCTGCCCGCCTGTGGAGCTCAGCGCCTCTCCAGCCCCTGCAGACGTGACAGTGGGCTCCTATCCATCCTGTGTACCCGGGCATGAGGGAGGACGTTTACTGCTCATGGTCACCAGGAGCCTCGGACAGAGTCTTTGCCGGCTGGCCTTGTCCTTGTGAATGCCGGACAGTGGCTCTGAGGCTGCATGTCCCTAAGGGCCCCAGTCCCGGCCCCGAGAACCAGATCAACCATGTGGTGCATGACAGGGTCCCTTACAAACACGCCTGCTTTCTGAAAACTAGGACGTGGGGGGCTGCCCTCTTGGGAGATTTCAACTTGCACTCTTGTCTTCGGATATTAGGAACGTGTACCCTTTGTATATCTTACTTGCTGAGAAATGCCTGGTCACCTAATCGAGATTGATTTCCCAAACTGCAGTTGGGAAAATTAGAGAGATTATTTCTGGGGGAAATAACACAAATTTCAATGCGTGAGCATTTCATTTTAAAGAAATGCTTCTTTCCCATATGACTGCCTTGAACGTGCCCCCCACGGTGTGTCTGGATTTCTGACAATGCCCTCACCAGCTCAGTTTCCTCCGGCGATGCACGCGGACAGCGAGCTGGTGCGCGCCATGAATCACGCGGGGTCTGCCAGGCTCTGCACGGCTGTGGGCAGCTGCGATCTTCGCCCTGTGCAGATGGAAGCGTGGCGCTGGGGTGTGGCCGAGCGTGTGCCGAAGTGTGTGTGCATGTGCATGTGTGTGCAGACATGTGTGCCTTCATGTGTACATGTGCTTAGGCCTCCTTCCTGCCCCCTCCCTGTCCCCTCCCTGCCTCCTCACTGCCCCCTGCCGGCCCCACGGAGAGCCCGAACCCAGGCTGGCGGGTAGTCATGCTCTTGACCTTGGTTCAGGCCCAGACCCCGTTCCCACCTGCTCTCCTGCCCTGAGCCCCTGTCACCACCACTCTTCTACCCAAGCTTGGGCACAGGCCCTTCACATGCACTCCTGAAACTTCAGAAGGACACCCAGGTCCACGCAGTCAGCCTGGGAGCCTGTAGCCCGGCACGGAGCACGGACCCAGCCTGCTGCGCTCCTGCCCCTGCGCGGCCTCGAGGCCAGCCCAGAGGCTTCCACCCGCGTCTCCCTCCGGCCTCCTCTGCCCGTCAGGACCTTCCTCCCACCTTTGCTTTCTCTTGGGTTCCAGGACACACATGGTCCTTGTCAGGAGCCAAGAGGCCCCGACGCTGGGCAGCCTGTTAGGGACGGCAGGATGCCGCTGTCTCAGCCTCTCCACTGAGAGTGTCCCGGGCTGTTTCCTTTCATAGTTAACAGGTCCATTTACAACATTTCCTAAATTAAAAATAGCTACAGTACAGATTAATTTATCCACTTTTGAAAACGAATAAGCAGATGCAATCAGTTTTATTATATATATTTTTTAAATTGCATTTTTCCCCATCGTGCAGGGAATAGGCTTTCCTCAAGCCAAAGTGTTTTGGCAAAAGCCTGCGAAGGTTGAAATGAAAGAGAGAGAAAACAACACAACGTCTCCCACGGCAACCTTTCCACAGCGGCCTCGCAGGGCAGGGCTTCCCGTTGCTATGACAACCTCAATCCCAAAGCCAAGACCCGTGGTGGGTGCATCCTCAGGAGGGAGAGGCTGCTGGTGAAATCTTTCCCCCAAACTTGGGGATGTTCACCTGCCCGGGCGCGGCATCATCGTGACCTTGTCCTCTCCTGGGTTCTCCTGCGACTTCCCGTTTCCAGGACCGAACACGGCGATGCAGAAACGCCCAGAGGTCTTTCCGGCTGGACCAGAGTTTGACATTAAGATCGACCTGTGTCATCTCTGGCACCCAACGATAGATCAGATGATTGGAAAATTTGCAGAAGTTTGGCAAACCTGAGGCTCAACTCTGGAACCGAGAGACTTCAGATCTCCAGCGGGGACCACAGATCCAGGCGGGGTCATGAGGGTGTTTGAGGATGGCAAGAGGGTCGAGTTTCTGCAGGCCATTTGAACAGACGCGTCAGCAGAGGTCTACAGGCGGCGAAAGCATATCACAAGACTCTGGGCGTCGTGAGCCAGGAGGGGAAGCACATCAAAGCCGTGATAGGACGCCGTTAAAAGCATCGGTTCGAATGGACAAAAGGAAAACTACTGACGACAGCAAGTGTTGGCAAGGATGTGAAGCTCCAGGAACGCCCCTCTCTTGCTGGCGGGAGCACAGGGTGGGGCATCCACTCTGGAAAGCAGTTTGGTGGTTTCATAGAAAAGTGACCCAGATGATGGGGACGCCTGGGGGGCTCAGTGGGTTAAGCGGCTGCCTTCGGCTCAGGTCATGATCTCAGGGTCCTGGGATCGAGTCCCACATCAGGCTCCTTGCTCCACAGGGAGCCTGCTTCTCCCTCTGCCTCTACCTGCCACTCTGCCTGCCTGGGCTCTCTTTATCTCTCTGACAAATAAATAAATAAAATCTTAAAAAGAAAAAAAGTGACCCAGATGATGATGAGATCGTCAGGACTCCTTCTTCTTGGAATTGCCGTAGACAAACAACACTCGTGTAAAACCTGCTCATGGAGGTTTAGAGCTGTAGTCTTCACGGTTGCTCCACAGCAGAAACCTAGAAACAGCCCAGATATCCTTCAGCGAGCACCGGCCGGATGAACCCACAGTGTCCATCCACACAAGACCGCGCTGCTCAGCGGTAGGAAGGCTTGAGCTCCTGATGCACACGTCCCTGCGGGGGTGAATGTCAGCTGTGTTACAGTGAGTGAAGGAAGCCAGACTCAAGGCTCCCTACGTACGATACCACGTTCGGCCTTCTTAGTAAGGCAAAACCGTATAGGCACAAAATGTCGACCAGTGGTTGCCGTAGATGGAGGCCCACGGGCGTGGAGAGGGCTGGGACGCCTTGTGATCAGACGGCGGGGGCGGCTGTCAAAGCCACACATGTGGACAAGCCATTGAACGGAACGCCTAAAAATGTGAATTTTCCTGTATGTAAATTTAAAAAACTAAACTAGAGGACAATGGGGACAGAACGATTTCATGGGGCTCGGTAGATTTCCAACCCCTTGCGTTCAAGCAGAGTGACCAGCATAGACGTCCATGCCCGGGACGGGCCTCCCTGTGTGTGCCTGTAACCATCCCGCCAGGCTGTCTAGTGGACCCTGGGGTCGTTCAGATGCTGACGCCTAGGAAGGGTTTACCCTCACGATGGAGGCAGAGGCCCCGGGGCACACATGTGCTCACCAGGGGGTAGATGTGCGGTTCTACAACGAACCTTCCAGTACGGAGGCTCTCGGGAGGAGGGAAACAGGCCGAGACAGGTGCCCAAGGCAGTGTGTGTGGGCTCCTCCGGGTTAGAAGCCAGGGTTGCAAAATCCACCTATAAAATAAGAAAAAGTAAAATGAAATTGTGATTGACCAGCGCCAGGCCACTTAGAATGTCTAATGAACCAGACTGCGTTTTCCTCGTTGTTTTCTGCTGCCCTTTATGGGGAGACTGGAAAGTGGTAAGAGGTTTACCAATCAGTGAGGATTTCAGCCCTGAGTCCCGGGAAGACTTCGTAACCTGAACCAGGAGAAAGCATCCTGGAGATTTCAGGGGGGCGATTTAGGCGTCAGGCGTGTACTTGCGGACAAGACTCTCGCTTCTTTCTTCTCCGCCAACCCGTCGGCTTTGGTTCCCAGATCTGACATCTCATTCTTCGACATCACCCCAGGGTGGAAAGAGGGAACAGCGTTGTGCCTCCTTTTAAGAGGTAGGAAACCGTCTCCAGGAGGCCCTCCGCTGACTGACTGCCCTTCAGGCCTCAATCCTGGCCGGTGTGGTCGCATGCCGATTGTTTTAGGAACACCGACTCCGATCACTGCCAAGAGGACCGGCTCAGCTGATCCACATGTACTGCCCTCCTGGGGCTGGGGAGCGGCCCCCGCTCTTCTAAGTCACGTGGTCACCGGATGCATGAGCAAAATGGGTAGAGGAAGACAAAGGGGCATGCTTGCGTCCACACGACTGGCCAACTTCTTTGGGGGTCTTCACAAAGTAAATTTCATAGACTCTTTTCGGCCCTTAATTCGACAGATTCTCATAGAGCTTCGGATTAAAATGGGCAAGGGACTGTTGACTTCATTTCGGATGAGAAGTGCCTGACAGCCATACAGTCTCCAAGGGAAGGTGTTTGCAGGGAGGTGGGCGCTGGCCACAAGGGGTGGGGACGCGGGCCAGCCCGGAGAGCCACCTGTCAGCAGAAATAAAGATCACAGAATGATCTTGAACCAACGCAGAGAGGTTCAGCTATGCTCGTTCTGTGACTGTTCCTGAGACAGACGGGGCCTCTATATTTAGAAATGTGCTCAACAATGGGGATTTTCATAGCAACCAGAAAAGCGTTTGCCGATTACTTTTCAGTTAACTCTAATCATTCATTCATTTACTTCACTGGAACATCTTGCCCAAGCCCGGCAGTTAATTGAGACTTTCCGTTGTGGTCCTTGCAAAGCGAGTGGAGAAAACGAGAGACAGGGAGACCACAGAGCCCGAGGGACTCGGAGTGAACGGATGCCGGGGCGGTGGGGGCCGTGCCGGCAGGGGCAGGCCCTCGAAGGCGCCGACTCATCCTTTCAACAAGTGGTTTTGACTTTCTCCTTCGCTGAAGGCTGTGCGCTGGGTCCTTCTGGGAGAGAGAAAGCTGAGGACCCAGCCCCCGGTAAATGATGCCATGGAGCAGGAGGGTAACGCAAGCTCACGCGGCACTTCAGTCAGCGGAGTCCGTGACAGGCGGCTGAAATCCTGAGAAGCTGTGGTCTGCGGGTTCAAAGAACCGAGGGAGCCTCCCTGCTGGGCGGGGCCTCGGGGGGCACAGTCCCTCTGACTAACGCCCCGGGGGCTGGTGTGTGCGGGTTTCTGGACGTTTCCCGGACGGAGGGAATGGAGAACCAGACTGACTACAAGAGGGAGTAAGTCAGCCGTGGGTGACCTTTTGTAACTCAGGCTGCGTCCGATCGTGAAGTAGGCCGTTCACAAATTTGCTTGCCGGCCGGCTACAGCGGCTGCCCGTGGGAAGCATCCGCCCCCCACAACACACGCACGTCTCGCTCACCTGGGCTCGCCGTGCCGCACAGAGTGCAGGTGTCATTGCGGACTGCGGAAAGGACGTGCGTGGGCTTTGCCTTTAAAACGAGGAAAGATCGCCGAGGGGTAGCCTGAAGGCCGGGGGTGTCACCCAGAAGAAGCACCTTCAGCTTTTCAGGAAAATTCTTGAGCTATTAGGGCATCCCACACTGAAATATCACTTGGCCGCACCCCTGGCCGGGAACGAGCCAGTCCAGATGCCCCCAGAAGCAGCCGGCAGGGGAAGCTTCCTCACCGTGTCCTGTCTTACGGGATCTTGATTGCTCTAGGCTGTCGGGCCACATAAAACTCTCCCATTCTTGAGTTTCACTTCGGATTTAATTAAAAACACCAAGGTCATTCCCTGACTAGACTACTCCAGCTAGTTCTGAGGTCTGTTCAGTTTTTATGGAATCCCATTAAAGTTCACTGCGGATATGTTAAAAATGTTAACTGTGCTACAGAAAGTTTTCAACCTCCTCATGTGACTTTTGCTTGTGAATCAAGGGCATCGGGACCTTCCCGTGCGGCTCAGACTGAAACGGCAGCGGAGAGAGTCTGGTGGTGGGATGCCACCCACTTCGAGGAGGTTGGCGAGTCCCCAGGGGACCCCAGATCCTGGGCCCCCGCTGCCCTGGTTCCACTTTCAGCCTGTGCACCCTACAGACAGTCAGGCAGGATCTCGGGTGCTGGGGCCACCACACCTGCTCACAGGTGACCACAGGACCCTTGAGGTCTGGCTGGTCTGGGTGCAGAGGTGCTCTGGGTGTAAAGCCTACTCCGGACTTTGAAGACTTCGTGCACGTGAACTAGCTCATTAGTATTTCCGTGTTGATTATATGCTGAAGGGATAGCCTTCCCGATATATTGGGTTAGATGCAATACATTATTAACATTGATACTGTCTGTTCTTTTTTACTGTTTTCCTGTGGCCGGAAGAAAACTAATCTCGTGGCATAGCAGCTGTGGGGCAGAACGGGCCCACAGCTTGTCCCACGCTCCCGGCTCCCCCCCCCCCTCCAGCCCGAGACTGTCCCGGTTGGGGCGGGCAGGGGGTCTGCTGTCCCCGAGGATGCTTCTCTGTGTCTCTACGTGGGGGTTCTGGGCAAGAACCGGACAGAAGCCCCCCACCCACGGCCCGGCCCTGTGCTTCCGTCTCCCCACCAACAGCACCCTTGGCCTCCTGCCGCCGGGAGTGGACCTGGCCCTTCCAGGAACGGAGGGGTCAGCTCTGACGTGCACACTGCTCACTCAACGTCGCTGATCCCATCATCCAGGTGAGACCCGGGGCCCGAGCTCTAGGGGACCGACCCCAGCCCGATCTCTTGATTTTTAGGAAGAAGACATTTGAGACTGCCTCCCGGACAAGAACCTCATTTATTTGCTTCTCCTTGCCTTCCCTGCTCACTCCCCGCTCCCCTGCGACAGGTCCGTGCTGGTCACCCCCTCCCAAGGCCGTGCCTCCTGGGCAGACAGCAAGAGCCGCTTGTGAGAGTCCCGCCGTGGCCTCCGCCGCTTCTTCCCTTTCTTGTCTTTTTCAAGATGGCGAGCGAGGGCTGCCACAGCAGTGACCTTTGCTGAGACCCCCAAAAGCACAGCCTGCCAGGCCCTCCTCCCATTCCAGTGAGGGGTCCATCAGGCAGGCCCGCCAGCATCTGGGTTGCAAAGCGTCTCCCCCTGGCTCCTGTAGGCTGGTTGTGTCCCCGGGGTGAGCTCGGCTGGGGACGGTCTTCAGTGCCCATCCCTGCTGCCTGGGCCCCAGCTCTACAACTGCTCGGCTGTGCTGGCCGATGACAGACGCTCTCAGCCGCAGCCACACTAGCGTGTCCAAGAGCCTGAGAAGCTGGGGGCCAGCGGGGTGGACTGTGCGGGGAGCTGCCTCGCACAGCAGCTGAGCTCACGGGTTTGGGACGCGCAGAGTCTCACCTTCCTGGTAGCCAGCGTTGAGCATCTGTCTGCTCCCAGACAAGCCATGGGGCTCGCTAGGCCTCAGGTTCCAATGTGCGGTGGGGCTGGCGACTGTCCTCCCCCAAGGGGTGTCGAGGGTGGTGTGCACCAGGCCCTGGGCGGGCGTAGAGACCCTCTGCTGTCCTTGCGGCAGAGCATTTGGAGGGAGACGTGCCTCTGTAATGCGATACTCGGTGGCTTCCCGAGAGCCGCTAGACACATTCTTGATCGCCTCATGTGCTGTGGAGCTGTGCCCCCCAGACTGTGCCCATCGTGGTGTGGACGCCGCATCAGGACCCTTGCTGGGCTTGGGAAACCGAGAGGTTGAGTCTGCGGGGAGCTCCACTCTCCCAGCCCCACCCGGCTGCCCGCCGGGGCCCAGGAGCTCCGCGTGTCGGCCGCAGGCCACACAGCTCGCGGGTCTGGGTCTCCGCTGTGCTCTCCTGCTCACGTTCCCACCTTGGAGCACTGGAAGCCGGGCTGTCCTGTCTGTGCCTAAGCAGGACACACAGCAGCACTCCCGGCCTCCGGCGAGCTGTGGCAGCCAGAGAAGTCTCCGGGTGATGCTACGGGTAACCTGGAGTGAGTCCCAGGAGTGGGGGGAGGAAAGCCGCCCCCCCCCCCCGAGAAGCTCCAGTCTGGCTGGTTTGAAGGCGTCACCCTTTCTCACTCCTGCAACAACCAGCTGCAGTGCTGGGGGCCCCCCTCCCTCTACTCTACCAGCTGGGTCAAGCGAGGCGTCAGGGACGCGGAGCTCAGGCCACACCCACGGAGCTGTGGTCTCACTCGGCTCCATGCCTCCCTCCCCGGTGAACCTGGAGGTATTGGGAGAGACCTCTGGCCCCTCTTCTAGATCCCACTGCCAGGGAACAAGCTCATCGCCTCAGGAGAAGGGACCATGCTCTCCGTGATCGATGTGACCGAGGGCCAGTCCAGGCTGCCCCGTGTCGGGTGTAGCCGGGGTCAGGCGTCCTGGGACCCAGGCAGGAGTGGAGGGACGGGCCGCCAGCTCCGTGCACAGCCCTGTGTCTCCGACGCGCGTCCCATCTGCATTTGCTTTCAATTCCATCTCAGTCTGGGGGCCAAAGGAAAACATTTTTTCCCCTAAAAATAACGAGAGCTTGGTCGCACCGAAGAGAGCCATTTGCATGTTTACTGTTGAGACCACATGGAAATTAAAGTTCTATCAATTAGACACAGAAACCCTCCTTCAATGTAAACACCCACATGCAATTTACTCTGTCTGGGAATGTGTACACACACGATACCAAACAGAATTAAACGATCATTAGCGACAGACCGCTGAGGCCTCTTCGGCTGAAGATGCAGCCCGCCTGCCGGAGTACCTGCCTGTGCTCGCTCTCACCGCCTGGTCGCTTGCACTATTCCCGCACCCACAGGGCAGCGCCGGGGTCCCCGTTGGCCGCGGGCTGGAGTCAGGGGCCGGCCGGGGGTGCCTCCCCAGCCCCAGCCAAAGAGGTTGGGAACCTCAGGGGCTCAGCTTTGCAGAGGGGACTTGAAGCTCCTACCCTACCCCCGCAATGCCGGCCTCCTGCCCCCAGCCTTCCCTGCTGCCTCTCCAAACCCTCTCGGCTTGCTGGGGTCGGTGGGGGGGGCAGGCCAGTGCTCTCCTGCGTCGGACCCCGTGCTCTCCATCACACCGCGACACACCCCTGCGTCGCGTCCACAACAAATCACAGGCTCCCGTGTTTTCCCTCCAGCCACGTCCCAGCACGAGGTGTGACACAGGCGCGCGCCGTCGTGCTCCCTTTCATTCACGCGACCGACGAGGCCGTTACTCCACCTGTTACTGGTCTGCCAGCTTCCTTCTCTCAACAGTGACCGGAGTGGGCTGGTCGACCAGGAGCAGGGGGCGATACATGTATTCGTGGACAGCTCCGCGAGTGGAAGAAAGGGTCCCGGTGCGGGAGACGGCTACGGGGTGGGGCCAGGCTACTTCACCAGGGCGGTCAGCACAGTGGCCTCGGCCAGGCTGGGCCTGGGGATGGTGCTTGGGGACCATGAGAGCTGGAAGCGCGCCCAGGACCGCTCAGCAGAGGCCAGGGACCTGCGGAGTCTGACCCCGAAGTCCTGCACCTGCCTCCTTCATCCCAGGGAGCACCCGCCGGCCTTCCTGCAGACCAGGGAGTGGGGGTGATGGAAGGGGAGGTACCAAGCAAGATGGCCTGGTTCTGCCGTCCACGCTCGGGGCGGCCACAGGGCTCAGCCCCGCTTCCTTCCTCAAAACTGCCCGGTCCCATGCTGTCCTGTGTGAACAGATGGGGTCCTCTCTTGCCCTCACAGCGAGGGAGCAGGAAGTTTTCCTGGGGGCCATGTGGTCTCAGAGTTCTTATGTCCAGTGGGTGTCATGCAATCACCCCAAGGGATTTCTGTCAAGATCTGGTGAAGTGTGGATGAGGGGAAGCCCTCAGACACTGAGCCGAGGAAGGACCCAGGCTGGGTGCTTAGGAAAGCGTGTGTCTTTCTGGTTTTTGGAAGCTGGGGAGGGTGCAGGGTCCCGAGCTTCAGCAGCAGCGGGACAGGCTGACACGCCCCACGCAGGTGCACCCCCACCCCCCATCCCCGGGGGCCGGCACCACGCGGAACCAGGGACAGCCCCTCCTGCTCCTGCTCTCTCCCTGCAGCCTGGCCGGGCGGGGCGGGGGGGGGCTACTTTTTATTTTTTTAATTTGAGGGAGCCGTGCCCACTTCCTGACCTGCCTTCCGGGGGTCGCCATTCTTTTTTTGAGCATTATTTTGATAAACAAACAAAAACCATCAGAAAGACCTTTCCAGACAAGCAATTCCCCTGTTTATTGATTTGTCCTGTCAGGCTGTTTTATGCAGACATACATTTTATGGTAAAACTTCGATCTTGCCTTTTACGACAATAAATAAGGCATTGTGCCTTTTCGGTGTCCCTGCGTCCACGTGAGGTCATGTCTCCCGGCGGGCCCGACCCTCACGTCACCTGCTCCCAGTTTTCCGTTTCTGAACGATGGCAGGGAGGCGGCCAGCTAGAAACCAGCCTCTCTAATTGCCAATTAAGCTCCACGTGTGCCTTCCGTACCACGTCCTCTCTGGCTTGAGCGGAAGAGCAGCAGCCCCTTGGCCAGGAGGTCACCCCCACTTTGCAGCCCAGGACCCCCTCTCCCTATCCCCATGTCTCCCCAGCCCGGGGACTCTGGAGGCTCCAAGGGCAGGTTGGGCCACCCGAGTTTCCTGGAGAAGTACACTAGGACAGAGCAGGAGACAGACACGAGCTCAGCACACCCCGTGCGGGTCTCCATGTTCTGGAACAGGGTCTTCTTTTCCCGCTGAGCAGAGCAGGACCATCTCCGGCAGAGCCCCGGGTTCCTGCTTTCTCCCACTGCTGAGGTGTGGGGAAGCGACGCACCGACCCCTCGTGAAGGACCAAGTCAAGGCTCCGGAGGTCTGGGGAGGGACTCTCTGGGCGCCGGACCTGCCCGCTGTCAGATGCAGGATCCACAGGACTGCGGGGTGCCAAGGGGACCTGGAAAAATGGATGGGCCACCGCCTCCCTCTGGAGCTCATTCACATCAACCACGAGGGATAACAAAGCCCAAACCCATCTGGGCCAGTGGACCAGTGACCCTATTCAAGCCAACGGAGGACTCCCTGGAGGAGGCAGCCGACCACCCTCAGGCCAGGGAAGACATGGTCGGGGTTGACCTCCCTGCGGACCAGGCTCGGGGCTCGGGGTCACTGCTGGGCCGGGGGTTGACTGGTCCCCTGAGAACGCTCTGGGCCAGAAGCACGTTCTTTGCCACCTGCCAAGGAATGCGTGGCTCCCCGGACAGACGGGTCGCTCGCCGTGGTCGTAAAATGAACAACTCGTCATCAATTATTTGAAGGCGAATTACTTGAAGTGTAAGAAATAAAAAGACAAATTGGCAATTGGACTTGGTGTGAGAACTTAAGTGGGTAATTTGCATTGGCGAGGGCGTCAGGAAGACAGCGTCCTGGGGGAGAAAAGATGAAGCAGGGTCGGGCGCACTCGCTGTCATTTCGGGGCCTCTTCGCCGAACTCCAGAAGAGGATCCCGGGCTCGGGGTCTGGGCTCCTTCTTTGCAAAGCTCCTTTGCAGAGCGGTTTCCCGGAGAGAATAACCAGGTTTCATGCCTGGGCTACCCTGGGACCTGAAGAGCATTGTCCACAACGTAATGATTTTTACACTGTAATTTTTAATGGGACAAATACTGATGTTGTCCAGAATAAGTTGTTCTTGGACAGTATCCGGTTCCCCAGAGTTCTCTCGATGGAGACCGTGGCTCTATTAGTTCCAATTTTGCAGGGCGAGCCCAAGAAGCAATTGCCTCTTCAAATTGCCAAGCTCTCCTGGGACTGAACGCGCCCGCTGGGGCTCTGTTGTAAACATTCAGAGAGCCAGCTGCGTCCATGGCTGAGGACTCCCCTGCAGGATGTTCTGCTGGGTGGGAAAGAGGCTCTGGAAACCTCGGACAGAATTCCCACCGATCCCTGTGATGAGAAGCGTCACTAGAACGATGTCACGCAGCCTCTCAAGGACCCGGGACCACGCTGCCCCTCCCGCCCACTACACTCTCCACTACGTCCTTCTTTCTCAAACAAATCTTTTTTCTTCATTTACGCTCAGCTTGGGGCTGGAGGGTTTGCTGAGCTCGCCCGCATTGTGTGGTTCATGGTTGAGCAGAGAGATGGGATTTCTGGACACACATATAGGGAGGAGGGCCGAGATGTCCCCCATCACGGCAACAGGCCCTGGGCATGGGGGGCGGTGCTGGGCAGGACGATGGCATCCTGCGGGTCACCCCACCCCCCAGCCCCAGCATCTTTTTAAAGAAGGTGTTTTGCTCAGGACGCCTGGGTGGCTCAGTCTGTTAAATGTCTGACTCTTGATTTTGGCTCAGGTCAAGATTCCCGGGTTGTAGGATCAAGCAGGTGGGGTCGACGCCCAGCGTGGAGTCTGGAGTCTGCTTGCTCCTCTCCCTCCGCTTGTCCCTCTGCTCCTCTTCCCACCCACCGCCCCGCCCCCACTGCTCATGTTCTCTCTCCCTCGCTCGCAAATACAAAAATAAATAAATAAAATCTTTTAAGAAAGAGATTTGGGAGTGTAAACTGAGGAAGGTAGGTGTGTTGACTGCAGGACTTCCCAGAGCCTTTCTTGAGTGACATGTGCCGCGAGAACCTTCCAGGGAGGACGCAGAGGCAGCCTGTCCCGAGGGAGGTCATTCACCAAGAAGCCCGTTTTGCTGTGATGGTCAGTCTAGGGGACCAGTGCCCCTCTTCTGGTCATGCCTGGCAGCCCCGCCCCCCACCCCCCAGCTCTGGGTGGACGCCTCCCGTGACAGGAGTGCCCCGCCGCCAACGTCACCCTGGGCCAAATTTGTGCTAATGTTCCTTTTCCCTACATTGACCTAAATGTTGCTTCCTTGAAGCACCCTGCACCAGCCCCCTTCTGCGTCCTAAAGACTTGTCCTACTTTCCCCAGAGACTTTCTTGCAGAGTACATCCCCTTTCTCCTATAACATGGGTTATATATATATAACCCATGTTATATATATATATAAAACTTAGGTCCTTATAACATGACCTAAGCCCCCTCGCTACCCCGGTCGTGCCACATAGGACACTGGCCAGTTTGTGGCACCACGAGGACCGACTTGTGTGGACATTTCTGGCGCATTCGTGGGAAATTTAGCAAGCACTCCATCCCACTGGCCCATCACCTCCAGCTTTTCCAAGCTTACGCTTCTGTTAATGCAGCCCAACATCCATTCAATCATTTCCCGGCAGCCGCATCACACTGGAGACTTGGATGAAGCACTGAAGATGATTCAAGACCGATCCTCAGTCACAAATTCTTTTTTTTACTCTTGCTGGTGGGGATTTTTCAGGTTTAGACTCAGATCCGTTTTTGCTCTTCCCAGGCTGGCCCCACCCCTGCTTTGGTGCCCGTGGCTCCCTCCCTCCACCCTCCTGCCCCCTCCCCCTGAAGCTCGGTGGCTCTGGGCTCTCAGCGCACTCACCTGTGGAGCTTTTCCCAGAAGCATGTGCAGATGGCCCCCGGTGTGTCCTCAGGACTCTGTCCCCAACACCGCATAGCACGTGCTCTAGAAGAGGCATCCTGCCCATCAATTGTCACATAGTGTCATAGGTTGCACGGTGGCACCTGGGTCCCTAGGGGACATCTGGAAATGTCTGGAGACATTTATAGTTGTCACAGCGGAGGGGGTCGTGCTGCGATCTCATCAAGGCCAGGGACACCGCTAAACACTGTGTAGCGTCCAGGATAGCCTGACACAAAAAGCTACCTTCCCTTAAATGCCGGGAGTGGTGAGTGAGGGAAGCCGGCTGCAGTGGGCTGCGGGTCTTACGTCTGCACTGCCCTGGGAGGCCGCAGGGAGCTCGGTGTGCCTGGACCACAGGGGGCCAGGGCTGTGTGGCAGCGGAAGGGGCTGCAGGGGACCAGGGCAGGGGCAGCCCCAGGGGGTGGGGCACGACCCATTCGCAGATGAGGCTCAGGGCAGGAGGTGACGGCACGAAAACCTTGGCCAGTGCTAACTTCTGGGTGCGGGGGGTGGGACAGTCCAGGGAGGCTGGGCTGATGGAGGGACCCTGGGGCTTGGACAGCGGTTTGCCTCCCGCTATATGCTGGGCGAGCTGCCTGCACGTCTGCCCAGGCAGCAGCCAGAGGGCGCGGGGGCTGTGTGCGCGCGCCTTCCACCTTCCATGAGCGCCGCCCAGCAGCTAGGGCTGCCTCCCACATCCCCGAGATGCCCACGAATCCAGGGCTGAGCTGTGGAGCCCCTCAGGCCAGTGAGGGCCTCTCCAGTCATGCGATGGGATTTGAGGAGCAGAGGAGCGGTCTTCAGGGCGCACAGAGCAGCTGTGAGGCTGGGGCCGCCGGAGCCGGCAGGCGGGTGGGGGGCTGCTCCTGCGTCCTCCGGCTGGTTTCTCTTCCTGCGGGCGCTGTGGGCTTGGATGGCTCTGGGGTCCTCGCTGCGCTCCTGGCCCCCGCCTCGCTGCCCTCAGCTTCACAGGCCTTCCAGCAGCAGGTTTTTGTTTGGATCTTGCATAAGCTTCACACGGAAGGAAGGAGAGCCCCGCTGGACCCCCAGACCCTGGCGTTGGTGACAGGGACAGAGCGGGCGGTCTGATTTTGGTGCAATCTCTGGGATCGACAGCTGGGCAGGGAGACTCCGTGTCTCCATTGGTCTCGGGCGACCCTGCCGTGGGAGTGTCAAGAGGACATGGAATGCCGTGTCCCGGGCACCGCGCGGCGAAGGGGGGCTGCCAGGCATGCGGTCTCCCCAACAAACACCTGCGGGGCCTCTGGTGCACAACCTGCTTCTTATCTCCACCTTCAAACCTGCCCGTGCCCCCTATCCCTGGGGCCCGGGGGTGGTGCTTGCATTCTCTGGGTGCCGTTTCCTGATCCCCGGTGTGGTATGGGGGCCCCTCCTGCTGCCCCCCCAGCACAGCCCTCGTGGTGCCTGTCGTGATGCCCTCCGTCCTCCATCCGCACTGAGCTCCAGGAGGGCGGCGATCCGGGCTCTGCCCCGATGACGCAGCATTTCCTCCTTCGAGTCTGGCCTGACAGAGAAACCCGATCCACACGTGACAAGTGAATTCATACAAGCAACATGCACAGACCGTGCTGGTGGCCGAGGCCTCCCCCGTGCAAGCTGAGCCGCCCAAGCAGGCCTGGTGTCGTGGTCGCTGGGTACGGTGGGCGCCCAGCTCCATCCTGGACGCAGTCCCTCAGCCACGGGTGTGACTCTCACACAAGTCACATGCCGCGTCAGCTCACACAAGGCCTGGAATGGACGACAACTCAGGCCGACGCCCAGAGAGAGGAGACGGGACAGAGCAGAGGGAGAGAGGCCGTGTGGCTGCAGGCCGGCCCCGGAGCTGAGCAGAGGAGCACGGGGACCCCAACCACCGAGCTTCGGGCAGCTGCAGTGCACGGTTTCTGTTGTTAGACAAGAGAAAACATTCATGGAGACCAAGTATTCCCAGGACTCAACTCAAACAAGAGGGTCCCCTCCTGTGCGTGGGACTGGGGGCCTGGGAGAAAGCCAGTGCCCTGGCAGGTGGGCGTTCGGCTGGAGAGGGTGTCAGAAATAACCCTTTCAGCCCCACGCAGCTGCGCAGAGAGCGGGCCACTGGGATTGTCCATTCTGGGTGCGGTCTGCTACTTCGAAATCGGCAGCAGGTGTCCGGGGCCTGGAGCACACTTGGCACTTGCTAGGTGCTCAGGAAATATGTCCTGAATGAGGGACATGAAAGCATTCATCACAGCAGAGCTCCAGCCCTGACCCGGAGAACCGACCATGTGACTTTGTCCACGAGGACTTCCAGTACCTATGGAAGGACACTACAGCCATGGCTGGGTGACCGTGAGGACAGGTGGGGATCCTTCCAGCAAAGGCTGCATCCCCAGCCAGCCCTGTGGCTATCCTGCACCAGGCACAGTAGCTGGTCGCCTCGGGGTGCCGTGACACGGGGCACAACGGGGCAGCTTCGCAGCAGACACGTACCTCTCACGGCCTGGAGGCTGGAGGTCTTCGATCGAGGCGTCGGCCCGGTTGTTTCTTCTTGGCACGTGGACCGCCGCCTGCTCTCCCTCCTCCGCGATCCTCCCTCTGTGTGTGTCTGTGTCCTGATCTCTTCTGGCGAGGACACGAGTCCCACCGCATCAGGGCCCACGCTCGGGACCTCGTCGAACTCCGTCACCTCTTCGTGCATCGCGTCTCCACACCCGGCAGCTTCCGGTGGGGCCGGGGGCGAGGATTTCTGTGCGTGGATTTGGGGGTCCTGATCGGCTCACAGCCGTGCTCGAGGTGAGCCGTTTTCAGTCCTGCGATCACACTCTGCGCAGGTGCCGCCGTGGCGGGACTCCTGTGACTCGTGTGTTGTGCAGCTGGGGCAGGTCGTCTCGGCGTCAGAGCGAGGCTCCGGCTCCCATGCATGAGCTCAGTTCGCACTAGATGGGGGTGAATGAGCGCTCAGGGGTCCCGTCCACTTGCCAGCAAGGGGACCCCTCCTCCCTCCTCCTGCTTGGCGTCCCTGCATCCTGACCTCCAGGACAGGGGGTGTGCTGAGCCAGGGGCGGGCTGTGCCCCTTGGAGGGTGTCGCCCCTCCTCAGATGCCAGCCGACTGGGCCGGCCGCCAAATCGTAGGTCTGGGCTCCTTGCTTTCTCCTCCGGGAAAGCCTGGCCGGGCGAGCGTGAGGACAGACAGGTTTCCTTTCAAGATGCATGAAGGTTGTGTCCCCACCCAGCCCCGTGATGGACTTCGAAGGACGTCTGGATGCGGAGGCCCGGGGCCAGCTCCTTCTGCCTGCGCGGAGTGGGCCGGACGGAGCCAAGCAGAAGCAGATGTTATCCCCTCCTGTATCCGCTTTCGTGTCGACATTTTTTTCTTCTCAGACTCCGGTGTGTGTTATCGACCTGAATATATGCATGTAAATACCCGGGCGCCGTGCCGTCTCTTCTCGTTGAGGAATAAATCAGCTCTGCTTTGGCCTTTTGCCCGAACAGGTTTAAACAAACAACCTTGCAGTTCGACCCGCGTGTTTTCGACAGGAGACTCCAAGCGGCTGCGGGGGGTGGGGTGGGGGTGGGGTGGGGGTGGGGGGGGCGCCGGCTCACCAACGCGTCATGTCGTCCCGAAGAGCCCGGGACCCCACTGGAGAGCGACACACAGGAGCGGCCTTGTCCTGTCACCGCTGGGGAGGGCGGTGGGCCCATGGCGCCCGGGGAGGGGGCGCTGCTTCCCTCCCGGCCGTGTGGGGCAAGCGCCAGCAGGTGCAGGACGAGGAGGGATTGGAAAGCAGGCAGTGAGGCTTCTGTCTTCAGAAATGAGACAAGACGGGCAAGTTCAGCTGAGAGCAGACGGGAGGAGGCAGACAGCGAGTGCTGGAGCCGATATGAGTAAGATTTAAAACGGAAAACCCATAGAGAAAATCTGCACAATTGAGAATATCCGCACAACGCACCCTTTCTTTGGAACGGTGACTAAAACAGATGACTCTCTCGCCAGGCTACTACGCATGGTCACAAGTGGCACACGTCAGAAGGAAGAGAGGGGCCGCCACCACGGAGCCCACCGTCAGTCAGAGGGTGACAGGAACAAGTCTGCATCCACACATTTGATACATTAGATGAAACTGGCCACTTGTACGCAACACAACTAGCACGACCTACACGAGGATGGAGAGCTAACATGGATCTTATATTCATAAAGAAATTGCATCAATAATTAACTTTCCAAGAAAGGAAACCCCGGGCCACAATGGGTTCATCAGTGAACACTACCAAATACTTTAGGAAGAAACGGTACCAATTCTCCACAATCTCTTATAGATGCAGAGGGAACATCTCCTAACTCCTTCCACGTGGCCAGCATGATCCCAATACCAAAACCAGATAAAGACTTTACAAGAAAGGAAAACCGTCAGCCAGCATCAGTCATGATCACGGACGCAGCAACAATTCTCAACAAAGTGTCAGTAAATTGAATCCCACAACAGATAAAAGGAATTATATGCCGCGACCAAGTGGGATTTATCTCAGGTGTGCAATGGTTTGCCATTCAAAACAAATGAATGGTTTTGAAGAAAAATGCAGGAAAAGCATTTGACAACATCCCGCAGCTGTTTGTGCAAACAAAGTCTGGCCCGGAGTACTCGCCCAATTATCATTAAAGGTTGTGATTTTAAGTGGCATGTCTATGGTCTTCTATTTTAGAATTCCACCGAGAATCTACCCGGTTCATATTCGCTTGGGCTTAAAATTCTGCTGGGTGACGAGTGGACTGCCTTTCACTGCATCTCAGAGCTGGCTTCCCTCCGGTGGGTGGAGGAAGCGGTCAGGACATGAACTCCGGGGCCCCAGCTCTGCAGACTCTGACACGGTGGGTCTGGGGGTGTGCCAGGGAGCAAGACCACTCAGCTCTGGGCACAGGCGAGTCTCATGATCGTCACTGTTGGGACGTTCATGAGCACGGAGGGAATGAAGCCGGAACAAGAACATTTCCATCTGGGAATAAAGATGCAAACAGGCGTCAGAATAAAGTTCTGTGGGTGTGAGACGGAAAGTCAAAATCGAAAGCGGTTTCTCAAAACTCATGCACGGTCACCTACAAGGATGGGTCTCGGGCACAT
This sequence comes from Mustela nivalis, assembly GCF_964662115.1. Classification (NCBI taxonomy): domain Eukaryota; kingdom Metazoa; phylum Chordata; class Mammalia; order Carnivora; family Mustelidae; genus Mustela; species Mustela nivalis. Next base: position 141,382,608 of record NC_139027.1, on the reverse strand, counting down.
TTGAGTTTTAATTGTTCTGTAGATAAAGAAACAGTGTAACACCATAGGTAGGTATATTGTTCCGAAACCTGAAATCTTTGCTACAAAGTATCATTCGGATCCTTCCACCCCTTGAACAACCCCTGAATGCCGGCGGTGCCCACGGTGCCCACTGTGAGCCGGGATGAGCATGCAGGTGCCAACCTGGGCGGACTACATTGTTACCATAGTAACCCTATATCATCACACGGATTGCAACAGTTACCGCTCGCCGTCGCGGTGGTGGAAATACGACAGGACACGGATCTAATTAGATAGACACACACAGGCGTATCGTGGTTTGGAACAGCCCCAAGTACATTTGACCTTGTTTCCTGCTGCGTTAGAAGCAGTGGCCTGGGCCCAAGGCTTCTGCAGGGCCCCGGGCTCGCCTGCCTACACCTGTCTCTGCAGTGGGTCCTGGCCTGCCCGGAGGCGCTGCAGGCACATCGTTGATTCTGACTGTAGACCTCCCTTGGCTTCTAGGGGCAGCTTACCCATCAGAAGTCAGAGGAAACTTCCGCCCCAGACTCCCCACTAGCAGAGCTAGTGGGCTAAAATGATTCCCTCTGTCCCTTTCTCCCTGTCTCTCCTCCCCCGACCCTGCTTCTTCCTTTCCCTCCCCCTACCCCCGGATGGGCCCACAGATCTATATTTTCTCTTTCTGTCTGTCTTTCTCAGCCCTTATCGGCATTTTCAACACAAAAGTCCAGAAAGAGAGAGTCAGGCAGAGGTGGCCGGCACAGGTCCCTGGCTCTTGGCTGGCCTTCCTCCCCACAGTCACTGCTGCAGCACAACATGGCCCTGGGTCCCTGATGTCCCAGCCTGAAGGTGATGATGGTCGTGTGGGAGCCGGGGTTCTGCCTGGGCCTCCGCTCACCCTGTGGGACTGAGGGGCTGTCGGAGGCCGCAGGGCACAGGCAAACCCGGGACTCCCCGTGCTCAGACTCCCCGGAGCCTTGACCTTTACAGCCAAGGGCTACTTTGTTTTCTCGCTCTTGAACACTCCGCTGCATGGAAACAAGAATGGGCTTTCAGGGACAGTCCCTTGTCTTCGACATACAAAGTGGTTAGTGGAACAGACGCAGCAGGACGTCTCACTGAGATGTTAATGTGCATTTCAGGTTTTGCAATTGTCCATTCTTGCATCTGAAAAAGGAAACCAGCAGCTGCTGGGGTCCTGGAACTGAGCTGATCTCGGTGTTATGACGAACTGGCGTGGTCCTTCCATCGAGGCCGGGGTGCGCTCCCGGCTAACGCGAGCATGAACAAGCTGGGGCCCGTCTCCACCCCTGCGGCGAACCCGCAACCAGCCCAGCAGTCCCCCCCCCGCCGTGGGCGGAGCTTCATCCTCATCCTGACCTTCCCGCCCCAGACAGAACAGCTGCTGCTGTCCCCAGCCAGAGATCACGCCCCCTTCTGACCACACCCCATCCTGAGGGAGACCCCTTCCCTACGCCCCCCTCAAAACCCAGCCGCAGAGCAGGCTCTTCTCACAGCAGCGTCCTGGCTCCTCAGGATGGCTGTGTCCCTTGCAAGATTCTCCCAGTAGGTGGGCCTGGGCCCTTGGCTATTAGGACCCTGATGTCACATCGGTATCGCACGGACAAGGGCAAGGACAGGGTCAGGGCCATGTATCTCCTCCAGGGGCACCTGCAGGGCAGCAAGCAGAACTAGTCTGAGGAGGTTTTTATTTCTGATTCTGCATGGAAGTCTAAGCAGCTTCTCAGGTTCTGTGGTGTTGGCCCTGAGAGGGGACAGGAAGACCATTTGAGGGGAGGATGGTGGGAAAGGAAGTCAGAAAGAAGTGGGGCAAGCGCAAGGAGCGGGAGAGACACGGAGGGAGGCAGGAGGGGCCGCTGGCCTGGGGGTCCTGGGCCGTAGCTCGGGGACAGCAGAGCAGCTGAGCCTTGGGCGATGTGGGAGGGCCTGGCTTGGTGGCTCCCATCCTGGGCCAGTGCACCTGTGCGTCCAGACGGCACAGAGGTGATGGCGTCCAGGATCTCACCCACCCGCTTGGACAGAGAGCACGTCCGCCATGGCTAGCCTAGACTGAAGACCAAGGAGGAGGTCTCTCCAATTTCTTTGCTCTTCCTAAAATCCCTGTGTTCTTGGCAGGACCTGGGGGTTGGAGCGAGGCCCGGAAGTACCTGAGCTTTAGTTTGGTTGGACTCAGACCCATCTGAGTCTGCAAGGTCACGTTCAGCAGGAGGCGGACCCCATCATGGCAGCTGCCGTCCTGCAGGACCGAAGCCCAGGCTTCCTTCCGCAGCGCGAGGACGCTTGGACTCTTCCTGACTTGTTGAAGCTGTTCTGACTCAATCATTAAATCTCACACTTCATCCATCTTCTGAGCAAACATTTTGTACCAGATGCAAATGTCTGTGTGTTGCTGGGAGCAAGAATCCTACGTCTGAGGCGCGGTTAGCTGTGCTGCTCTTCGTACGGAAGGAAAACAGTCCATCACGGGCTGCTCAACGAGCCTTCCCTGTCACCGAGAGACTCGCCTTGTTAAAAAGAGGCCCACAGCTGTCTCTCATACCCCCAAACCCTCTGAAAGCTGCAAATTCATAAATAAAGCCCAAAATAGAATTTGAGCATGAACTGCCTTACCCAAGGTGTGAAACACTTAGCACTAAACAAATCCTCTCTCTTGTAACTGTTGCATAAACAATGGGATGAAATATAAGGCGGGATACAGGAAGCCTTGGGAGACGGTGCGCGGAGGAGCTCGGCTTTGTTAACACGAAGCTCTTTTACCGTTTCTGCTCAGCCACTTCCGTCCACAGACAATCACCTTCGCAGTTCGAGCGCGCGTTTCCTCCTCTTTGCTTGAATTCGGAGAGCAGAGATGGCAAACATATCTTGATGCGTGGATTTAGTTGGATCTAAGCTAGGCTCACTTTGCCTTCGGCGCGAGCGCAGGAAAGGGCAGCGAAATCCCAGCATGGCGTTCGAGAGGTGCCCCAGGAGCTGTCCGTGACCCACAGAGGCTGCCCGTGCCCCACAGGGCTCTATCGCCGACGCTGTGTAACACCAGCAAAACAAACCAACAAAAGACGTTGTAAATCATTCCGTGATTCAGTTGTATGTAGAATTAAATCCCATGCCTGGAAAGCACATGCGTGTTTATCATGGGGGGCGTGCAGGGAGAGTGAGGGAGCGTGCAGGGAGAGAGAGAGAGAGAGAGAGAGTGTCAGTGGAGACCCAGATGCCTAAGTTAGATTAGAATTTCCTTATGGCCCCATAAATAACTTCTATGCAAGTTAAATTTTTTTTTTTTTATAGCAGAGGAATAAATTTACACTTCGGCTTTTTGGTTCTCTCTGAAAATTCATCTCCATAAAAAGAGTAAGCATGTGTACAATATTAAACATGCCATTAAAAGGTATTTAGAATTGCCATTTTGATTCCAAAGCTTTGCCAGAGCATCTTGCCCGCCCTTACCCTCACCCGGAGCCGAGAAACACGCTTCGCTTCCTCTGGACCATCCCTCCCGCGGCTGCACGCCAGGCCCATTGAGGATTTTATCACTTGCCAAGTTAGAAAGCACAATTTGCTAACATTCAGTTCTTTTGTGTTGTATCCAACTTTGCACCTCAGAAAGCATTATTGGGTTTATGTGTCTGGAAGTATTTTTCATTATTCATATTTAAATCATGTTCCTTTGAGAAGGAGATAAAGGCTGGAAATTTTTATCAAGAGACAAATGATGTAGGTAGTGAAAAATCTCAGGCTTTTATTACTGACAGTACAAAGCATTCCAGCAGCAACCAAATACTTAAATAACTTCACGTCTGAGCATAACACAGTTAATGACGGAAGTAGTTGGAGGGCGAGAGAGAATAAGCCAGCTCTTTTACAACTTTCTTCCTTAATCAGGCTGACCAGATGGCCGGCTCGGAGTCTAAAGATGTTTGGGCCCATTTCACTCCAGGCCTTGTGGAGAAACCTCGGGCGTGTCTCTCTCAGGGTCAGGGCGGACTTCACCTGCCGGGAGGTCACCCGAGCCCAGAACACACATATCAGGGAGAGTGTGACTTGCCTCACAGAAAAGATTTCCTCCGGGGAAGGAACGCTCGCACCAGACAATGCGTCCATCACTGAAAGAGATACTTTCAATTCAGCAAGAATTTGATAACAAGTAAAAGCAAATAAATACGTCTTTTGAGTCCTTATAAATGTGGTAACTCAGAAGAAGTTCTTCTGTAAGAGAATTTTAAAAAAATAGTTAAATTTGTTCCCACAAAAACAGAGGACAGAAGAATCTGTTCTGGTAGCTTCGTTTTGGGGTGGGGGCGAAGTTCATTTGCTTTTGTTACGTGGAGAATCTACAGGATGCCCAGAATCCTTTCCGGACGGTCACGGGACAGGAGCCGCTGCTTTGAGTCCCCGCATGTCGGGGTGCACCGCAGCCGTGTGGTGTCTTGTTAGGACGGAGGCTCGGACCGGGCGCGTCTGGGGCTGGGTCAAGGGCCGTCTTCCCGACAAGCTCCCAGGTGATGCGGAACCTCCTTGTCCTCCAACCTTACTTTGGAGAACGAGGTTCTCGAGCTTTGCAAGCAAGATCTCTTAGAGATTCTGGTAGACTCCGTGAGGGGAGCACCATTATCGCTTCCGCTTTTAAACCACAGAAGCTGAGGGTCCGAGAGGTGAGGCAGCCCTCTGTGTCTGCCTGGGTTGACGGGGCCCCTCCCCGCAAAGATACAGCTATTACGTGATTACATTAAAGATCTCAAGAGGAGATCATCTGGATTAACCGGGTGGATTCTAAATCTAAGAACTAGTGTCTTTTTAAAATATATAATTGATTGAAGTTTTACTTTTTATTTATTTTATTATTATTTTTTTATTATTAACACATAATGTACTATTTGTTTCAGGGGTGCAGGTCTGCGGGTCACCAGGGCGCACACAGTGTTCACCGCAACGCGTGCCCTCCCCAGTGTCCGTCCCCCACATGCCCCTTCCCTCCACCCCCTGCCCCTCCAGCAACCCTCAGCTTGTTTCCGGAGATTAAGGGTCTCTTATGGTTTGTCTCTTTCTCTTGTTTCGTCTTGTTTCATTTTATCCTCTCTTCCACACGTGAGAGAGACCATATGATAAATGTCTTTCTCTGACGGACTTATTTTGCTTAACATAAATCCTCTAGTTCTATCCACATCATTGTAAATGGCAAGATTTCATTTCTTTTGATGGCTGCATAGTATTCCATTGTGTATGTGTACTGCGTCTTCCTTATCCACTCATCTGTTGATGGACATTGGGCTCTTTCCATACTTTGGCTACCGTGGACATTGCTGCTGTGAACATTGGGGTGCACGTGCCCTTCGGATCACTACATTTGTATCTTTAGGGTAAATACCCAGTAGTGCGATTGCTGGGTCATAGGGCAGCTCTATTTTCAACTTTTTGAGGAACCTCCACGCTATTTTCCAGAGTGGCTGCACCAGCTTGCATTCCCACCAACAGTGTAGGAGGTTCCCCTTTCTCCGCCAGCATCTGTCGTTTCCTGACTTGTTAGTTTTAGCCGTTCTGACCGGCGTGAGGTGGGATCTCATCGTGGTTTTGATTTGTATTTCCGATGCCGAGTGACGTGGAGCACTTCTTCGCATGTCTGTTGGCCGTCCGGATGTCTTCTTTGCAGAAATGTCTGTCTGTGTCCTCTGTCCATTTCTTGTGGGATTATTTGTTCTTTGGGTGTTGAGTCCTTCAGAGATTTTGATACCAGCCCTTCCCCTGATATGCCATTTTGAGAGACAGAAGAGGAGCGACGTATGAGGGCCCGGGGGGAGGGGGGAAGCCACACAGAGACAGAGGCAGTGGTGGGAGGTGATGAACCCCAAGCCAAGGAACACCTGACACCACCAGAAGCTGGAAGAAGTGGGAAGGATCCTCCCCCAGAGCCCCTTGAGGGCAACAGCTCTGACACCCTGACCTCAGACTTGTGCGCTCCAGACTGAATCTGTTTCTCTTCCTTTAAGCCCCCCCCCCTTCGTGGTACTGTGGTTTGGCGGCTCTTGGGGACTAACATCCCCCGGAGGTGCCGGGTTAGCCCAGGACGTCCCAGGTCCCGCCCTCCTTCCTGTGTCAGTGGGGCTCACCCGGTCACTCCGGGTCCAGCCGGGCCCTTCCCTGCGCTGCATAGGCACCCACGTCATCACCGTCCCTTCTGCAGCCCCCCCCCCCACCCCGGGGCCTCCTGGACCTGAGAGCTGCCGGCCCCTCCCTCCCGGCGTTCTGCCCCTGTGTCTGGTGAACCTGCCGCTGGGCGGGAGGGGGAAGGGGTGGTCAGCTCCGCACTCACAGCGAGAGTATTGGCTCCTCTGATGGTGGGGATCTTGTTATCTTCATTCTAAAGGGCAATGCTCCTTGGCTTTGAGTCATCCAGGAGATCTCGTGGGTAGAAATGGGGAAAAGTACAAAGGAGGCGTTTTGCCCGCTGCACACCTTACCCGGCAGTCCCAGCTGAGGCTGCGGCAGCGTGCAGGGGGGTGGGGGGCGAGGAGGCTCTGCGTGCATCCCTACTCAGAAGCCTGCCTATGCCGCTGGGTGGAAAGCCTCCTCAGCCAGCTGGGATTTCTGGCCTGGGGTTCGCAGAGGTGCCCAGAATTTCAGAACCTTCTCCAGAGTCTGCTCTGCCCGGTGAGCAGCTTTGTTCCATGCGTGGGCACCGCTGCAGAGCGTAAAGCGTTCCGGGGCCCCCCGGACTCCAGGGTCCCAGCTTCCTCATTGTCCGGTCCCATCTGTGCTGCGAAGCTGTGGGAACAGCTCCGGGCCAAGGCCGACAGCCGTGCGGGTCAAACGCCCCAGGATTCCCGCCTCCGGCCCGGCCCGGCCCAGCAGCCCCGCAAGGCAGGTGCTGTCTGTCTTCTCGCCCAGGTCACAGACACGGAGATGGAGGCCCAGGCAGGTGAATTCAACCCTCGAAGTATTTGCAGCTGGGAAGTGGAGGCCTCACGATACAAACCTCCTGGCCACGGAGGCCACGGTCCGACCCCATACAGGGAGGCCTCCCAGAATTCATGTCGGGTGAGGGTCGTCTGCATGGGGCCCACGTGACTCTTTGGGGCTTGATTCCACACAGGTGTTCAGGGGTCATTTCCTGGTGATAGTTCCAATGGCAGGTGATGAAAGAACTTAGTGACCTAAATGGAGCAGACGTGTGCCCGTCAGAGGGGTGAGCCAGAGCGGCTCAAGGGAGGCTCAGAGCGCTCCAAACACCTGCTTCAGCTCCACCAGACGCCCGGAGCTGCGAGCAGTGCACCCCAGCTGGGGACGGGACCCAGGGGCTGCCGAGGTCCTGGGACACTAAGACCACGGTCTCATCGTCCTCATCACCTGCAGGGAGGGCCGGCCCTGCTCCGTGCTAGGAAGGAAATTACATCCTGTGCATTCCGAAGTTGGAGGACAGAAGGTACCAGAAGCCCGGAAGATGAGTATCTCTCTGGGGATAAAATGCAAAACCAACATTTTTATGAAATAGCATTTAGCTGCAGCGTGAAAGATAAAGAAAATGCAAATCGCCTGGGGGTGAGGGGGTGGCATAGGCGGTTCCAGGTCTGCCGCCTTGGATGGTTTCCTCGCGAGCAGCCCGCGGTCGCCGATAAACAAGCCTCCAAGGTAACAGATCAGAAGCACTTCAGTGTAGATAAAAGAACGAAATACAGCAGCGATTCTCTGTTACGGGACTTTGCAGGGGGACTAAGAGCACAAGGTTAAATTCTTTTAAAAAAAATGGAAAAGGAGAGAAAAAGAAACAGATGGTGGAGTGTTCGCCAATAAACACAACCCCAGCCTCCGAGAAAAGGCGTGGTCACGGGATGAGCCGTTTCCCTGGTGTTTAAAACAAAGCGAGGGACAGCCTTCAGGGTCAGCACAGGGGGTCCGACTTCTCCATCAGCCCAGGATGTGAAATGTCACGGGCTTCCTCCCGAAGTTCCCCGCTCGAGAGCCATGTCCAGGAATGCCCGCAGGTGGGGGCGCGTCGGGGCCGGGGCACGCGCCCAACGGGAGAGGCCAGGTGGGAATGGAACCTCTCCTTGTCAGAGGATGTCAATTTCCCCTTGGTGTCTGTCCCCCACCAGCCACGTGGCCCAGCGTCCACTGCGGGAACCGTGAGATGATGGCTTGCAAACTCTGGGTTTGAGCCCTGCTGCCGTGGGCCCGGCGGCTGGTTCTGCTGTAGGTTTGCTGCACACCCAGGATCCCGGCTGAGCCCCGGATGGCATCTTGGCTGGTCTCGGAGAATCATGCCATGTGGGACGGTCGTGTCAGCTTAGGCCACTGGCTCCTGCAAATTTGGCCTGCCACAAGAACAGGGGACATTCTCATTCAACCAGTCTTTGGTTAAATCCAGGGCTCCTCCTCTCTGCAGGGGAAGCACCTGCTTTGCTTCTGTAAGTCCTCTCCCTTAGGTCCCACGGGCTGAGCTGATTCCACGGGTGCAGGTACAATCCAGAAAAGCTGTCCCCAAGAAGGTCGGTGACCCGGCTGCCCGCTCTCCTGCGGGAGAGCCGTTGGGCTCATCAGTAATCTTTCCTCTGAGTCATTTTTCTCTTTCTGTCTGTAAATAGAGACAGTGACGGGAACTTAGAGCCCTGTCGTGAGAATTAAATGGCATCGAGTTAAGGTTAAACGGTGAGGTACAGGTCCAGCAAGTCTGAGGAGAGAGGACATTTTTCTGTGTCTGCCTGTTTCCAACCGTCTCGACCTAGATGCCTTGTTTGTGATGCCCCAGACAGAGCGTAGAACTAGGCAGGCAGTTGCTTGCAAAAACATCCTGTTTTTATTTTAATTTCATTAAAAAATCAGTTCACTCTAGTAAAGTCTGAAATAAAGATTGTGTGAATGAGCAAAGGGGGTTTTAAATTATTAAACATTTTGTATTTTCTATGGGAACCATCGTAAGAAAACTTAGAAGGTCCACAAGGGTCATGTCCCTTTGTCCTTCCCGATTTCCCTTCCCTTCCATCCTTGCCCTTGGTCACTTGATGCTCAGAGGGCGCAGGGAAAGACACCCGGCCTTGGTGACCATCTCCCTTCAGCCGGTCCCTCTCTGCGCTCGCGCAACAGAGCGAGAAATGGCATTGAACGGTTTCCCTGTTCCCCGGGCCTGGAGGTACAGCCAAGTGCTCCGTCATTTTGTTCGTTATGAACAAGTTCTGTGCTCATTCTGTGTTGTGCTCTCTCCTGGGTCTACCTCTCCAGAGCCTCCAAGTAGATACCAGAAACTGGACACACACAGCGCCCACCTGAGGCCCATCCATCAGAGCGGTCACCGACCAATGAGCGTGTGCGTGAGGCTGTCTCAGTGCCTGTTTGTGACACCGAAGTCACTAAAAAGCATTTGTCTCCCGTCGGAAAGGAAGCAGCCCAGACATCCCACCGAGCAGTGTCCACCGCAGTGTCCCGGCCTTTCTTCTACATTTTACTTCTTCAGAGCACAGCACTCTCTGAGAACAGGCGCAGGCCAGGAGTGACCAGGGGCTGCCTCGGAAGGGAGGCGCCGTGGCTGTGCTGGCCGAGGGTCCATGGGGGAATCTGTCCAGCGCCGTGTGTGACGGAGACATCAGGAGGCCGTGGGGCTAGGGCAAAGGAAGGGTTCTCTGCCTCCGTGATTCCAAAATAGTGTGTGCGATGTTTCATCTCATTTTTTTTAAACAATATTCCTCTTTCTCTCTGAGAGAGGGGAAGGAAGCAGGCAAGAGGCTAACAACGATGATTCTCTGGGCCAAAGCTCATGTTTTCACGGAAGTTAATTTTGAAGGAATTGCAGATTCAGAGGCGGCTGTAAGAAAGCCCGTGGGCCCCTCCCCCAGTTTCCCCGATGGGAACGTCTCGCAAGATTAGGTCATGCCTGGATACTGGCATGGGTAGATCGGTGCTCAGACCTCGGCAGCCCGGCGGGGACGTGTGCACGCGCGTGTTCACCGTTCTGCAGCGGTGTCACACGTGCCTCCGTCGGGCCACAGTCCAGAAACGGACGAGTCCATCACGGTGACCTGCGGGGGCCCCGTTTCTGTAGCCGCCCCTCCCCCCCCTTCTTCCAGAATCTCCAGGAACCACTTGTCTGTTCTCCATCCCTGTCATTTTGTCGTCTCAAGAAAGCTGTATAGGTAGAATCAGACAGTAGGTGACCTTTCGGGACTGATGCTTTTCCACTTAGCAGCAATCCCTTGAGGCCCATCCAAGCTGTTGACTGCGTCCATATTCCTCTGCTTCCTGTTGCCGACCGGATCCCACGGATCTACGACGGACCCTGTGGCGGCTCGGCCACTCACCCACGAAGGACCTCAGGGTTGTCCCTGCTTGGGGACTTCCCTCTAAAGCTCTGTTAAAAATGGATGTGTGGACTTTTGGGGGAGCTTCAAAGTTCATTTCTCTGGAACAAAAACCTGAGGGTACCGGTTGTTGGGTCGCACCTTAGAGCACATGGTCAGCTCCGTAAAGAACAAAAACCAGACAGCCCGCAGTTTCCCAGAGAGGCCGCGCCGGGTCCCATCTCCACCAGCCGTAGACGGGCATCGCAGCCTCCCTGCATCCTCACTAGCATTTGGTATTTGCATCATAAGTTTTGTAAAATTAGCCGTTCTGATAGATGCGCAGCCAGATCTCACCGTGGCTGTGACCGGCATCTCCGTGGTGGCCCATGATGCCGGCTGACGGCCCATGCACCCCCCTCCCCCACAGCGTCCCCATCGGTGACAGCTCCTCAGTGTCTTCTGTCCATTTCCTAGTGGGTGTGTCTGGGTGTTATTCTTGACTGTTGGGTTACTGGTACTTTCTGGATGGAAGTCCTCCTCCAGCCCACAGCCCGTCACTCTGTCCTCTTTACGAGGACTTCCCTAGAGCAAATTTTGATTATGTTGAGATCCGATGAGTCAATTCATGCCTTTGTGGAATTTGCTTTTGGTGTCAAGTCTAAAGATGTTCCACCCAACCGTGGGTGCTCAAGTTTCCCGCCCACATGGTTATTTTCTTCTAAGCTTCCTTCTCGGATGTTCCTCACTGATGTCCACAATGCACTGATGTGGATCCGGGCACAAGGCATGGGCTCAGGTCGAGCCTCGTGACTGCCCGGGGTGTCCTGTTGCTGTGGCTCTGTTTGCTGGAAAGGTCATCCTTCCTCCCCTGAGCTGTGTTTGTTACCTTATGCAAGACCCGGTTTGGGGGTATTTCTGTGGGTCTACGATGGCGTTCCCTGTTCTGGCCCGTTGATCTGGGTGGCTCTGCTCAGTCGCCAAAACCACAGGGTCTGGGTCACTTCGGCTTTGTGGCGGGACTTAACAGTGAGTAGCGACTCCTCCCACTTCAGGCTTCTTGTGCGAGATGGTTTTTAGCTCCTCTGGATTCTGCATCTCTTGTTTTTTAAATGATGAAAAGCTTTTGCTAGCATGAGAAAAAGGTGTTATGAAAAAAAAAATCAAAGAAAGTGTTCTATACCCAACAAAACCTCTTCAATGCACCTTGTGTTAGTGGGGAGTTAGGAAAACCCATGGTTGCCGGAAAACACAACAACAAAGTAATCCTGAGGGGCCAGTGGGCCCTGAGCCGGGGTTCCTCTCGGACTACACCTGCCGCCGCACCCCGAGCCCTGATGGGGGAGGGGCGACAAAGGAAACACGCACCCGTCTTGCACCGTCTGGGTGGACAAGTCAGCTGGGGACTCAGCCTAAAGCCAGGCTCTGGAAGACAACGTCCTCACAGAAATCAGATGAGACCCCCGTCGTCCGGGGAGATGCCTGTCCCAGCCTCGGCTCGCGAAGAGGGAATGCCGGGGAAGGACCATCCCTCGGCACTTCTGGGACTCAGGCACTTCAACGTGGGGTCACTGCACGCCTTTCTTATGATCTTTTCAACTTACGTCGTACTTCTAGCTCTGTCTCCTGTTTAATTAGCTCACGTTAATATTGTTCACAATCTCATTGTGGTCCCTTTTCCCTCATCAGTCTTGCTGCTTTTCAGAGAGCAACATTTTTTAGCTTTTTGAAATTTTGAAAATTGGGAAAATGCCTAGAAAAAGATCTATTCCTAAAAAATAAATCAGAAAGAAATGCCAAGTAAGACTACAGTGAAATCTCATTTCACACCCTGTTCCGCGACTGCCGGTGACAGTGACGGGTCAGTTTGGCTCTCTGTGTGATCGCCGGTGTCCTCATGTCTCGCAGGTGGGAACGTAAGCAGGGACGACCCCTTTTGAAACGGTTTTGTGCTACCTGAGGAAGTCGAAGCACCCGCCTGTGACTGCGGATTCCCACTCCTCGGGGAACTCGCGGAGAAACACTTGCTCACACGGAGCAGGAGAGGCCGGCCCTCTGGGTCAGCACGTTGCTGGTAAGAGCAGGAATCCGTAGACAACCCAAACGTTCGCACCCATCGCCGTGGGGCTTCCAGGGCCCCTGAGGGACCTACGGCTCTTCCAGCAGCACAGCGGACCACCAGAAAGGCACTGTTGTGGGCAACGAGTTACAGAAGAAATGACAACATGTTTTCTCAACAGGAAGTTCAATGACACGCCAGACTGAGTTGACAGGGACAGATCCGTGCTGATGCAGTAAAGTTAAAAACTGGAAGAGGAACCTGAAAAACACAGAGATTAGACCAGTGGCTTCTTCTCGGAGGAGGGGCTGAGAGCAGAGGTAAGGGGGTGCCCCTGCGTGTTTTATGGGTATTATTACCTTTTCCCCCCGCACACACCCTTAGATAATAGGAAGAAGGCAAGCCTTCCCCATCTTGGGCAGCAGTACTGGGAGGGGGCGAGGCAGGGGTGGCTCCCAGGGAGGCCCTGAATTTGCACGGGGACCCCTGGGCCTTGGCTCCGGGAGGGCTGGGGCTAGAGCAGGGTGTCCCTGGATTGCCTGTGTTTTCTACCGGAAGCTCAGGCTTAGCCGGGCTAAGCGTACTTTAATGCGCTCCTCCGGGGGGCTTGGCCCCAAGGGGGTTTAAAGGTGCCCTCAACAAGCTGCTGTCAGGGTGGGGAGACACCTTTACTGCTTTCTCCAAAAGATGGACCTGCCCCCACCCTCGACTCCCTCGGCGTGCGGGAGACGCCCGCAAGGTGAAGGAGGCAGCAATAAACAGGTTCTAACCTCCGAGAAGCTGGGGCTGACGTGGGACAGTCGGGGTCGGCTTGGCCGCTGCCCCACAACAAATCTCCTCGGGGCAGCACCCGCCGGCGAAACCGGCACGCCGGGGCGGCAGAAAGGTCTTTGGGGATCTGACGAGCTTTCTCTGGGAAGGTGAAGTATTTAAAAGGCAGATGTGGTTCAAGGTTATCTCTCTGATAAGGAACGCAGCTCTGGGAAGACACAAATCACTGAACTCTCCTAAAAATGCGTCCGGCAGCGGGCATCTCTCCCCCCCCCCCGGCTGCCCCTGGGCAGCACAGAGTGGGCGTCCTGGAGGCGGCCCGGGGGGCAGGGCTGGAGCGCACAGAGACCAGGTGCTCGCTGGGCTGCAGGGAGCTCTCTGCCAGGGACCAGTGGGCAGACATCCAAAGCAGGTGCCTGGTGGCTTTCCCGAGGACGCCCTCCTCGGAACCCTAACCCTGCTTCCCTCCCGAAGCTGCTCCTGGCAGGGAGCTCCCGGGGTCTCTCGGGGGCGGCTTCAAAGGCTGTACCAGCTCCTGGGCAAATGCCCCCACACGGGAGACCTCGGTGGGTAAACGCGTCCCCGGTCGTGTTGGCAGGACCGTCCTCCTCACTGCTCGCCCCATGTTGTCACCTGCGTCCGCACGGAAGGGGTGAACCCCTGGCGGCCAATGGCCCGGACTGGCATTTCCATGGTCTTCCAAGGCTGCCAGGACGCCCGTGAAACCGAGTGTCTTTCCCAGGGAGCACAGCTGGCGCTCAAGCACGCTTCGGGGCAAGCGAGGGGACCGTCATGTGACCTGAAAGCTGGCGGATCGTATTTCCAGAGCATACGTAGAATCATTAGTCAGTTATCACCTTAAGAGACAAAAGACAAGACTGAGAAGAAATGGCGCAGAAAAGATGAGGCGTGTCTGTCACAAAGAAGAACACGTTCGCCCTCAGCAGGAGCGCCCTGGGGCGGCGTTTGCTCACGGGGTGGGGGGCGGCGTGTGAGTATCTTTGACGTGGCTTGGGCAGGTGCATCCTGTGACACTGCGGATGGAGGCCAGATGCTCTGCCCTGTGCCTGAGGGAGACTTATCCCACCTGGACGCACACTGGGACTGCGGAGCTCGGAGGGCTGAGCGGAGACCCACACACACTCCGAGGCTTTGCTGACCGGCCATCAGTCCAGCGAGTCTCAAAGCAAACGCTGTAGCCCTGACCCCAGGCAGCCGGTCAGCTGAAACCTGTTTGTGTTTCTGACGTGTATTTTCCACTCATTGATCCCATATTTCACGACTGGGAGGCAGGCTTTCTGGAGAGGGCAGGAAAATTCATGCAAATAGTAATGAGAAAGGAACCCCCGGTGTAAAGAAGAAGGACATTTGCTAAGGAGACTTGGACTTCCCAAGTCCAGAACTTGGATTCTTCCAAGTACTAACAATTCTAACAATTCCCTGGTTGTTAACCCAGGAGATTTGAGCAACTTCTCCCCCAGTGAGTCAGGTGGGCCACATGGACTGTGAATTATAGATGCTCTTCAGGGGAAGTCAGGTAAGGAATGTGGAGCACCATGAATAACTCCAGGGGGTTCATAGACATGAAGAGGAGTAATAGTGCAGACGGACATTCCCCAGCAGACCACCCACCTCTCCTAATCAGAGAGATTTTGGAAGGAGAAAGAAAGAACATAATCTTAGTAGCGACATCAGTCTCTACCTGGTAATCATTCACAATAATAATGACAATATGAGCACAAACTACCCTTTATTGAGTACCTTCTATGAGTACAGTGTGATAGTGTTTTTATTTTATTTATTTTTGTTTTTAAAGAAGGCAACATCATTTAATCCCTACAAAAATCCACTTGAGTCAGAGTGATTTTCCTCATTTTAATATCTTAAAATATTAAGATATTTATATTCAGAGAGCTCCATGCACTTACACAAGGTCACAAGCTACAATAGGATCCAAGCTCAGAACCTCAGGAAGGTTCATGCACCCACACTCTTCCCTGCCATCCTCTGAATGAGTTTCAGGAGGAGGGAGCCCAGGCCCAGAGCCCAACGCTGCCAGGGTCAGAGTGTCCTGTGCCCACTTTATAGAAATCTCAGGGTCTACAGCCTGGCTGATCATTTTCATAGTGCCAACCATCAATGCATCCAAAAAAAAAAAAAAAGTGATCAGAAGAAAGCACAGTACTCCATCATCCATCAAAAGCTCATTTGGTTTGGCTTCTGGGCTGGAGGGAACCTGGTGTGAGCTATGCTTCCAGCTGGTGAATGGGGAAGGCTCATTTCCTGGAATGCCTACCTATGAAGACAAGCATCTGTCTCCACATGGTGGCAGGCATAAAGACATTTATCTTCACAGTAGAAGGAACTCCACTGTGGTGGGTGTTTAGACATAGGAGAAGTGGGATGTACCATTTATTCTCCTCAGCAGGAGGTCATAGAATGGGAAAAAGTCATCGATGTCTCCTTTCAAGTGGAAAAAACATGAAACTTTCAGAGTATGTGCAATATTTCTTCTTTGTTTTTGTGCTATGGACACACAAGCTACCAAAGCTCCTTGTTTATAGAAGATAAGCACGAAAACCTCTGAGGATATTAATTGAGAGTTAAATAATGTGACTAGCATTTAATATTAAACAAAGATACCACTCAGGTCATTTATGCAGCACATATATTTTGAATGTTTACTGTGGCTAGACTTTGATCTAGGCTCTGGAGATTCGAAGAGGAGCCCCAAATTGGCCTGGTTCTTATAGTTCTGAGGGCTTCAGCCTAGTGGAATCGGTTATTAATCAGACAGCCACTCAGATGAACATCAAATACCTTCCTCTGTGATCAGAACAAGGCTATGATGTGTCTCCCTCAGCATTTTTATTGAATACTGTCCTGGAAGTGCTGGCCAGTGTAATAAGGCAAGAAAAAGAAATAGAAGACCCACAGAAGGATAATGAAGAAGTGAAACTATTGTTATTTGCAACTGGCATGATTGTGTCCATCTAAAAACAGTACGACATCTGCAGAGACAGCTATGGAAGCCAATGCATAGATTAATGCAGCCCAGGGCACAAGGTCAGTGTGGGGACTTGCTCTTCTTTGGAGATGTGGCCACTGCCAATGTGTTTCCTCTAAGGTTGGCCCTGCTGGGAGGCAAAGTTTTGTTACTCCTCATCCTTGAATCTGGCTTGGCCAGATTGGTTTGCTTGGCCAATAAAATAAAGTGGAAGTGATATCCTGGGGCTAGGTCGTAAGAAGAGCACTCTCTCTGCCGGCGCGTGGGGGGACAGAGCATGTCCAACCACCATAGAAAGGCCAGGTATTCCGAGACCACCGTGTTGTGAAAAACCATACCATAGACAAAAGCCAGAGAACGCCAGGCTATGGAGCCAGAGCAAGGGAGAAGGAATGAGAGGGAGCCCACAAATGTCACGAGTCACCCAGTCAAGCCCTTCTTGAATTTGTAGTGTACGAAACCAGGAGTAAAATGTAATAGTTGTATTAAGGCTCTAATTTTGGGACACTAGACCTGAACAGCCATTTGTAGCTAGTGCCCACCATGTTGCATGGCCCAGTTCTAGAGAAAGCACAGACGAAATTCTCCAGGACGTGACTAGGCAAAGAGTCTTGAAACAGGACACAAAAAAGCATGGACCATAAACGAAAAACTTGATTTTTAAAAATTTCATCAGTGAAAGAAAATGCCTATCAGAAGGTACTGTTAATATAATAAATAGGCAGATCACACATAAAGAAATGCACTTCTAATATACATTACAAGTGTATGTACAAGTGTATATTACAAGGGGGATCATGACAAAGGACTACTATTTAAGGACTAACAGAACTTTTATAAATCAACAACCACAAGAAAAACAACCCAACACAAATGGGCAACACAGTTCAACAGCGACATCCTGGAAAGAGCTGCATAAATGGCTAAGAAGCACAGAAAAGGTGTTCACTATCATTAGTTATCAGGAAAATGCAGATTAAAACCACAATGAGAGACAATTCCGCATTTGTCAGAATGCTTACCGTTGAAGAAACAGGATGATTGGTGAGGACGTGAGCCAGTGGGAAGGCTCATAGGCTGCTGGTGGGCACACAAACACGGCCCCTTGGAGAACCGTCCAGCAGTTTCTCGTAAAGTTGAGCGTGCGTCCACCCTGTGACCCAGCAATTTCACTTTTAGCTATTTGCCCAAGAGGAATGACATTGTGTGTCCACTAAATGATTCGTACAGCACTTTCCAGAGCGGTGTTGCTCCTGGTAGCCAGGACCATGGAAGGTGATCCCCCAGGCACAGAATGGAGCATGGGTCCTGCTGTGTCCCTGTGTCCCACTCGCACACGCACACGCACACACACACATCTATACTGGTCACAGTACTGGTCCCTGTACTGCACAGGGACGGGCAGGCAGATCAGGCTGCGGGCTGCGTGGCTCCTCCGACACCGAATTCAGCAATAGATAGAGGGATCCGTGGTGACTGGAGTCAGGACAGTAGCTGCTGTTGGGCTGGAGCCTCTCTGGAAGGAAGAACATTTCTGGGGGATAAAATCATCTTAAGGCTTGTCCAGGGCCGTCCCTTTATGGGTGCGCGCAATGATCAGACTTAGCAAGTGAAACACATTTCAATGTGTCCATTGTATACCTTGGTTGAAAGGAGAGTCCCGTAAATGAATGCACATGGACGGCGTTTGGAAGGAAAGGAGGTGTTGCTGGAAGTCTGCAGTGGGGAACCCGGCCTCTGTTCCCCGAGCAGCAGCCCGGAGAGGGGCAGCTGGTCTGAAGTCCTGCACCGGGGAGTTTGGTCTGTTTGCTGCAGAGAATGGACGCCGGCAGGGTGACTTTGACCATCTAGGGCTTGGGGACGATTCTCTACTTGCAACCGATGACTCGCTAAACTCTACTTCTGAAACTAACAATACACTCTATGTTCATTAATCGTATTCTAAACAAACAAACAAACAAATAAATAAATAAATAAGTAGCATGGGAATACGTGCTTCTGGCACAGAGGGGGCTGTGACCAGATTTATTTATTTATTATGTATTTTATTTATTTAATATTTTTTGAAAAGATTTTATTTATTTGACAGAGAGAGACGCAGTGAGAGGGAACACAAGCAGGGGGAGTGGGCTTCTCACTGATCGGGGAGCCTGATGCGGGGCTCGATCCCAGGACCCTCTGGGATCATGACCTGAGCTGAAGACACATGTTTAATGGCTGAGGTACCCAGGTGCCCCGAGATTTCTATTTTTAGAAAAGATTATCCTGGCTGCTGATAGCAGACTGGGCTTGGGGAGGACCAAGGAGAAGCAGGGGCCGGGTGGTTCCTGCGACGGGCGGGAGAGGAGAGAGGGGGCATGGATACGCAGGACTGAGTGCGATGCGGGATGCGGACTGAAGGAGGGAGGGGTGACGTGCGTTTCCGGCTGTGGGAAGAGGCTGTGCCTTCTGGGAAGAGGAACTCCGCACGGAGGATGAGGTTTGGAGGGGAGAGAATGAGAACTGAATCCATGCACCGGAGGCTGGCAGGAGGGTAAAGGGGAATTTTTGGGATGTGTGGCCACCGCAGTTAGTTAGTTTGAGGGCAACGTGTCTGTGATTCTCCCTGGTTTTTAGAGTTGTTACTAGTTTTATTTTACCAAAGAATTGATATTTTGCCAAAAGAATGTGCACTGCTTTGCATTTTTTTTTAATGTACCACATGCAGGGTAAGAAGTAGCACCCAGAGATTCCTTATGCCCCCCGCATGGTGCCATCTTGCACAATCATAGCATAAGATCACCAGCAAGATATCAGCGTGGACACGGTCACCCCAGCTTTTCTCATTCCCCGGGGCTTACTTGTCTCACACGTTTGTGTGTGTGCGCGTGTGTGTGTGTGCGCACGCACGTGTGTTTATTTAATCGATAAATTTTATTCTTCATATTTTTAAATGTTCTATCTCTATTTGAATTTTACCTTTTACTTAATAATTTTACAAATTAAAGGAGAGGGATTGACAAAGAAATCTCGAGCTCATAGAAACCTTCCCATTAAATCAACGGTGTGGCACCCGCCCATCGGTCTATTGTAAAACTTGAAATTTCTTAATTGAAATGAGGACTAGGGGGAACAATATAAAAATCTGCCATAAACGCTAATGGTATAAATGGATTTCTAATGTCTGGATTATTTACAGCCGTAGTTAAATGAACTCTGGAACTATGAACTTTTGGTCCTGAATAGAGCCGCCATGAAAGCCGGTTCCTCTCCCAGTGAGCCTCGGGGCTCAGATCGGTGGTTTTAGCAAAGCCACAATGTCAGCAGTGTCTCGGGGGTGGGGCGTGAGGGCGCGGGGACATCCACTCCCTGTTATTTCAAGAACACGATTTTTTTCCTCTGGAGACATAATCCTACACACGATGTTTTCTCAGGAGTAACGATTCAACAGTGAGGGGGTGAGGACGGTTGTCTATCTCTCCCTTTTGGGGGCACCCTCAGTGCCCTGAGGGCTTTCGTAAGGAATCTCCTATCACGTCCAAACAGCCTCATGATGAAGGAAACGGGGCGAGTCGGTGGGGAAGAGGCCGTGTCCCATTTTAAAGCCAAGTCCCTGAACACTGAACACCGAGGATCCGCCCCCAGCCTGCTCTGTAACTGGCACACAGGCTAGCTCAGGGGACTCGTCCACGGGCTAGCTCGACCGTCTTTGGCCACGTGGCTAACTGATGTCAAACTAATACCCTAGCCCTGACGGTGGGTAGGTTCCCTGGCCTGAATACAATTTCCATGGAGAAACGGAGATCTAGGGGTGTCCTTTCTCTCACACTGACGTTTTAATCCTCACCTACGTCGTGATGAGTACGAGCGGGCTACGTTCTCCCCCTGCACCGCTGTGGGGGCCCAGGTGGGTCTCGAGCGTCCGCACTTGTCCCCGTGGTCCGTTGTCTGCCGCTGCCAGAAAGATGCTCCCCTCGGTTCTCCGGAGCCTCGGGTGGGCCCACCCCGTTCCGAGTCAGGCCTGGAGTCCAGGTTAGAGCATACAAGGCCCTGGAGGGTCTGGCCCCTGCTCCCCCCGCTACGTCCCCACAGCCTGAGCCTCGGGGTTGCTCCCCCGCCGCAGGCATGAGTACCCACTAGGGCACGGGAGCGAGTCTACCCTTCCCTCCGCCGGAGCAGGCCTTCCCAGACCTCCCTCAGGGCTCCCCCCTCACCTGCTCTGGGTTTCTCCTCCCTATCACCCTCCGGACCCTGGAGGGTACCTCGAGGACAGCAGCGCCGATGCCTTCCCAGCCGGCCAGGCGCGTGGCTTCCTGCTGGTTCTGGAGAGGATTCCAGACCCATTTTCTTTCCACCCGATGGCACGGCCCGGCGGCTTTCAAGAGTCAGGTTCGGGGAGTCCAGCTCGGCTGTCTGGGGTGGTGTGGGCACCCGTGTCGCCCTCAGCGGCAGGGTGTGCGGGTGTCACCCGGACCCCGCAGACAGGCTTGGAGAAGCGGGTGAGCAGCCTGGGTCATGCTGCCAGCACGGTCAGGCCCTCGCCGGAGGCCGAGGAAGTCCAAGCGGAGAGGGCGGTGGTGGTTACCAGCACGGGAACTGCCGCGGCCGGGAGCAGCTGCTTACGCGGCATTCCGGTGGGGCAGTCTGGGCAGCGGGCTTCCTCCCGCTGTGACTTTTCAGCAAAATTCAGGAAAATGAATTTTCCCAATCCTTATGCTCCCAAATCCTTGGTCATCGGCTCCCGCCCTCGCACAGGGTCCACATGGGTCTTCCTGCGCAGTCACCTGCCTGCCTCTGTGTGCGGGGTCCGCTGTCCACTCCACCACCAGCTCGTCCCCTCTCCACGCTCTCAATGTCTGCTGACTACTGATCCGCCGGAGACTGTGTTCCTGGGTGTGGGTGCATGTGTGCATGTGTGGCAGGCATTAAAACTGGTTCAACGTCCCTAATTCTCTCTCTCTCTCTTTTTTGAGAAAGAGAGAGAACATGAGCGGAGGGTTGGGTGGGCAGATAGAGAGAGAGAGAATCCCACGCAGATTCCCCTGCTGAGCACGGAGCCTGATGCGGGGCTGGAGCCCATGACCCTGAGCCCACGACCTGAGCTGGAATTAAGAGTCAGGTCACCAGGTGTCCCTCTGATGGTCTGATGGTCACCAAGGTGTCCCTCCACATCCCTAACTCTTACCCACCCGCTGAATTGCTCGAGTCTCTTAGGT
Organism: Mustela nivalis; assembly: GCF_964662115.1. NCBI lineage: Eukaryota > Metazoa > Chordata > Mammalia > Carnivora > Mustelidae > Mustela > Mustela nivalis. The sequence continues at coordinate 141,361,296 of NC_139027.1, read as the reverse complement.
TAGTTCTGCCTCAGTTCCATCCTGCACAAAACCATCTCCCAGGAAACCACCACCATGGTTTCCCCCAAATCCCAAGACGACTGGGTTCATGTTTAAAACCGTCTGACGCTCCGAGGAGCATAGAGCGCGGGTTCCAACAGCTCTGTCCCGGGACCCACGTTCACACTTAGGAATTGCCGAAGATCCAGAGAGATTTTGTTTAACTGGGTTCTGCCTTTTTCTCAGTTTACGCAGAATTTATATTTGGATATTTATCATATTATCAGTTAAAGCGGTAGCATTTAAAAGTATTTATTTAAAAATAAAATGAAAAAATCCTGTACATTTTAACATGATGTTTGTTTATTTGTTTTTCATGAAGAAACAAGTCTGATTCCACCCTCAGGGGCTCAGTAAGAGTCATACTTTTTTCTGCTGCCACCAGGGATAGAAAAGTGGGGTTGGCATTTCTTCCTCGGCAGCGCAGGTGTGTGTTTCCAGAGCCCGCTAGCGAGCCGGCGGCCTTCCTCTCCACGGTGTCCACACCCTCCGTGCAAATGCCACTGAGATCTGGAAGGTAAATAAATAATGTTGGAACTGCAAACAGTCTTGACTTTGCGGTCCAGGCTTCACATCGTGGTCACCGTAGCTGGGGACCGCTGACCCCGAATGATAGGGTCTGAGCTGTTGAGTGGCACTCCCGGGAATTCGGGCCGGTGGCTGCACCCCCAGCAGATCCCGGCAGTCCCGATGGGGCATTACCCCAGTCCTGGTGGGGCAACGTGGTCCTGCGGTCGTAGCATCTGCTGCCAGCGTGTCTTTGTGCGCAGGGCGGTTCCGACCCCAGCAGCCTCCAACCATGTCTCCGTGCCTGGCTACCTCGGACCATGTTCCAGGGTTTGGTCCAGCCAGTTACCCACTGCCGTGCCGCGAACTTCCCGATCCCAGGGGCTTTAGATGGTGCCAGACATTTATTCTGTTCACGACCTTTCTGTTGGGGAAGGACTCGGAGGGGAGAGCTCCTCGCTGCTGCACATCTCCGCTACATCCGTGGAAGTGTCCGGACCTGGGCTGCGGGACTCATTCTAAGAGGCTCATCATGTCCCAGGGGAGCTGGGCTGGCTGCTGCCTCCCACCCCCGGGTCTCCGCAGGGTGACTTGGGGCCCCTCCCAGCATGGCTTCCAAGGCGGGTGGATGGAACCTCTCTTTCTGTGGCTCAGTCTCCAGAGCCACACCGATCTGCCCGGCTTCAGAGGGAGGAACCGTAGACCCTCCTATTCACTGGAAGGAGCCTCCGAGTCACCTTGTAGGAGAGCGTGGGGCGATCGCACTGCAGCCGGTTTGGGAAAGCACCATCTGCCTCTCTCCCCCACAAGCCTCACCCACGCCCACGGCCAGGTGCCGGCGTTTTCGCGGGGCTCCTGGGAGACCCAGCCCCATCTCAGTAGGACGCCCCCCACATGCCAGTGAGAGCCTCCCTATAGGGCAGCTCCCCCCGGCCTGGTCTGCTGCTTCCTGGTCGCACCGGTAACACCACATTTTTGATCAGTGAGTGCGTACTTGACAAAATGACTGAAAAACGTCTTTCTTGTCTATTTTCCTAATTGCCTGAGTTTGAGCAGGTTCTGATGCCTTTGATTGATTGGCCGTTTCCTCATCTGTGCGAGGGCGATGATCGTGTCCACATCCCAGGTTTGGTGAAGTGTCAGCACCACGACCTATGGAAAGTGTGGTCTGGACTCAACGAGACAGTGATGGGTGGAGGAGAGGTTCGAAGTGCTAGGGGAGCGTGGGAGGAGCCCCAGAGGACTCCGTGGGGGAGACACCTGGCCTCGCACCTTGGCCAGAAGAAAGGACAGAAGCTTTTCAGACAAGAATCACTTAGAAAGAGCAGAAGCGACTTTATTCAAGATCTGAATATGCTTCCCATAATTAGTTCTCCGTGTAGCTCAATAAATTCCCTGGTAAGCCTATAATTCATTATAAATAAATATTACCATGGAGATGTAATGATTATAATAATTTTAGAGTGTTTACTCTATATGAATGCTTTGTAACCATATGTACTTATCATTGTGCGGTAGAGCCCTAAGCCTTCCAATGAGCGAACCTTCTAGTATTCTGATGATTATGCTCGTAAGCAAACCCGCACAGACTGAGTTGGAGAGCAGCGTGGGCTCCTGGGGACATCTGTGATGATGGTCCAGGTCACAGGTGCTCAGGATGGGGGAGGACAAACTTACTTTCATAACAGCACCAAAGGTCATCTGCCCAGCTCTCGCTTTCATGAGTGGACAATGGAGTTTTCTGGGGTCTCGTCAGCTCAGAGGTCATGGTCGTTCTGATGGTTAAGGACATGAGTGCTTGCATTTTTTCAAATTTTAAATGTTCCTCAGCTTTAACGTCTAATACGGTAAATACTGATAGACACGAGAAGAAGCTCTTTGGAGTTTTCACTAATTTTAAGAGTGGAAATGGACTCTAGGACTGTAAGGTTTGCAAATGTGCTCTAGGCGTCCAGATATCATGCATTCTCTCCCCGAAGGTGCAGCAGAAGACCAGGAGCTCCTTGGATTTAGGACACTGCGTAGAGAGTTGGAGTTAAGGATGGAGAGAGAAGCAGATGAGGACGGGACCTGTGGAGACGGAGACAATGAAAGAAAGAGAGAGATGAGGCAGAGAGGCTGGGGGGCTTCTCTGGGGTCGACATGTCCTAGTTATCTCCTCCTGTATAACTAACCATTCTGACACTCACTAGCTTAAAACAACTACATCAGACATTTGAAAAATGGGCAGAAGACACAAACAGATATTTTCCCAAAGAAAAGATTCAGATGGTCTACCGACACGTGAAAAGATGTTCCAGTCACTCATCATCAGGGAAACGCAAATCAAACCCACAGACACCACCTCGCACCAGTCGGGATGGCCAAAACTAACAACAAGGAAAACAGCACGTGTTGGCGAGGAGGCGGAGAAAGGGGAGCCCTCGTGCACGGTTGATGGCAACGCAAGAGGGTACAGCCACGCTGGAAAATGGGATGGAGGTTCCTCAAAAAGTTAAAACTAAAAACCCTAAGATCTAGTAATTCCACTACTGGATATTTACCCAAAGAAAATGAAAACACGAATTCAAAAATATACACGCACCCCAAAGTTCATAGCAACGTTATTTACAGTAGCCAAATTATGGGAAGAGCCTAAGTGTCCACCGACAGCAGAACAGGCGCTGAAGGCGTGGTCTGTAGACTCGTGCTGGAACATCACAAGCCACCGGAGAAGGAAGACGCATCGTCATTCACAACACGGGTCGATCTGGAGGGCGCGGTGCTCATTGAGATAAGTCAAAGACAAATCCGACTTCAACATGTGCGGAATATCGGAAACCAAACCGGTGAACAAAGGAAAAAAGAGACAAACCAACACACGCAGACTCTTAAATACAGAGAACAAACTGGTGGTGGCCAGAGGGGGAGCGTGGGGGTTGGGTGAAATGATTTTTTTCTTAAAGAAACAAAAGCCCGTTGCCTCAGAGTGTTAACGCTATTTACCTAGTTCTGGATTCTGAGGCTCCGTGGTTGGGCTGGCTGAGCTGGGTGGCTTGTATGGTGTCAGCCGGGCTGTCCTCCCTCTGAAGGCCACTATGGGGACCTTCGCAGCTCTGTACCTCCAGCAGGCCAGCCAGGCTTGCTCTCACGGCCAGCGCAGGGCTCCAGGAGAGCCAACAGAGACTCCTGAGGCTTAGGGGACTTCAGAGGAGGACTGGGATTGGCCCCAGCCAGCCGCCTGTCCAGTCCGCCGACCCGGGCTAAGGACGTAGATTCCCCCGGACGTGGGCAGGGCTGCAAAGTCACATGGCCAAGAGGGTTCTTACAGCATCACCTTCAGAACTGTCCACCCCCAGGGTTCACTCTGAGACATGTCACACGGCCCCTCTGTCATTCACTCGGTTCTCATCCCGGCCTCCTCCCAAGAGGTGCGGACTGGCCAGCCTCCTCACAAATGGCCATTTCCTATGCAGAAGAATTGTTTAGGCAAACACCAGGCTTCATCTTCAGAACATGAGCTCTATGCTTCTAGCTTAAGTGGTCCTACTTGTTAAGAAGCAGCTGTTGGAAGTTAGAACCTATTTTTCTCGGAATCAAGGACAATTCAGGTTCCTGGGATTGCTCTCTGAAACGTGCATTGTGCGGGCAGAGTTCGAACGCGGCCCGGCGTCGTGCTCCCGTGGGTTCCGACTCACGGCAGGCGGCAGGGGGTCCGCAGAGCCGCAGGGGGGAAGGCTGACGGGCGTCGGTCAGTTTCAGATGATTTTGCACACACGCGTGCACCTGTAGAAGGGTTAGGGGGACATAAAGCCTTTGAGAAGGAGGTCGGTTCCTTTCTCCATGACCAAGTAGGAGTTCGAAGGTAATGTCCGTGTAGCAGACAGCATTTGTCCGAACATCGATGACACAACCCAGCGTTCCCCGGTGAGCCTATAGAGGGAGAATACAGAATCTCGAGGAAAGAAAAGAAAAGGATTTAATTGCCATTTTTTCTGTGTATTCTTTTCCAAAATGGAATGTTTGAGCTGAAGATAAATGCTAGCGTCTGTGACGCTACCGTATCGTTAGCGCTCATCAAACCTTTTCCTCCAGTTCCGGGGTTTCTGGGCATCTAACCCACAGAGCTGTTCTGCGCACTCAGTCCGCTCCGATAAGCGCCCAAACTGCCAGCGACAGCCACCTGGATGCCGGCTGCGGGAGTACCCGTAGGAGAGCCCACGAAGATATCCTGCAAACCAACCACTTCTCAAATTCCCCCCGGGAGGTTAGTGCACAGAAATTAGGAGCCCGTTCATGAAGAGGATCATACCTGCGCATTCTGGAAGGCTCTCTCAGACTCGTGAGTTATGCCGCGGTTAGGACTGATTAGCGGCGTCAAGCTGTATGTGGAATGAAATATGCCTTTGTGTCGTCAGGAACCATCCGTTTGACTTACCCCTGTCCGATCCGTGGCCGTGGGAGAATCCATCACACCAGCACGGAGTCCCGCAGTGGCTTGCTTCCCGCCGTCTGACTTGTAATCAACAACCCGCTCTTGGAGATCTTTGGCTGCCTCACCTGGTTATGCCAATAAATCTGAGTGAATGGCTGCTTGATTTGTTATTGATTTCCCCACGGACGGATTTGAGGCTGCATTCTTGGCGATAGGTCTTCAGACCGGGAATGCAATGCAAAGAAATCACTTTGCCAATATCGGGAGGCCCGCGGGGTCGCGCTCTGTGATGGGAGCTCACTATGGGGGCTGACCGAGTGCTGTTGCTCGCTGGTTGTCGCTGTGGGGAGGGACAGCATGGAGCTGGGTGGGCAAAAGTGAGGTCATGTTTGACCATGACATTGAGAGTCTCCGAGCACCACGGAAAGACGGCATCCGTAACGCGCTTTCTGTGTTGTTCACGATTATTACTGCTTTTGCTCAGAATTATCCCATAGCATACCAAAGACCCATCAGCAAAACATTCCAACACGAAAACACTCCATACCATGTGGATCGGGTGTGGGGAAAACAGAAAAAGCCCCAGGGGATCTAAAGGGTCGATTCAGCTTTTCTGGGATCTGGACCTGAGAAATGCTCCAGTTGGAATTCTTAGGCTGTCGTCAGGGACTGTTAGCGTTTGGATCCTATTTGGAAACGGGTTGTGTTGTAAAGCTGGAGGAGAATGAAACAGATCTGACGATGACGACACACTCATCGTCCCACTAGCAGGTGCACGGGTAAAACATGGGAACCCCCGCCCCCTTTACAGGGAAGAGCCAACCTGTGACTCCAGCCAGCTTCGCTCTGCAGACTCTTCCACTCCCAGTCCTTGGTGTTTCTTGGGCTTGCACTGGCTTCCAACACATTTTTCTGTCTCCCGCGTTTTTATTAAACCGATTCTCATGTCATTTTCTCTTTCCCTCTTGTAAAAGCCAACGTTCATTGGGAGAATTTTGAAAATGTGAACTAAGGACTGAAGCACTGTTTTCTAAACAATCTTTCGAGCAAGGAGATTTGGGGATTTTGTATCTGGTTTCTGAGATCGCCTTAGACTCCATGTTTGCGGGATCCACACGGCTTGCTTCAGATTTCTGAGGTTCCTAAGAACGTGGGTGCTCCTCCGTGGTACCCAGACCTTCGGTCCTGCTTCATCTGCCCAGAGGTCCTTCTGGAAGACCCGCTTTATAGGTGATCTCGCCGAGTGCACTCTCCGAACCTGCAAGGTCTCAAAGGAAACATTTGGGTACCTGGAGTTTTTCCTATCTACTATTATATACCCACAGGATATTCTGGGAACATAGATTTTTAAAAATGCGTCCATCAGGCATCGGGGCTTCAGACGTGAACTCCTGAGTCCTGGCGATGTGGAAGAAATGGAATCTTCTCAGTTGCACTCTTGGTGCACTGAGACAAAGGGAGCCTGAGAGCTACGGGGCTCTTCTCAGCCAGCGCGGGCTTCTGGAGGAACTGCTCTGCAAATCGCTCTCTGCAAAGCAACCTTGCCTCGAAGAAATTGCAGGAAGGAAGAGCCCTTGTAAACCTTTATTCACCTGGTGGCGATTTCCCTGATTTCCCGTATTCTGCAACACTGGCCCTTTTGAAGGAGCAAAAGGGGAGAGAAGAGGAAACAGGCATTTGCTTATCAAAGGAACCCCAGGGAGCGAGGTCATTTCTGCAAAACCCTCATGAGGTGTTCATTGGTAAATAGTGAAGCTGGTCCTGTCTTTGATTTTGGTTGTTCCAGGAGTCTGAGAACCCCTATACTGTTGAAGATAAAACCCCGAGTTTTATTTACTCGTCTACTAGTTAGTTTTTGCCAGGCACAGAAAATACGATTCTCCCTACCCTTCGGGGTGGGGTCCTCATGGTTCCCTAGGCCAGTCCTCTTTCTTTCCCAGAAATAACCAAGCTCCCTTAAACTGTGTTGAAAGTCAATATTAAAGTCACTTTTATAATGTAAAGAAAAAGTTTTAGGATCGTCTCCTCCCTTGACACGGACATAGTCACAGAAGGAGTGGGTGTTGAGATGAAGAGAAATCACGCGTTTAAAGCCAATGACTGACCCTCAGCAGGTGCTCCAAGCCTTGTGAGCAGCTGGAGCCATGGTTTGCTCCTTGGGGGGCTCTCTCGTTGGCGAGGGCTGTCATTACGGTAGGACTGTCATTACGGTAGGACTGTCATTACGGTAGGGCCACCGCTCAGGTCACAATGAGACCTGTCCTCCAGCATTGATTTCTCTCCAGGAAAAGATGCCCAAATGACATACCAACCGACTACGGCTCGTGGTGCACGTTGTCTGAGTTCGATTTGAACACACTAATGGTGGGAAGACCTTCGGGGGGGAGCAGGGAAATTTGGGTGTGCTTTGGATGTGATGAAGGAAGTGTGCTTATTTTGGTAGGTCTCCTAATGGCATTGGGGTTTGTAAGCAAATGTCTGCGTCTTTAAGGGCTGTGCGCAGAAGGATTAGAGTAGAGATGGAATGTCGTACTGTCTGTAACTCACTTTTAAGACGCTTAAGCAGAAAGCAGTTGTGCAAATACGGCTCAACAGCAACAATCATTAAACGGAAGAGGCCTGCAGAGGTTCATCACGGCATCCTCGCCTCTTTAGTGTTTGTTAACAGTTTCACAACGAATGCTTACCGGGCCTCCATCCCAAACCCCCAGCATGGGCCTAAAGCATTGCAGGTGCAGTGCCCCGGGCATGGCGCCCACCTGCCCTCCTGCCGATCGGCGGGTGCTTCTTGCTTTCTTCTCCTTACTGAAGAAAGGAAAATGGGCAGGACGGGCATGGTCTGCGCCCTCCAGGACTTAGCTGTTGCGTGGAAAGCAAAAAGGAACAAAAACAAGGAGGAGCAAGTTCCCACAGCTAAATTCTCTTCGGTTTTCCAAAACCAGAAGCGTGAGTCTAATCACACAAGACCTAGAGTTGAAGTCAATATAGATTCTACCAAGCGCCCGCTGTACACCAGGGTGGAGGACAGGACGGCCCCCAAGCCCTGGGGCCTGCGTGGCCTCACTCCCCACCTTGGAAGGGTCACTCCGCAGGGCCCAGCCCCGACTCAGATCCTGGGACTGGCCAGCCAGAGAGTGAGCCCGATGCCTGCCGAAGCTGGGAAGTGTGTGGAGGTTGGGGTGGGTTTGCTGGGGTGCCCCTGCCCCCGCGAGGAACCTGCTGGGAGGACCCGCTGTGCGTGGAGATGCATGGTCCAGGCGGATGCAGACCCCTGAGTTTCTGGGCGGGTCATTCACCGCAGGTCTCAGGTCCTGGGAGGCTGTGAGCTTCACTTCTTCTATGAGTAGCATAACTGTCTTCATCACACACACATCGGCTAAGGGACGAAAGGTAAAGAAACTTACAATCAAACAGAAAGATGAGACGTTGCAGGTCAGCAGGGTCTTTGGGGACCCTCCACGGGGGCTTTCCTGCTTTGAGCCGGGTGGTTTGGAGGTGCTGTTTCTGCTGGTTGGCAGCTCTGTTTTCCCTCCGGGAGCCTGGGCGAGCGGTTCTTATAGCCCGCACAGGGGCCACCAATCCCACTGGAGCAAAGGAGTGGTTTGGGTGACCTTCAGTGGTGATTTTGTCTGCTCAGGCTTTTTGGTCTCCCTTGCAACTGCCGTAAGTAAGAGTCCACCTTCCTGGCACATGCATGGGGGAGGGGAGGCTGAGTCCCTTCTGAGGGGAACGTGTCCAGCAGGAAATGACCAGAGCGCAGGGGTCCCCTCTGGGCTGCACTGCTGTGACCATGGATTCTGGCCGAGCTGGTCTACGCATGCTTAGGTATCTCCTTCCTGATAGCAAAGGCCTCGCTCCGTGGGGAATGGCTGCGCTGCCAGGAGACGACGTTCTCCAGGTTTGGGCACACATTTGGGCACACAAGTCCTCGTGGGGGACTTGCGGAAGTGGGCATTTTGGGGTGGAAATGGTTGTGGGGCTGTTCCAGCATCTCCTGTCTTGCCCTTTTGGCCACAGTGCCTGACCCCATTCTCCATGTCTGTGGGAGGGGCATATCCGAGTCCTGCCCCCCAGGCTGTCACAGCACAAGGACAGGTGTGGCACGAGGACAGGAGCTTCGTTGTCCTGACTAAAACCCAGAAAGACTTTTCCTGGCCTTTAGGGGGACGCTGAGCTGCTAAGGCGCGTCTCCCAGTGGCCGCCGCCCCCCAGCCAGGCACTCAGGGGGAAAATGAAGCCCGCTGGTGGGCAGGCGCTGTGGGCATCCAGAGGGAGGACAGCGTTTAGGGTCCCGGCCTCCGCCGCACACTCTGCATCTCAGATGCCCCGGACAACGGTCTCTGCGCTGCTGGGAGGTCTGAGGATGGTTCCTGTCACCGGCCGTTTGACTCACCCTGAGGTTTTCCTCCTCCAGGAGTTTCTGCGCCCTGAGAGGCCAGCAGGAGATACCCAGACCCGACGGCACGCTGCATCCCTCCGCGAACAGCACGCGGCAGGCAGACGAGGCGCTCCCCTCCGCATCCCTGCATCCGAGGTCTGACTTCTCCTGAGTGGGGCGGAGCCTAGTTTGTCCCGTCCCTGCGGACGGTGGAGCTCGAGGCCCGCTGGCACGGTCAGAGCCTGAACCTCCTGTGTGGTCTGGGCAAATGCGCATGCTCTGGGCTTTGGTTTCTGTCTGTCTGTCGTGATTTATGCCTCCACCTGCCCCGGTTTGCTGAGGGATGACTCGTCCCAGGCCCAGACAGGTGAGCCACCTTCTTCGTGGCTCCGAGAAGCTCTCAGTCTCCGGAGAAAGGAGAAGGAAATCAGCTCATGCATGACCACAGAGGGGCAGGGGCAGTCGGGGACGGGGTTAGAACCTGGGTCTACTGGTTCTACTGCTTCCAGAAGGGCCTGGAAGAGCCTGCAGAGGAGATTACCTGAGTGGGGAGGGGTTTCCCGGGTGTGGTGCACTCGGGGTGGGGGGGGGGGGCTGGGTGAGGCCAGGGCAGCGGCATTCTGACAGAGGCTCAGGCCCTCATGGGGTGCAGGGCAGGAACCAGGAGCCAGGGTGGGGGGAAGGCTATGAGCAGGTGGGGTGCATGTCCACCTGAGGGTGGGGAGGTGGGCGGGGCCAGACCCAGTACGGCCTCCCAGGGGAGGGATGGGTTTTGCTGAGTGCAAAAACAGAAAGCCTCTGGAGGCTGGTAAGGAATCAATTGTGGGTGTGCACATGTGGGAGTGCGTGCATGTGTGCGAATGTGTGCCCAAGTGCGAGTGTGCCTGTCTGCAAACGTGTGCACAAGTGTGAATGTGCACGTGTGTGTGCACACCTTCAAGTGTGTGCCTGTCTGCAAACGTGGGCACGTGTGTGAGTGTGAATGAGTGCAAATGTATGCACACGTGTGCTCTCACCGGATGCTCCCGGGTATAAAATTCTATGCGTTCTGTGAATGCATTCACTACATCCCTGAGCTCTGGGTCCCTTGGATTTGTGCAAAGGAAACTGCATCACCCACCAGTGTGCGTGGCAAAGAGGGAAGTCTGAGACTGCCTTGGTACTTGTGCATCTGCATGTGTGTCCGTGTGTACAAATATGCAGAAGTAATGATCACATTTACCCAATGCTACTCACATGCCAGGGAAATACCTTACATGGCTTTTCTCATTCAATCCCCTAAAATATTCCTGAAATTATCCCCCCTCCTCCATTTGACAAATGGGGAGACTGAGACTCAGACACACAAGGGAGCCTCTTCCAGGCTGCAGAGACAGTCAGCGGGGGGCCGGGTGGATCTGGGCTGTTGGCAGTCACTCGTCTTCTCGTGGTGCCCCCCAGCCCGGGCCTTAGATCTTTAGGTATTAGAGGATTTAAATCCGCCGGACTCAGAACTGTGCTTCCCTCCACTCCTGGAGGGACTCCCTTGCTGCGTGTTGGGCAGCCCTCGAGTCAGCAGGAGACACAGGAGACCTGTCACCTGCACCTGCCGTCTCGATCCTGCGGGGGAAGGTGCCGTCTGCGCCCCCAGCGATGGGGACGCCTCATGCCAAGGGCTTACCTGGCCGCCGGTGTAGGTGGGAGGAAGGTCTCCTACATGCTGCGTGATGGTGAAATTTCACTGCCCGTGTCCCTTAGGAGAAGACACTTTCCTCCTTTCAAATCCTCTCTGGGAGGACGGAACCACAGCTTCTAGAAAGAGAAGGAGGAAACGACCCTCCGAATCCCCAGCTGCATAATCACTGGGACCTGGGAGGCCAGGCTACACCGGCTCATCTGATTACGATGCCTGACCGGGGCAGAGACACTTCCCGGGGGGTCCCCGGGCAGATGGAGGAGGAGAAGCAAGTCCCCCATGGCTGCTCAAGATTGCAGAAGTAGGGCTTCCTAGAGACAGAATTTTCTCCATGTATGAAAGGGGTGAACACTGATATTTAAACATGCCTGGAGTTGAAGACGGGAAGAGCCGGGGGATCTCCAAGGGTCTCAGGTCTTCAGCTTCTAATGGCATTTTTATTACAAACCATTCCCGACAGACAGACGAGCGGAGAAAATGGTGCCGTGAACTGCCACAGATGGGCCCGCAAACGACCACCCCTTTGTCCCACTCCCCCTCCCCTCACCCCTGCACGACAGGAAGGTGCCCCACGGACACTAGGACCCGTACTCTCTAAATGCTGCAAAAACGCAGGACACTTTCTACAGTACGTGTGACGCTGTAACAACTCTACAGACGGACAGTGACGTCTCTCTGGGTGTCTTCCTGAGGACGGCAAGTCATTGACAAAGATACTATTTCCAGGGCCCTGGGCTGACGCCACTGAATAGGAAATTCTGGGATATGCACTCAGCAAGTGTCCCTGGAGTCTGGTGCACCCTACAGTTTAAGAGCCCAGGAGCCCTTGCCCTCAGCGCCCCAGGAGGAGCCCCTGCCTGTCCGCAAGGCCAGCAGAGGGGTGTGGCTCTAAGCCGTGTGTCCCTTTTGAGCCTGAGGGATGGAAGTCGCAGCCACGAGTGGGACATGAGGTGCAGGCTGTCCTTGAGAGCCCTCCCAGGATGGAACCCTTCCTGTCGTTAACGAGTTTCCAAGCATTTCCTGGGCCTGGGCTGCTCTCTTGGGAGTGACGACCACAGTGCGCGTGGGTCCGCGCACTGTGGTCGTCACTCCCAAGTGCGCAGGTGTTGTCGAAGGGAAGCTGGTCCAAGCTGTGGGGTGAGGGGATTGGAAAGAAGCAGTCAGGGGGCACCTGGGAGGCGGACTTCCCTCTGTGTGCCTCCCGCCCCCCGTAGCGGCCGAGCACCTGTGTGGAACGGACCACTGTGAGGGGACACTGTGAGCAAGAGGAGAACCACCTCGCAGCGGCCATGGGGAGCCATGGACTTCAGATTCAGGCTTGTAATGTCCTCGCTGGCCAACTGGCAGCACTAATGGGGGAAGAGGCTGGCGTGAGGCGAGCACTAGTTAATGTTTACTCAACCCTTACTGAATGCCAGGCCAGAGCTCAGATCTTTGCACACGTTCCGTCACTTAATTCTCCCCGCGGCCTGGTGGGGTTGAACATGGTAATTCCTGATTTCCTGCAGAAGGTGCTGAGGTTCAGAAAGCTTCAGTAAACCGCCCAGGATCGCCCAGTCCAGGGCCGCGAGGGGGTCGGGAACGGCTCTGGGGCTCTGTCCCGAACCATTAGTGTGCAACATACCCAACAGGGACAAGAGCAATGATTTCTAGCCCAAGATGATTTTTCTTTTCTAAAAATTGTACATCACGAGCATGGCAGAGCCGCTGACTTTGGACAGCACGGTGTTTGCTTCTGTGGTGCCAGGTAAAAAATTTAAATGAGATGAGGCAGTACTGTTGCTTTGGTACCGGGAAAGTATACTTCCATGCAAAGCAATTTAATAGATGTGAAAACGTGTATCTTTTAACAGGAACACTCTATTTTCAAGATAAAATCCTCCAGCGGGCTGTGGGCTGATAGGACTCTCCCATCAGAGACCTGGGCCTCGTCCGCTGTCTCTGCCCGTCTCCTGCCAGGGAAGGGCTGGGGTCCGTGGGAAGACGCTCCCGGTGCAGCTCTGTCTGCTTCCCAGCAGGAGTGAACCCCCCCTGCCCGTCCGCACTGTGGGCTTAGACCGGTGTCAGTCCAGCTCTCGGGGTGCAGAGAACACCTCGTTCAACGACAGAAGCTTGGCCACCCCCTGCTGCCCTGCGCACATGCTCTGGGCCCCATGAAGAGGAGCATCACCTCTCTGACCCCTGCTGTACCCCATCTCAGGCATGGGGCCTGGTAGATCACTTGGGCCACCCCGTCTGGGATGGGAACCTTCCTGTGCGCCCAGAGCCGGCAACGTTCCGTCTGTGAAAACTTGAATGGGACCCTGAGCCTCAGTTCCCTCATCTCTAGAACAAACCCAGTAAATAATCTACCCTCCCCCCAGTTTTGCTGAGGTGTAATTGACATATAACAGTGTAACAGTTTCAGGTGTAGAACCCGGGGATGGTTACATGTATCTACCTCAAAGCAAGGGTCCCGATACATTTAGTGAAGATGGGTCCCCACACATGGTAATTGTATAAGTACATAAATACACACGGCAAAGATCACACAAGGCCAGGCAAGGGCATTACCATGAGCCTATATGTACTTACACGAGAATCCTGCCTTTTATAGAAATATTAAAGTACTTTAAAAAAGCTTAGATGATAACACCTTAAGGATGATACTTTAATCTCATGATACTAAGAATAATAGAACAAAAAGAATCTATCACTTTACATACATAGTTATAGTTACATCCTTTTCTTTAAAGGTCTATTTGTTTATTTTAGAGAGACCGAGAAAGAGAGTGGGGGGCAGAGGCAGAGGGAGAGAGAATGACAAGCAGACGCCCCGCTGAGTGCAGAGCCCGGCGCAGGGCTGGCTCTCGCCATCCTGAGATCATAATCTGAGCGGAAACCGAGCGTCAGACGTCCGGCCGACAGCACCCACAGGAACCCCACAGGGTTACGTCCTTTCTCCTCGGGATGAGCAGTTTGGGGATCCATCTCCAAGCAACTTTCAAACACGGAACACTGCATCGTGAACTTTGTCACCATGTGGTGCGTTAACCCCCTTTAAGATGGCTGGAAGACAGTCAACGCCAGCCTGGGCTCCTGGCGGGAAGGGCTCGCTGAAGGTCAGAGGCCACAGTTTCAGTGCCCCAAGTTTAGTGTTTGAGGAATCAAGGCAGACATGCCTCCCCTCTGCCTCCAGGTCCTCCTCGCTTCACCCGCCCTCTCTGGCTCTGTGGTTAACCCGTAACACGCCAGGCACAAGCCCGCCATCACCAGCTGTGTCCTCTGTCTGCCGCCATCACCAGCTGTGTCCTCTGTCTGGAACCTCCCTCCCCAGATGCCCGCGGGCCCACTTCCCTCCCCTCCAGAATTCTGTTCAGCTGCCGTCTTTGGGAAGAGGCCTCTTCACCCAGGCCCAGGCCACCGCCCACCCCGGACCCTCCCCGGGTCTTACCCTGCTCCTCATCCACCACGTGCCTCTCCTCGCGTCCCAGGGAGGCTTCTGACCGTGTCTGTGGCTTCCTGCCTGTCTGCCTGCCCTGGAGCAGAGCTGTGAGACTCAGCGGACTTTGCTTCGACGACTGATGCACCTTAACTACCCAGAACAAAGCAGACGAGAAGTATTCAAATGAATGAACATGAAGCATTTTCCATAAACTGCCTTGTCCCACCGACTGAATTAAAATCTTGCTGGAAATTGTCGTCTGTGGGCAAGAAATCCCGTTGAACACATATTCCCTTTCCCAGTGAGGTCCCCCCTCTGCACCCCAGCCTGCTGCTTGTGCTCCCCCTTGGGCTTCCTGCCGTCCTGCACCATGCATTCAGCTCACTCGCTGGGTTTCTTGTCGGTGCCTCTCCTGGAATCAGGAGTCTCGAGAGCATAGGACATTTTATTAGGTCTGTTGACTTCTGTATGTTTGGTGCCTAGAACAGGGCCTTACACACAGCAGGAACCCAAGAAATGTTTGCTGAAGGCATGAGTATCTGAGCGATGGGATGGGTCAGCCTGGGGCCTGGTTTGCGAGGCCGCCTGACCTCAGCGATCCGCGGAGACTGAAGCTGGAGCTGGATCGTGTAACTTGGAGAGGAAACTATGTCTCACTTAGAGCTCCAGAAGCCACGTGCAACTGCTACATTCATGTTCAAGGTGCTCACTATGTCCCCAGGTTCACATGTGTCAAGGACACACTCAGCTCCGTGTGTGCTTGTGGGGGACACCTCTCCTTTCTGGAATTATATATTCTGTACACGCCATTGCAGGACCGCAGCGAGAATGGTTTGGGGGAATTTGGAGGGATGGCCTAGGTGAATAGGAGAGAACTAAAGAAGCTAAAATTGTGTATAGTGTCTGGGTCACTAGACCATTACTCCAGAAGGAGTGTCCCCTTCTAGCCATAGCCTCATGTTAGGCCTGCCTTAGGGCCTTTGCATAATTGTTCCCTCAGGGAATGTTCCTTCTTTTCTTCACCTGTTCAGGCCTATTGATTCTTCAAATATCAACTCAAATGCCACTTCCTCCATGAAGCCTTTCCTGACCTTCCTGACTAGGTGTCTGCAGGGCTTCACGTCCCTTTCCTTGGTGGCTCTAGTCATAGTCATCGTGTCTTCTGCTTGTTAGACTCATGTTTTCCTTCCATATCTAAATTGTCTGCTCTGTGAGGGTTGAATTTGAGTCTGATGTTTCTTCGTATTTTATTTGCATCTCTTTACAACGTTGAGCATGTAGCAGGCATCCGTGACTATTGTTGGAGGGATGGATGGATGGATGGATGGATAGACGGACAGGTGGGTGGATGGATGGATTGTTGGACGAATGGTGGCTGGACGGATGGGTGGGTGAATAGAGGAAAAGCTGAATGTCAGGTGAGGAGTGTTTTAGTCATGGTGCTCAATAGAAACAGAGCCAATAGGATCAAATAATGGATCATCTATCTCTCTATCTCGCTGTCTCTTTATGTCTCTCTCTATCTCTCTCTATCTATCATCTAAGAGATTTATGATGAGGAGTTGCTCACATTATTGTGGAGGCTGAGAAATCCCACAGGCTGCTCTCTGCAATCTGGAGGCTCAGGAGAGTGGGGGTCTGGTCCTGCTGGGGGGCAGCTCAGGGTCAGGCGGAGGGGGTGGATTTTCTCCTCACCACTCCCTGTCCTACCTGGACCCTCAGCTGAGTGCATGGGGCCCATTCATCCTGGGGAGGGCCGTCTACTCTCCCGAGTCCCCCAGTTCCCACGCTAATCTCTCTGGGAGACACCCTCGCTGACACCCATCACAATGTGCAGTCTGGGCCCTGCCTGGCCCGTCAGCTGACATAGGATATCAACTGCCCAAGCCATGTATTGTTCATACTCTGCTAGTGTGTGAGGCCATGAGCGTGAACAATACCAGCTGTGTCCGTGTGGACCCGAGCGCCGACGGCCAGCATGGAGTGCGTGTTAACTGGGGGTGCACACCTCCCGGGGAGGCGGGGGCTGGTGGCCTCTGCGGAGATGTTGGAAAACCCTGTCAGCCATTTCTGCTCCCCTGCGGCCCTTCGTGTGCCGTGAGGGGCACTAAGCAGACTGTCCCTCTGACCACAAGCTCCAGGGGCTCCCGGGGGAGGCCAGCTTCATCCAGGCTCCCCGGGTGGGGGGGCAACACCTGTTGTGGCTGGTGCACAGACGCAGGTGGGAACTGCCCGCACTTTTCCCTGGGCTCTAGCTGTCTCCGTGGGAAGCGGCACAGTCTGCTGAAGGAGACCACACTAAAGTGGGGCGGCTTTCCCTCCGTAAGTCGGGGTCACTAATTCTATTCCCGTCGGTGTGAGGGCGAGACACCAGGAACGGGGTCCCAGGGGGTCCAGAAGGCTCCCTCCGATGGGAAAGCTGCCTGTTCGCTGTTTCCATGGCTCAGGACCCCGGCTCTGGGTCTAACGGCCCCTCTCGGCCCAGAGGCCTCTCGGGGATTGTGTTCCATCGAGGCCCCTGCCGCGGGGCTCCCCCTCACAAAGTCAAACACCTCTGAAAGGGTCAGCCCCGCATGTGCTCCACGCTAGCGACAGGAGGCCAAACCACAACAAGAAGGAACGTCCTGTGAGCTCCTGCTCTGCGCCGAGCTGCTGGTCCGCGGTTCCCTTTTAATTTTTATCACAGCAATTCAGAGGGGTGGTTTCTACTGCTTTTTTCATTTTATAGATAAGGAGATGGAGTTTCAGAGGGGGGCTGCTCCTAGCCCAAGGTCACCCATCGCAGACATGGGACTGCGGCATCCCTAGGGCTCCCTGACGGATACTATCAGTCATGATGGGTTTTCGGGAGAATAAAGCGTTCCCACCTGGTGGGCGCTGCCGGCAGCCCCGAGCCGGCCTGTGAGCGCGGGAGGAACGCGGAGGACAAAAGCAGAAGGTGGTGCGGGGCCCAGCCCAGCTTCTCCGCGGCAGGTGGGAGGTGGGAGGCCACGGTGTCTGGCCAGGTCAGACCTGCCTGTCCTGTCCCCTGCCAGGGCACGGTCCCTTCTGTCTCAGGTCCCGTCTCTGGGAAACCGGGCATTGGCTTGAGTGCTGGTGAGTGGGGCCTGTCCGCGTGGGCCATCCCTGGACCCAGCACCTGCAGGACATGAGGCCATGCTGTGTCTACGTCTGCGGGGCGGAGAGACGGACGGCGGGCAGCAAGGGTGAGGGCAGCGTGGGGGGGTCTGGAGCTACGTGAGGAGTGTGGTCTTTGGGGGACCGTGCGGAGGCGTCCCAGGATCTGGGCCGAGCTGTGACGTGGACGGGGTTTGGCAGAGCAGATGGGATTCCAAGATGGCCCCAGATCCAAGGTCAGTGCAAGTGGAGGTGCACTGGGGGGTTGTGGTTTCTGGCAAGTCTGCACATCTCCCCAGCCCATTTCACCCCACCCCACCCCTTTACCCAAACCCCAGTTCCTCCCAATCTGTTTCCCGCTAGCCCAGGATTGTGCCCTTCCTCCCTTCCCCGGGCCGGCCAGTCACCTGACTCCCTCACCCGCCCGGCCTCCGCCTGCGCAGGCAACAGCGGGGCGCCCACCCTCTCCCCGCTCCGTGCAGAGCCCACGAGGGTCTGGGTGGTGTCCGCTGTCCACGCTGTGCTCCCAGCAACATGCAGCCCTTGTGGGAAGTGGAGAAAGAGGTACTGAATGAGCAAATGTTGGTGAAAGTGGTGGCCCCCACCCCTGTGCAGGGGCTCGGCTGTGTGACGGGGTGACCTCGAGCCTAGCCCCGGATCCAAAGTTCCTCGTGCAAACTGAACTCCCCACACATCAAGGGGTTCACTTTTCTCTTTATAAAAGGGATTCGGATAGCAGCATGGCTGTCAGGGGCTGATCCGAGGAATAACGCAGCTCTATTACTAAGAACCTTCCAGAAACATCAGTTTGCAGACGGATGGTCGGGACCAGGGGTGGGAAGTGGTGTGTGGTTCCCCCCGAGCTGGAGTTCCTGGTTCTGCTTTAATTTCTGAAATTAATTTCAGCGTGAAATTACAGTTTCTGATTGAATACACATGGACTGTGTAGCGATGGTGGGTCTGTCCAATGCGGTGTTTATTTTACACATGAGCTTTTAATCAAGACTAGAAAACAATCTAAGTGAAAAACTTTAAAATAGATGACATTCTGGTAAAAGCTAACATTTCCTGTCTGGCGGTGTGAGAATACTGGCCCGTGGTCTGTGGAGCTTGCAGGATTCCAGTCGATGGAAAGTTCCGCAGGCATCTGTGTTCACAGACGTTGGGGGCGTGAGCACGAGGTGTGAGGCCTGTGGGCCGTGGGCCAGGGCGGCTGGACCGGGAAGCTCTGTGGCTTTGGGTAGATTCTTTATCCTCTGTGACCTTGGCGTTCTCATCTGCACGATGGGCATGCTGGCAGTGCCGTCTCACACTGTGGGCTGAGTGTGCCTGTGCTTAGAACAGCGGGTGACACCCAAGCTTTTTTTCTTGTGATTGCTGGCAAATGAGAAGAGGCTTCCGATTTATTTGGGACCAAAAAACACGTTCCTGGGGGTCTCTGGATTCAGGCGTTAGGGTCTAAGAAAGCTTCTCAATTCAATGTTCCTATTCGAGGGCTCTCAGCTTCTACGGTCTGTAGGTCAGCTTCATCAAGTGGTTGTGGAATGTTAAATTTTCGGATCTAAGTGTACTGTTTTTTTTATATATATATATATAAAGTATTGCTTTTGACACAAGGTAGAGGTTGAAATTCAGTTACTTGAAATTTAAAACATCAAACAAAGAGAAAGCCAGGCATTCTTTCTTTGGCAGAAGACAGAACACAGGAGAAGCGGCTGCAAACACAAGCGGGTTTCTTTTTCACGGGTCACAGGGAACACAGGGTGGGGATTAACAAAGGGAGGAAACCAGGCAAAGTGACAAGGGACAGTGGACAAGGGGCTTCTGCTGGTGGAAGCAAGGGTGAACCTGGAGCCCAAGCGCCGCAGGTCGATCGAGGCATGAGGGGGGGCCCGGGGAGAGCACGGGCAGGGCCCCGTGACACACGTGGTCGGGAGAACGAGGAACCCCTGCTCCATGACAGGCAACGTGAGCTCTCCCTCGGAGTGTGAAGCCAAGCCCAGACCAGATGCCCGCATCTCCTGACCTAGCGGGCAGCTGGCTTGCCTGTGGGGCTGTGGGTCTGGTGCAACTTCATGAAGGTTCCGAATGGTGGAGACAGAGGGGCAGACACCGTCCTCTGCTCTCCTTTCTTCTCCTCCCTGGTGCAGTGGGTCGTTGTGATGGGCTCCGTGCCTTGGCTGCGTGTTGTGGGACCAGGCACCCATGTTCTCTGCACCCGGAGCCCATGTCAGGGCCCTAAGGTCACTGCATCTGTCAGCTGAGGACGCTGAGGTTCGGAGGGCGTAGAGACTTGTTTGAGCCGTCAGTGGCCCAGGCAGGACTCAGACTGAGAACTTGTGCCAAGAACCGTGCACGCTACACGGGCTTCTCGAAGGACGGTTACCAGCCCGCTATTTGCGTGACCCACTCAGCGCCCCACTCCTTGGCTTCCGCGCGAGACAAAGAGGAACATGTCTGCACGGAGACTCGTTTACAACCGTACGGTCGCCCCACACGGGAAACAGCTCAGTCAGCTCCGGCAGAGCAGGAAAGGGAAGGTGGCTCTCTCATAAGGGAATAAAGTTCTAATGCAGGAACCGACTCTGAAACAACCACGGGAAGTGGGAAAAGCCGACACGGGGACCAGAGATGGTGTGATTCCGTGTTCATGAGACGTCCGGAGAAGGCGCATCTATGGAGACACGAAGCGGGTTGGTGGCTGCTGGGGTAGGGGTGAGGTTGGCCACGAAGCGGCCTGGAGGGTCTTCTGGGGGATGGGGACATCAGAAATGCATCGATGGTGACGGCCCCACCCCTTGCGAAAGTCACTAGGAATCACGGAAACGCCGACGTGCGATGGGCCACCTGACCACCTGTGGCTGCGTGTCCTTGTGTGAGGAAAACACGAACAACCCTGTCTGTGGCATTCCGCGATCCTCTCTCCTCACTCAAAAATGAGGGGTGGTGGCTATGGGCAGGTCCCTGAAGACTCCGAGAATGTTCCAGAAAATGAATAAAACAGAGTTTCTTTCATCCTGTGTTGTCTTACCACATCTCCCTGGAGGCAAAGTGCCAGAGACCACATGGTGCGACAGCCTGCAGAAGGAAGTCTGGCCGGGGTGCCCGTGGGCCGGCCGAACCCCGTCCTGCCGGGGTCTGCCTCTCCAGCCGCGGAAGAGGCAGCCCCGTGGGCGGGTCATAAAGGCGTCGGAGTTGGTGTTTTCTAGACCGGAGCTCAGCCTGTTTCTGGCGGGTCTGGCTAAACACCGTCGAACTGGTTGCTGGGGCTCCAGACGGCCGCCTGAAAAGACAGGGGCCACGTGAGTAAGCGGGCCCTCGCGTCACGCTCGGCAGACGTGCGTCAGCGGCCGCCCTCTGCTGCCCTTGCCCGTGCCCGGCTCTCACCGCCGCTGGCAGCCCAGGGCGAGAAGGTGGGGGGCTCTGGGCCGCCCCTGGGTCGTCGCCTTCGTCTGGGGTCGCGCTGCTGCTCGTCGACCTGATCCTGTCCCTCGTCGGCAGCGCCTGGACCGTGGCAGCCACATCCGCTCTCCTCCCGAGCAGACGGCTGGCCAGTCACTATGGTGACACCATTTAACCTGCGGGACAGTCGGGCCCGAAGAAGGCCGTGCGCCTGGCCGCCGGACCAGACTCCTCCCAGCTGGGAGTGGCAGCAGCGTCCAGGAGAGAGCCACAGGGATTTGTAGGCTCCTGTGATTAAATACGCAAACGGAAAAGCTTGGGCCACACAGTGCCGGGGCTCCAAGACGGCCCCGTCCCCGGCAACACGTGGGCTTCGTCCTCAGTCGCACTCTCCCCGGGGCGACAGGGGACAGAATCCGTAGTCGGACGGCGTGGAGAGGTGGGGAGTCCTCTCTCTGAAGCCGGGGTTGCCGTGCTCCCGAGGGCCAGGCCCGGAAGAGGGGGACAGGGTGCTCGTCTCCGCCTGAATCAACAGAAGGCTGGAACCTTCTGGAAAGAAAGTGGAAGGATATGGGTGGTGAAATGCCACGAAGCGCACGTGGCGCCATCCTCCGCGGATGGGCGGGAGCATCGCGCGGGGCACGGAGCACCCCAGCCTATCGCTGTCTTCCCGGAAAGGTGGCATTCCGTCCCCTGGCGCCGTGTGCGTGTATTGGCAGCACCCCCTTCGGCCGAGGTGGGTCCCCGGCCCTCCTGGGAAGTTGCTGTGGCCCGAGCTGGGGCTCAGAGCCTCTGCTTGTCAGGGCGAGCAGCGTCTCCGGCGCCGTCTGTGCCGTGGCCCTCTTTGTTAGCCGAGGAGACCCCACTGACAGTGCCTGTCCACGTGGCCCGATCTCACAGGCTCACCTTCCCCTGCAGGGTGACACCGTGGCATGTAAGCAACAGTGTTCGCGGGGGCCGGGACAAGCATCCCATCTGGGGGTCACGGAAGAGCGAGAAGAGGTTGTTCCTTGACTGTTCGTCTGCAGGATTGACAAGGATGTCCTGTCTCATGGGGAACGGACAGCATTTCATGGAGTCCGGGGCTACAGACTGAGGGCTGGGGCGTCCAGAGATGAAGCGGGACGTGACTCCTGTGTCCTGAAGCTCGTGGTTTTGAGTGGAGAACAGGTCCGTGCACGTGGGTCAGAAAAGCAAAGTCAGAAGTTGCTGAGACAGGCAAGCTCTGCTCTCTCAGTTCTGGGGCCCACTCGACTCCTCAGGGACCAGGTCCCTGACCCCCGAGGCTCGGGTCCGTCTGCTCCCAGGGGGTGCTCCAGGATCACCGGTGGCGTCACAAGGCCGTGCCCAAGTGCAGCGGGAGGGAGCCAGCCCACCTATTGGCACAGTGTCTGTCTGAAGCCTCTTTCAGAGCGAGCAGCCGCGACACAGACCCCGTGGCCCGTGCAGATGAAAGTACTGACCTCCCGCCTCCTTAGAGGAAAAGGTTGCCAACTTCCACTCCAAATGCGCCTGCCCTCACCCCTTCCCCGGCCTCACACCACGTTGCTCTCAAGCTCATCGCAGAGTTCAGGCAGGTGCATGCGGACGCCAGCGTCTCGGAACGAGGGGTGCCTGTCTCTGGGCGAGGGTGTTTAATCCGGAACGAGCTTTTCTGAATGCCGTGATCGCTCCGGGCTCCTGACCCGTGGGAGGCAACGCCTCTGCCGAACAAAGGCACAGCCACACTCGGGGCGTGCAAATCCCAGGGAGTTTTCCGTTTGTGGTCCGGGTGACAACTGGATTTGGGTGTTACTTCACACCTGCGTGGGGTGATTAGCAGTAATGGGAGCAATCAAGTCCCGGACAGTCCGTAGTCTTTGCAGCGGAAGTCCTGGGCAGTAGCGGACATCTTGGGGAGAAGACTCGGCGTCCAGAATAGGAAATCCACGTACACTGTTCTTGCTCCTCCGTCTGCCCAGCGTCTCCCATGGAAACCCCATCCTCATCGCCACCCAGATGCCGCGTCGGGGAGCTGCGTGGGGGAGGGGCTGCTCCCTCCCAGCGCTGCCAAGCTGTGGGTCCCGGAGCTCAAGCAGGAGGCGCTCCACGCCTCACCCTGCCTCTCTCTGTCAAGGAGCGAGCCGCTGGCGGCACGCGGAGTGGTTTGGGGGCGTCCGTGAGCAGACAGCTGGGTGTTTCCCCCCCAGGGACCCGATAATGACTCCTTAGATGTACCTTAGAGAAAAGCATTAATTGACAAGTCAAACCCATAATGTGATTCGCAGGATAACTTAGGATGAGGCTAGAGAAATGCAAGTTTCAGAAGAACAAGGGGACTTGGGGGGACCTGCAAATGAGACGGGAGCATCGTAAGGACAAGGCAATGGTGGGGAAGTGCCCATGAAGGTTGCAGCTCGACGTCATCTGGAAGATGGGGGGACAGAGGCACATAGCTTTCCTACGTCTGCCCCAAGGGCCGTCAGCAGGATGGAGGCTAGTCTCCAGTCACCTGGCCCCAAGTTCATTGCGATTGCTTTGAATCCCGTGGATGTGCTATGAGCACAACAGCCTTCGGAAGGCCAGCATCGAATGGGCCCTGAGAACACAGCAGGAGCTCGGTCCCAGCGGAATGGGCCTCAGTGTAGCAGCACTCTGGGTCCCACGAGCACCCCGCCCTGAAGTGGGCATTACCATCACGCCCACTTTCCAGACAAGCAGACAGGCAGAGAGACGTCGCGTGGCTTCTCTGCGGTGGCCAAGCTGATGAACAGGGAAGTCAGGACAAGAACCCCAGCTCCAGAGGGGACAGCCTTAAGTTCTAGAAAATTCCACATCTTACTTGCGATTAACGGTCACCGTAACATGTCTATACTTCAATCAGCTTGACTGAGGTGTCCTTTACATGCAATAGAAGACACAGATTTTAAGAGAGCCTTTGTGTGAGTTTGGGCAAACGTATACACCCCAGACCAGACCCAGCACGTGTCCATCCGTCCGAAACATGCCGTGAGCAGTCCCCACCCCAGCCACACGGGAATCCGGGTCTGGTTGCCGGAGTGCCGGCCGGTGCGCCTCGTTCCAGAACTCCGTGCACGTGGGACGCCACAGCAGGCGCCTCTTGGCCCTGACATCTTCCACCCAGCTCGCTGCCATGACTTTCCTGCGCCCCAAGTCCCAGAGGGCGGGTCTGTGCCGTGGATGCGCCGGTTTCCACGTGTGGTACATTCGCCGGCTGACGTCTGGATTTTTTTCCAGGTTTTAGCCACGAACAGAGCAAGTCCTTTCGTGGGCATAGACGTCCAGTTCTCTCAGGTGAATACGAGGAGCTCGTGCTGGGAAGGTCTCTTCCAACGTGCAGGAACCTGCCCGGCCGCGTGTGAGGGGTTTTGCCATTTTGTCTTTCCCTCCGCGGTGCCGCACACATCGCCAGGGGAGGGAGCCGGTCCCGTAGGTGGGACCTGGCATTCGTGCGGGCGCGCCCGACGCAGCCTTCCCTGGTCGCTGACCCCCCAGCCGAGCGCCCCGTCCCATAGTTACCGGACATTCGTGAAACGCTTCTTCTCGGACGGATTTACAAATCCTTTGTAAAACGCTTGTTCGAGTCTTTGCCTCCTTTTACGAGCTGAGCCATTTGTCCCTTCGTTACTGGTTTAGAGAAGTTTCTTTTTTTTAACCTAAACAGGCTTTTCCTCAGATGCGTGTGCTGCGGCTGTTTCCGGACCGGTCTTGGGTTCACCTTCCCGCTTTCTCGCTGATTCCAAGAGCAGAATTTCCTCATCGTGAAGAAGTTCACGTCACTCATTACCGTCACACTTTCCGGAGTCGTGGAGGAAGTCGGCGGCGCGTGGCCCGGGCGCACACAGCTACTCCCCGCTGCTTTGCTCCGGGACTTTCCTAGGTGACGCGCGATCGTCTCACAGGTACTCCTGTGCCCGGTGTGAGGCCGGGGTTGACGTGATGGTGGCCATGACGATGGGGATGATGGCGAGTCTCTACCTAGTTATTCCTGCACGGGCACCGGCAAAGAATCTTCCCCATGGAGTTACCTTGGCACTTTGGTCAAAAAATAATTCATTCCCTCCACATGGGCGGGCCGTTTCGGGTCTCTACCCTCTTCCGTTCCTCGGTTTGCCCTGTAGGCACGTGCCGCCTGGTCTTGGTTACTACAGGACAGTAAGTCGAGAGGGGGGTCGATGAAGGCCTCCGGGATTTCTTTTCTTCTTAGATTTCTTTGGCCTTTCCAGGTTCTTTCCATCTCCGTTTACACTCCAGAATCAGCCTCTCAGCTTCTACACAAAGGCAGGCTAGGGATTTTATACAGATTGCGGGGGCTGTGGTCAGTCTGGAGAGACTCAAACTACGGAGCCTTCCTGTGAACGCGCCGCATTTTCCCGTCACTCGGGTCTACTGTCACCGGTCTGCGATATTTTCCAGGTTGGGGGGTAGAGTTCTCCCACCTTGATTGAATCGTGCCTTAGCATTTTATGTTTTCGGAAGCTATTATAAATGGTATTTTTAAAATATTTTGTCATGTATGATTTGTCGCTCTGGTAGAAAAATGCCTTGGATTTCCGCGTGTCGGCAGCAGCCGGTGTGGGGGCTCGCCACCCAGGTCTGCCCCCGAGAGAGCGAAGCACTAATTCCCTGGGTGCCGCCACATACAGTGGCTGGGCTGGGTCTCTCGCCACCTCCTCCTCCTCCCTCCTGCCCCCAGTGACCCAGCGCAGGAGGACATCCGCTTGCACTCACGAGGGTCACGAGGAAGGGCTTTGCCGAGCTTGGCTGAGGTCCTGGGGTGATGCACCCCAGCTCAGCTTCTCCCCCCGTCAACCCCGCCTCCCTGCTCTCCCACAGCTGA
Organism: Mustela nivalis; assembly: GCF_964662115.1. Classification (NCBI taxonomy): domain Eukaryota; kingdom Metazoa; phylum Chordata; class Mammalia; order Carnivora; family Mustelidae; genus Mustela; species Mustela nivalis. The sequence goes on along the minus strand of NC_139027.1, from coordinate 141,335,500 downwards.
GTTCTGAAACCACTTCTCTAGACATCTCCTGCCCGTCTCCCATCTAGGGACACTTCCCTGTGACAGCTGATACCAAGAAGGACCCTGGCAGACAGACTCGAAAGGAGGGTCATAAGCTTGGTCATGGGCTCTCTGGCTGGCTCGGAGAGTGACATCACTGGTGGCAGATTGGGCGTTGGTGGCCCTGGGGTGAGTTCCACTGCCATGTCCAAATTTCCACCTGCGGCGGGGAGACCATAGCAGGTGGAGGGGGTCGGGGGGTGATAGCCCAGACTGGGCTTTCCTTTGGGGGAATGACAGATTCAGTTTATTTATTTTTATTTTTTAAAAGATTTTATTTATTCATTTATTTGACAGGAAGCAGTGTGGGGGGGAGAGAGAGAGCACAAGCAGGAAGAACAGGAGAGGGAGAAGCAGGCTCCCCACTGAACAGGAAGCCTGACATGGGACTCAATCCCAAAAGTCCAGGATAATGACCCAAATGCAGACACTTAACCACTGGAGCCACCCGGGCTCCCAGATTCAGTTTCTCTAAAGGACACAGGATTTTTGAGTTCTGTATTTCTGCCCAAGTTCTATTTCCATGTCTCTTCTTGGACAGGTTTTGATGAGTTTCATGCCTTAAGACTTAGTCATGTCGTCTGTGTTTGCGATTTATTGACGCTAATTCCTTCCTGACATTCCTTTCTCATTTCACGGCAGCAGAGTCCTGGGGAGGACTGGCCCCCTTCTCTCTCCACAGGTCATTCTAAATTTCTTTGTTTCTGTTATGATAGAGAGTATTCATGAACATTTTATTTATTTTTTTTAAAGATTTTATTTATTTATTTATTTGACAGAGATCACAAGGAGGCGGAGAGGCAGGCAGAGAGAGAGGAGGAGGCAGGCTTCCCGCTGAGCAGAGAGCCCGATGTGGGGCTCGATCCCCGGACCCTAAGATCATGACCTGAACCAAAGGCAGAGGCTTTAACCCACGGAGCCCCCCAGGCGCCCCAGTCATGAACATTTTAAACAATCGTTGGCCTTTTCGGATTTTTCCGTGGTCTGTACTCTATTTCATTGATTCCTACTCTCATCTGCTATTCCCTTCCTCTGACCGCGTTGGGTTTATTCTTGCTTTTCTAGCTTTTCAGGGTAGAAACGAAGGTTATGGTCTCGGTCCCACCCTGGAGTCGACTTCCCGCCGCTGGAGGGTTCTGGGCGGCGGCCCGGGGCAGCCGGGCTCACGTTTCAGAAGACAGCGGGAAGCTCGGTGCTCAGGAACTCGGAAGGCGAGCGCCGGACGCGTCCGCGAAGACGTCAGAGGCTCCCCGGTGTGAGGCCTGGGGTTGGGGCCGCAGTCCTTTCCGGGGTAGACTCGGGAAGGCAAAGTGAGCCTCCTCGTGCTGGGGAGACCCCGGATGGCACGTGACGGGGAGTGAGCCACGGAGAGGGCCACTGGGCAGCTGGGAAAGGTATGCCCTCCTAGCCCGGTGGCCCGGGGCTCTGGTCCCCTGCGTCTCCCCACTCCCTGGCCATGTCACCTGGGCACAGCGCGCGGCCCCCCGCTGTGTGCTCAGCCGGAGAAGGGGGTGCAGGCCCCAACGCTCATGTGGGTTTTCTGAGGATTAAACCGTCTCAAGAAATCCGTGAGCCAAGTACCTGGCAAACCGTGAGTCCCCGGTGGGCAGCGTCGTTAGCAGTTAGGGTCTCCTGGATAAGAAGGCTCCGTGCCTGGCCCTGAGGAATTCGAGGGTGCAGAGGAAGCCATGGGAGAGCTGAGCCCAGAGGCCTCGGTGCCCCCGGCCCGACAGCCCCAGGCCTCTCGTGAGGAACTCCCAGCCACACCTCGGGAAAGATCTCTTTCTTCACGCGGTGCGCACGGCTCGGAGGAAGCCTCTGTTCTTGGTCAGAGGGTCCCCTAGCGTGTGCTGGGAACGTCTCGCTCCAGAAGGGACAGAAGGAGCGCCTTCCCCGTGCCTCGGAGCCGAGTGCGTTTCTGAATCCCTGCTTAACACTTCTGAACATAGAGGTCCTTTGAAGATCTTTTAAATTCTATATTAATTAATTAACTAAACCAATTAATTGATTGATTAAATTAATTAATTAAACTGTGCTATAATCATGCGTCTTAAATCTGTCACACCGAGGGTGTGAGTGCCCATCAGATCCTACTCTGGCCGTCGTTAGGGGAGTTTAAAGGGCTGTGTTTCTTCGTGCTCTGGGAGCTGACCTTGTCAAACAACTCTGTCCCTCACTCTTCACCTGGCGTGCAGGGCTGTGGGGCCGTGTGCCGTCTCACACTCGCAGGAAGGGGGCAGCCCACGTGCCACACCCCCATGAAGGTGCCTGCGGTGACGGTGTGAGCGTGGGCGTCCACGTGGAGGGAACTCGGGAGTGTCTGGGCAGAGTCTCTGTGGCACATCCGCTTGTCCCTAACCACACGAATGTCCCGTTGCCCCATTAGGCTCATACAGAAGCCAGTGCTGTGTGGTCTGTGCCTCATACAGAAGCCCGTGCTGTGTGGTCTGTGCCACCGCCTTATTAGCACCTCGTCTCCCCTCGGCAGGGAGGTGTTGGTCTCCCAGGGGACACATGTCAGAGTCTGGAGACATTTTTGTTTGTCACAGCTGGGGGAGAGGGTGACTGGCACTGAGCGGGGGCCAGGGATGCCGCCAAGGGCCCCGCAGATCACACAACGGCCTCCACGACCTGGCCTTGTGGGCCGCGAAGCGTCAGCTGGGCCACGGGGCTGGAGCGCTGACTTTTTTGGAAAGCCACGGATTTTAATGCATCCGATGTGACTCTGCGGGTGACACCTGACAGGCAGAATCAGTCTCCAGGCGCCTTACCGAGGAAACGCTTCCTGGCACTCTCTGTACAGAGCACGAAACCCCGGAAACTCTTGAGGCGAGCCTGGTCGGAGAACCGCGCTGCTCAGTGACACGGCAGAGCACCACAGTGGTCTTGCTGTCCAGTTGCACAGGCTTCTACAGAGACAAGCTTTTCTCCCCGTCCGTCCAGCCTGTGACTTTGATTTTTCACGTCAGGATGGTGAAACTTCTGTGTCCACGTGGCTGGGTCACAGGATGTCCAGATCATTGTCAAACGTGTCTCTGGTGGGTCTGCGAGGGGGTTTCAGATACAGTCAACCTCTGAAATAGCAGAAACAGGGAGGCAGATCAGAGTGAAGCCGATGGCCCTCCCCGGTGTGGGTGGGCCTCACCCAATCAGTTGAAGGACAGGACGATCAGAACAGGTGTATGTGCCCCTAGAACGAGGGAGCTCCTCTTGCCTGACTGCCTTCACGCTAGGACATCATTCTTCTGGCCTTTGGACTCAAACAGGCGTTTCTGTGCCTCGTGGCTGTCGAGCCGGCGGCTCTCACCGGAGCCACACGCACTGCTCCCCCGGGGCTCCAGCGTGCCCACTGCAGTCCTCGACCTCCGGCCTCCATGGCTACGGGAGCTGACTCCTTGTAATAAATCTCTTTCTTTATACATTCACCTCCTGTAGGTTCTGTTTCTCTGGAGAACTCTGACTAATACACATATTGATTTTTTTAAATCCACATTTATATCTGTATATGCTTCTCCCTTTTTTTTTTTATTGCATTTCATCTGAGTGTGTGTAGTAAATGGGGTGTCCTTTCTTCTTTATTGTTGTTTTTGCCAGGCAGGATTCCCTCTGTGGGGGACCTGAGCACCTTCCACTCGCCGTGGTTTGGGGGGTTCCGTCCCTTCCCCCCCACACCCCATGGGCTGTGCCATGGCCATTCGTCAAGGATACGTAACCCCCAGAGTGAAATAACAGAACCTACCTACACGCGTAATTTAATAAGAAATCAATTTTATGCCCTGACTGTGCAATAAAGGTCAACAGAAAGGAAAGCTACTTATAATAAAATATGTTATGTTTCAATGGAGAGCTTCAAGAGCAGCCACCTCGGAAGGTACGGTGAACACTCAGGGCTCTTCCCAGGGTGGACTACAGCCCCTAAAAAGACAGAGCAGACACTGGCTAGTTTCTGGCAACTCAACACCACCCCCGCCTCCAGCGAGGTTACGCTCCTGGAAAATTCTAGCATCTGCATCTGCCAGAAATGTTTTGTGTTATCTGAAAACCAGCACGAGCACACCAGGCTCAGACTGTTATTTGCAAGCTTTTTCCTACACACCTGTCTGGCTGGATGTTCAGCGAGGCTACGGACGCAGGTCTCTGCTGCACAGGGTGCCCCGTGCATCGTGCCCAGAGCAGGGCATCAGGGATCCCTGAGTCCCCAACTGCCCTTGCCAATGCCAGAAGCAACCTCCAATTATTGTGATGCAAAATGCCTCTGAGGGCCTTGCCACTCTGCTGAAGGCTGTGGGGTGGGCACCTCCCCTTCACTGGAAGTGGAGGCTGTACTTCTTGCCAGAGCCGGGAAGGGGGATGTGGCCGAGCTTGGGCTCTGGTTGTTTATTTTGATCCCCATGAAGGAAGCCTGAGGGCCTGCAGGGGGATTGACAGGAAGCTGAGACTTGAGCGGAGAGGTGCAGAGGGGACAGCATGCCAATATTGCAGCCCCTGGATCCAGCTGTACCTGAAGGTGGGTCTGTCCCTACATCTAGAGCTTTATGAGCCAATGATTCCTTCTGTTTCTGTCATTGCAACCAAAGGAGTTAACCAGTAGCAGCATCACCAAAAATAAAGAATATGAAGATTTACAGATTTAGAACTTTGAACAAAAGCTTCCTTCTCTGAGCCCCCCATGGCACATCCCTCCCCTCTGACACACACACACACACATTCCAGATACAGCTACCTGGCCACTCCGGAAACTCCCGACTGGTGGTCATGCTTTCCTCGGGGCTTCCTTTCATCCCTGCTCTCAATTAGTCTCAATAGTGATTGTCACAACAGCTTAACAAATGAATCAGGCAGTGGGTACGGTCTAGGATTGGTCTGTTATTTTTGGAGTCCCGAGAAATACCCACTTCATTCCAGAATCTATCTTTCATCAACCATTCCTTCGGAGAATGTGCATTAATATTTAAGTCTCTGCCTTGGAGGGGCCGCCTGGCCGCCACCCTGAGGTGGGCTCTGAGCCCACAACAGCCGTTTGCCACCAGCAGAAAAGCGGGGCAGCAAGGAGGCAGGCCGGAAAGCGCGAAAGTCCCTGTGTCTTGTTGGTACAGCCGTCGTGTTTGTTTCTCAGGAAGCTTATCCCAAATCCCCCATATTCGGCCGCATCTCTGAATCGGGAAAAGGCAAAGTCATCTTTAAAGAAAACCAGCACCATCGGTTTAACCTGCTGGCGTGATGTGTGTGCGGAAGCCACCTCGGGGCCTCCCCGGAGAAGGCCGTGCTTGGCCCCGTAACATGGTAATGAGAGGTTGAGCCAAAGAGGGGGCTGGAGGCTGTGGGAGAGAATGCTCCGTTTTCTAATCCTTCCGCAAGAACCAGGGAAAAGAGGAGGAGATTTTCTCGAGGTTTGCCTCTGCTGATAATTAACCACTGGGCAGAAAACGTGTGCCAGCCAAGCGAGCATTTTGTAATTTTCCTTGGACGGGAAAGGCAGCTTTCAGGACTGCTCAGAGGAGATGGGAGAGGCTGGCATCCACACGTTGTTTTGTACAAAAAATCCAATCACGAAAGAAGAACACAATCACACCACCGTTGTGTGTGTGTGTGTGCGTGTGTGTGTTTGAAACTGGATTGAGAAGCGCAACCTTTTCTCATGAAATTTTCTAACATTTAGAAAGATCATAACAGCAAACCTCCTACGTAATAGTCGGCCCGTAACATCCCCGGAGACCACGCAGCCTGTTTCCAGCAACGTAAATAGCGTTTGGGAAACTGCGCGCATCGCTTCGCAAGAAAAATACAGCGGGTGTATCTGAATTCTGTAAAAAACGTCTTTATAAGAGAAGATGTCTCGATAGAGAAAATTGTCTCTCTCTTCTGAGGACCAGAATCCCCACATATCCCCAGAACGAGGTAGAAAATTTCACACGCTCCACACATCTACAGGGGAAGCGGGCTGATACAATGCATCCTACTTTGTCCCAGAGGAGCCGGAAACACAAGCATTTGATCAGATGCTTCGTCACCTTCTAGTGGGAATTTTGGATATGCCCCTCACAAGGTTTAATTCGGTATTTTTCCTGATGTTTTCAGACCGGTGTGCTCACAGCAGACCTCCTGTTTTCAGGGTGTTTTTCTTGGGGTTTATCTTGATACGGTCACTTTACTCAACACTCCCACTTTCCGGCATGGTGTGGTGTCTAAAAATATCAGAAGCTCCTTACTTTATCTGTCTTGGATGTGTCTTTTTTTATCCTGAGTCACTGGGTGCGTTGCAGGGATGGGAGAGCCGAGGAGAAACTTTTTTTTTCTTGTTACTGCCTTTCAGAAAATGATTGTATCTGTGGAGGCTCTGTGACCAAGAGAGGAAAAGCCTTCTCCAGCCTTAAATTAGATCTTTTATCTTAACAAGTTACCCAGAATTTGCTGATGCTTCAGTTTGGGGTCCGTGGCTGGCCCCGAGCTGCTGTGGCATTAATTGGCTTCGGTCCTTGCGTTGCGAGCGAGTTCCTCTCCCCGACCTCACCTCGGCCCGGCTTCGGAGGACAGTCCTCGTCCGACCGGCTCCAGAGACCCTCCTTATTGCGGGAGTCGCCGCCTGCGTTCCGGGGCCGTCATTCACTTCCCGAGACGGATGAGGGTAGGGACGTGATTGATTCGTGGGGAAAAGTTGATTTTTGGGGCTGCTGACACGTTCACCCGCTGCTCCTGGACGGGGCCCCGGCACCCCAGGCCCGTCCCCGAGGGAACCCTGTGAGGATTCTATACTTGGGGGCAGAAGGCCGAGCGCCCCTGTTCCTGGGGCCGGAAGGCAGAGCGCCCCTGCTCCTGGGATGAAGCCGGCAAGCGGACCCCAGTCCTTGGTGTCCGGCGAGAAAAACGTTTGCAGAAGACCTCAACGCAGTGCAGGTTGGCCAACGAGGAAAGACGCTCACCTCCAAAACTCATGGGGTGAGGACTGGGAGCCTGGATGCTGGCTTTGAGCTACGGCGTCTGTTCAGATGACAAGAGACCCGCACCAGGGCCTAGGGAAGCCCCCTTCTCCCTGCACTCAGCCTGTAATTCCAGAGGAACTGACCAGCGCTGGCCTGAGCCCCTGCTTGCAGCCACACGCCAGAGAGCCCAGCACGGCTCCCAAAATGCCCAGTCCTCAGTCTCCTCATCCGAGCAGCTTGGCTGACACATGCCATCAGCTGCGGAGAACTGGCCTGTCATTTCCGCTGGTTTCTTTTCTCCCGTTGCCTGATACTCCCGCGCTTCCCTCTGACACATGTCCGTCCCTCCACTGTCCGCGCACGTGGGTCCCGGCGAGCGCTCATCCTTACCCTAGCCAGTCGATGGAGGGACAGCTCCGAGCACCTGGATCCCGTTGAGCCTGAAGCCTGTTCTCACACGTAAGCATGCCTGGGGGCCCCAGGAGGGTTTGGTTAAATACAGACTGCAGGCCCCACACCCCAGGGTTCTGATTCAGCGGGCCCGGCGTGGGGACCGCAGCTCTGAGAACCACTGTATCCATCCAGCCCAACCTGGATGGGGGCCTCGGGGACAGTGTCCGTTAGCCACCACACTCGGGGAAGGGCCTGATGCACTGGGGTCACCTTCCGATCCTGGGTGTTGCAGGGGGCACGTGCCCTTGGGGTGCTCTGGGTCAGCCGGTGACGCCAGCGAGGGAGCGATGGGTGCCCCTGCGGTGGTTAGGTTGTGGTGACATCCTTCTGAGGCTTTGCTGTCGAGGAAGCGGAGGCCGGCACAGGCAGCAGGGAAAGCCTGCAGGTGGACCCACATCCTCGTGGGCACCTCTGAGGAGCAGAGCGGGGACCGTCCTCGCGGTGGCAGCGGGAAGGTTTTCCAGAAAGAGAACCTGCGCAATATATATGTACACGTACATGTTATCAGCAAATATGTTTTTACATATGGGATTTATATACGAGATATGCGTGTGTACACGCGCGCACACACACACGAGATTTACATACAACGAGATTTATCACAAGGACCTAGCTCACATGGTTACGGGAGCTAAGAACTTGCACGCTGTCTGTCTGTGCAGGGGACCCAGGAGTACGCGGCAGGACTCCATCAGAGCCTGAAGGCTGGAGGACCACGGAAGCTGACGGTGTAAGTCTCAGTCCCAGGGCAGCAGGTGACCAGAATTCCAGCTCAAAACAGGCACTTTCCTTCTACTGGGGCCGTCAGTGGGTTGGGCGAGGAGGCCCCCCGTACCCTGGGGAGGGTCATCTTCTTTACTCAGCCACACATTCAAATGCTAACCTCTTTCAAAACCAGCCCGCCCCCCAGACAGTCCAGGAAATAATGTTTAACCAGAGATCTGGGCGCCTGGCAGCCCTGTTGGGTCGGCTCGTGAACTTGGCCGTCGCGCTGCGTTCAAGGACCTGGCCGCCTGAGGAGCCAGAGTGTGAGTGCAGAGGCGAAGGGGCAGAGCAGCAGCAGAAGCCCAGCGCCCGGGCCCAGGGTGGGGCGAGGACCCTGTTCTCAGCGAAGCAACACAAAGGCCAATGTTTCTGATAATTCCTCACTTAAGGCAAGGTGTGAACACCCCATCATAAAAATGCGTGAGGCAGGAAAATTAGATTCGCGTGCAGTCCTCGGCTTCTTTCTCTCCTTCCATTTCTATGCAGGCAAGACCCCAGAAATTATTAATCATGTATCCAGCCAGGAACGTTCGCAGGCTCCTGAGTGATTTCTGCAGTGGCGGGACCTAACACACCTGATTTCACCTTCTTTCTTTCTGCCCTTCTCAGGCGGCGGTTTGCTATAAAGCTTGCAGGTCGTTCCTTCTTCCCCAGCAGAGCCAGAGACTAAACGGTGGTCTCCTGGCAGCGGCCCCTGGGGATGGGGGTGGGGGCACACTGGGTTTGCAAACGCGCACGTCCATGGCCCCAGGGTTTCGGGCCGGTTCTTCCCCTGGCAGCTCTCCCAGCAAGGTTTTGCAGATCAGAGCATTCACTCACATTCAGTCTCTGTCTTCCAGGCCTTTCAAACTGGGTTGCAGGCTATTGGAAGTGACCTAGAACCTTCTTAATGAGCTGACCTAAGGAGACCTCTCCCGGGGAGCTGGCACCGGGCCTGAGAGGAGCGCGGCTTCTGTCAGCTTCCCCGAAGCTGCGATTTTCCATCCGAATTATGCTCTGCAAGCCCGCGAGCTCATCATCTGCGGCCACACACCAGCTGAGTGAGCCGGTAAGAACAGTGGATAGATGCGTTGTATTTTTGGGGTCATGGAGGGTGATCAAAGTCATCAAATTTGGGGGATGAGGCAGACCCATTTAGGGACCACCAGCCTACTCTCTCGGTCTGTCATTTTCTCCATTGTCGGAAGAAAAGGAAGAGCTAAGAGCCCGGATGTTGGTTCCAGGAGGATCGGGGTTTGAACCTTGCTGGTGATGGCAGAAAGTCCCTTTGCGCGTCCGGATCTCCCTCCTCTGTTGGGTGCGGTGGTGAGCAGTCCCTCCCAGGCAGGGAACACGATGACTGTTGACCGCCAGGGCACAGCTCGGGACAGCCAGCTCCCCGGGATCCTGCTGCTGCCGGAGAAGCGGCCTCCTCGACTGACAGAGGCTGACGCTGCTGGTTGCCTTCCCGTGGTCCTCATTACTCCCTTTCCCAAGCAGAGACCCCCCACTTCGGTTCCAGCAGCAGCGTGTCCGGGAAGGTGAGCCTCTGACTAGTCGGGCATCCCGGCCTCGGTATCCTCATCTCCCTTTGCCACAGGCTGGTTTGGTGAGGGGCATGGGTTGGCAATTGCAGCCAATCGTGTACAATGAGGAGAGAGACCTTGGTGCAGCCTGAAAGGGGTCTGCTCCCTGGATGAGAGAGAAGGAGGAGCTGCTCCGTTCTTCCTGCCTAACCACAGCCGTGGCGGGACGGCCGCTGGAGGCCGTGGGAACACCCGCGACCAGCTGCCCACCCGCGACCAGCTGCCCACCCGCGACCAGCTGCCAACATGCCGAAGACGGCAGAGAAGGAGCAGAGGAAGGGGCTGGGTCCTGGTGGACCACCGCACCGCACCTGGGACTCTCCTTCCAAACTCCTTGTTCTGGGAGATGATTGCTTGTCCCTTGTACATGGTCACCTCTTAGCGGGCCATTCTGTTTCCTGCCAATGAACGTATCCCGATGGGCAGAGTCACGCAGCCAGACCTCACATCCCCAGCCCCGCAGCCTTCTCTCCTTGGTGTCTTCTGTCTGCCAGGGTCACTGCTGTGCTCACAGCTGGAGAGAGGCATGGCTGAGACTCCTTCAGAGCGGGCCCTTCTCCATCCCCGGTGGCGGGGTCCAGGAGCATGAAAGAGCAGGTGGAGGGTTGCAGCGGGACAGAGATAGGCCCGGCTTCTGCGGCTCCCCCAGGCCAGTCCTTCTCCCTGTTGAGCTCCCTGCATTCTTTTGATTTTTGCTCTGGTTCTTAATGAAGTACTTCCTTGGGCAAACTGCCTAGAAACTTCAGTTGGAAACTTGACCCTAGAAAATTCCTTAATTAGAAAAAATGTGTTTAATGACTAGGCTTATGTTTGCTAATAAATAAACTCTGGCTTCAGATAAAACTTTTTTGAGACTCAGGGGAAAGGGTTAATTTTTTTTTTTCTTTTCCTTTTTGCTTGGCTGGCAAGGCTGGAGGCCTCCCCTCTGTGTTAGGAAGAGGGCGTCCCAGGTCAGTAGGCCAGGGGCTGGCTCCCCAGGGTGTGTAATCAGTGTTTCCCGGATTAGCAAGTGACAAGCCAATTCTCAAACTATGGGAGCCGTGAGTACAAAAGCAGCTGGAGAAGGACGGTGGGGTGTCCTGACTTGGGAACTGGGAGCGGAAACCGGCTCATCCTCTGCGGACCCGGGGCCCAGGACAGGAAGGCGTCAGACGGGGGAGCTGCTGGACCAGAGTTGGGCAGTGAGGGTCAGTAGGAATGCGGGGGAGCCTCAAGCCAGCTGTTGGGGTGGCCTGGTCAGGAGGACGCTGCCCATTTACCTTGCGGCTCTCCACATGCACCCCGTGGGCCGCTCAGGGACCCCTTGTCTCTTTTGAGGGGTCCCTGAAGTCAAAACTCCTCTCATAATCCTATTAGTACATGACTGGTCCTGTTCACGGGGCCAACCTTGGTGCTGACAGTGGGCGGTGAGGGCGCTAACGCCGCGGGCCTTCCGCGGGGAGCGGGTCGGGGGGGCTGCGCGGTGCTGGTGGCCTCCGGAGTCTCCACGTTCATGTGCTTCAGTGGAACCAAAGCACGCCAAGTGCACTGAAGACTCTCCCTGCCGAGGTGACAACCTGTGTTCGTTTTATTAAACCTTGACCTTTGAGTGCTCGTCAACAAATATTTTGTGTTGTGATCCAGGAGACTCCTCCCGACCGAGGTAGGAGGGTGGTTCTCAAGGAGAAGCTCGGGGGTTGTATGAGCTTCGGGCTGAATCATCATCTGCTTCTAAACAACGGTTTTAAGAGAAGGAGTGCCTGACGGATGAACTATGGTTATTCAGATCTGGGCATTTCGTAGCGATCTTCCCCAAGATGAATGAAGTCAAAGGTCCTGTGCAGAAGAATTCTAAGCAACGGAGGCAGATCCTTCAGCCTCAAGGAGGTAGAGCGTACGCCCCACTAAGTGTGGACTGTGGGGAGGCAGTTCCTCCCCAAGGGCACCGTATGGCCGGGGGCAAAAAGCAGCTGGGCGTGGAGTGGAGGGAGGGGACAGAGCTCCTGCAGCCAGGGGGTCAAAGCCGGCGTCCACAGGGGCCGTCGGGGGTCAAAGCCGGCGTCCACAGGGGCCGTCGGGGGTCAAAGCCGGCGTCCACAGGGGCCGTCAGGTACCCAGGATGTGACGCGATGGAGATGCCGCTTTACCTCTGCGGTCTCCCTTCCGAAACCATAATCCCAGTCTAATCACGAGAAAACGATAGTGTACAATCCCTGTGGAAGGACATGGCACGTAACACCTGACCAGAGCTCCTCAACACTGTCGAGGTCGTCCAAACCCAGGCAAGTCTGAGAAACCAGCTGACGGTACTAAATGCCGGCTAGAGTGTGGCACCCAGGGACTCCTATTCGATGCCCGTGAAATGAGGGGGCACCACCACTGTGGACAACAGTGGGGAGTTTCCTGTAGTTTCTGGTAAGCCTAAGGAGACAAGACAACTCAATGCAATGTGGTATTCTGGGACCGAGAAAGGGTGTTAGGTGAAAATTAGCACATTCAAGGATGGGGACTTCAGGTAATAATAATGCATCAGTACTAGCCATCGGTTATAACAAACGGACACACTAATCTAACATGTTAACAGGGAAACTGGGTGTGGCGTATGGGGGGGCTCTGTACTCTCTCTGCAATTTTTCTGTAAATCTAAAACTCTCATAAAATAAGAAAAAAATTTATTTGAATATATGAGCTAGTGAGCCTGTCACTTCAAGGAAAATCACTGGTGGTATTTGTTGCCAGTGATAGAATTGAGATTCCAAGTTCAAATTAGAATTTTAGAAAAATTGTATCGACACTCCTGAGCTTGGCAGCCTCCCAGAAAGTTAACTTCTGGTGAAAGCTGGTGATCTTCACAAATGCGATTTTTAAAAAAATGGTTTATAATGAAGACTCTGCCTAACATTGGAACGATTCATTGTTTCCCAAATGAACAATGGGACGTTCCCAGATCACGCCTGGGTGAGAGACTCACCGAAGTTCAAGGCAGACAAAGGCTCGTTCTAGAGGATGAGAAGCGCACTGACGTTCCTTCAGGTGTGCACTGGGTCGAACCTGCAGGAAGAATGCTGTTTGTTGGCTTTCGGGGAGTGTCAAAAAAGAAGGCCCACAGTTTTCTGAAAAACCAGTAAAATATAGCTCCCTTAATGAATATCTCTGTGAGACTATGTTTTTCCCATATATTTCCCACAAAGTAACGCCTTGCAACAAACCGAATGCGGAAGGTCTGTGAGGACCCGTGATTTCTGTCTCATAAAGCCGTGTTCTCTTCTCCAGGGCCTTGGGGTTGGGCCAGTCTGGCTACAGCTTGTCTCCTTCCAGCGAGAGCGCCTTAAAAACCAGGAGCAGCCTTGGAGGCTTCCCGAGACGTGACCCTTTGTACAAAGTCACCTCCAGTTTAATTGTTTATGGGAGATACTATCAGATCTCCAGAGTGTAAAATAGACTGAGCACCAGTGCGGCCCCGTCCGCTTCACACGTGGGATTGCAGGATTCACACCCTTCCAGCCGCGATGACTCGGACAAGCCCGGGTTGGGGAGCCATTCGATTACAAAGTAGCCTTTTCAGGATGGACTTAGGGTCTGTGCACATCTTCAGAGCAATGTTCTTTCTCCTGGAATTGCTCGTTTATGTGCCTGTCTTCAGGGCAAGGAGGTGATCAGTATTTCCGGCTCTGGAATACCACAGCGACTGCTCGATTTCGAGGCGTGCAGTGATGTGCTGGGGTGGCCCTTCACCTTCCTTTACGCGGCTCTCTAAGGCCTCGGTCTCCTCATTTGTAAAAAGGGGATGAGGGTGGACGGACCATGCAGTCCTGTTCCATGGTTTCTGTGCCACAAAGTCTGTAAATATCATATGAACTTCCCTCTACATAAATAATACGTGTGTCATTATGCACGTGTAAATGTGCACATATCTATGCAAGTTACATGTATCTGTGTGTTCACGTGCATACCCATGTGTGTTGATTGTGTGCATGCACACACGTTACACCGTTTAGACCACTGCCATTATCATTTCCGTGAGGTTTTGGAAGGTGGAGCTACCGCTCAGATGTCTGGCACAGGGTCTGGCCCAAAGCAGGTCCCCAGGAACCGTGCACGAACCGGAATTGCAGGGCAGAGAGGAGTTTCAGGACGGACACTGAGAAGTCCTCAGAATGACCCCCTCTCCGCTTCCTGCAGGGGCAGCCGTCCTGCCACTGCCCTTACTGTGGCCACGGCCCGCTGCTCGGGCGTGCGGGTCAGGGCTGGTGGTGGCGTGGGGGCCCGGGGCCGGGGCAGCAGCATTCGTGAGGAAGGAGTGGGACCCGTGGGGACGGAGAGGCGCAGGGACGGCGGGGCTCCGCAGGACCCGGCGATTTCATGCGTGGCGGAGCGCGTCGGTGGCTGCGGCCTCCTGATTAACGCTCATTTTCATCTGTCAGCCCTGCTCCGGCAGGTGTGAAGAAAGCAAAACTCAGTCTTCCTCAGAGGGAGCGGGAGAGGGAGATCAGTGTGTGCATGTTCTCACGCACGTGTGCATACGTGTGACGCTGCACGTCCGTGGGGCTGCGTGTCTGTGGGGCTCAGCAGGTGTGCCCGGGACTCCCCCGTGGTTGCCCTCGGGGTGTGGATTTCCGCAAGGTCACAACAGTGGGGGTCAGGCCTGGCCAGCCCCCACTCAGGGAAATGAATCACTTTGTCTCCCTGAGACTGAACTTACTCACCATCGAATAAAGGGGTCGGAACTCTAATTTCTGAAAACCTCTGATCACCCTTGTGGCTCAGAGGGGCCAAGTGCCATGCTTCCTCCTTGTGTGTTTATTCTGCTAAAGAAAAACAAATCTGGACTTGGCTTAGGAGAGATTTTATTTGAAAAGACTGTGGCAGTGTGGGGAGGCGGCTGCTGTCACCGACCAGTTGGGCTAGTGTTTTACGAGGCCGAGAGCGGGAATTTGGTAGGTTCGTGTCTGGCCCGGTCTCGGCATGGAGGGGGCACCGGTGAGCCTTAACGACGCTGTATTGCAGTGAGCAGGTTCCTGGAACGCGAAAGCTGGGCATTTCTTTCACGGCTGCTCTTTTCCGGGAGCACAGGGCTCGGGTAAAACGGAACATTTTCTCCTTGGAGCTAAGTCTGCTCTGGCCTATTCATGTGGGGTGACGCCCCCACCAGCTGCCCCAGCACAGAAGGTTCCTGGAAGAACTGGAGGCTGGTGCTGGTTTACAGGGTGAAGACGGCAGCTCGTTGCCATACTTTCTGTTCTGGAGGCCAAGTCAGGAGCTCGCCTGTAGGGTCGCATGCAGCGCTCGGTAACGGAAAGTTCTGCTACCGTGTCTTTATCAAGTGAAGGGTGGTTTTCTCATGTCGTAAAAGGCCAAGGCTGGAAGGTCCTGGGCTGGTGGCGTGGGGCTGGTGACAGACAGGACCAAGGGCCCTTCTGCCTTCCATCTTCTCTTTTCTGGGATGTGATCTTCATCCTCGTGGTGGCAAGACGGCGGGGACCCTTGTGGGCATCATTCTGCATTCCGGGCAGGACATGGCTTGGATGTTTTATTCAAGAAATGACACCCTTTTCATGAACCTTTGGGCAAAGCTCCCTGACAAGAGTCATGTCATAGGGTCGTGCCTAGCTCCGTGGATTTGTGGAAAGTTGCAGACAGCATGAAAGCGACCCACCTCATTGTGCAATTCCTTGACTAGGGAAGCTTAGTCTTCAGATGCTTAGTGAGCTGACTCTACCAGCCTGCATTTGTCTTAACACAAAACTAATCATTTAAGTACTTATCAGTTAAACGTGATTTTTTCTCCCTCCTGGACTAAAATGGAGGACAGGCCTTATACATTGGGTGACCTTGAGCCTAGCAGGGCACAGGCCAACCTCCTGGGAGAAGGGCTTATTGGGCCCGCCCTGGACGGCCAGATAATTATTGCTTTATCAATTCGTGCTTAATTAGACTTTGTAGGGTTGTAAACATGGAACCTGGAGGTTGGAATTCAGAAACACTTTGGATTTTCAGTCCAGAGAAAATGCATGCTTAGAGAATATGGGTTAAGATATAGTCATGGCTAAAACTGCCCTAAAGAGAGATATTGATTATTGTTTGATGCATTAAATCACAACAAAATTGCCAGAAATCTCTGGATTTTCAAGAACAAAAACCATGACTGAAATGAACAGCGCCAGGCTTCTGAATCCCCACGGGCTGGAGAACAGGCTGAAGCCTGGATGCGTGGTGGAGAGTCTGCGGTCTCCTTTGTGAGAGAGACACGTGCCTCTCGAAGGCCCTTCGATTTCGAGACCATGAGAGAGAATTCTCGGACCCCACACAGTGTCTTGTCCCTGTCTAGTTCATGCATTCACTTATCAGGTAATGGCTGAGCCCCTCTGTGCGTCAGGCCTTCTCCTGCGACCTGGCTATGGGTGGCGAAGAGGAGAGATAGAGCAAAAGTTACCCTTAGAAAGTAACAAGCACCACATTTCAGTAAAATGCAGTGGTTGTGACATCAGAGAGAGATTCTGAGGGTCAGCTTCAGCCAGGACACTCAGGGAAGATTTCTCCAAGTCAACCATATTTAAACTAGATCCAGCCCGAGTAAGGAAAAGGGCATGTCTACGCAGGCTGCGGTAACTTTGGATTTTACCTTGGACCTTGCATACGTCCCTCTATGACAATTTCCTCAGTTAGTCTGAGTTTTGTGCTGTGATGAACCTGCACAACGGTTCTCTCGCAACTTCCGGCCCTTCAAGTCGAGGAACACCTGTCTCTTCACTCCCCCTTGCAGTACTTCCCACCCGCGTTTTGGCTCCCTTCCAGCTGGGGACGCTGCCCTGGGGGCTGACTCCATAGCCGCGGTCACGAGGCGACCGGAGCTGCGTGGACGTGCTCAGCCTCTTGGTGCCCCTCTGGTCGCCGGCCAGCCCATGGCCCCTTCTGCTCACACACGCACCCTGAATTCTTCCGGAATGTTCTCCCGGGGCCTGTGAGGCCGCACCTATGAGGGGAGACTCCGCGAAGGCCTCAGGTTCTCTTCATGCTGAACATTAAGAATTTCACAGTTATTTTCATCCTTTGTAATTCAAAAGGAACAAAACGCATAAAAATCATTGTAATGAAAAAGGAGAGGAGAAAACAATATGTCTACGCGGAGCAGCGGAGAGCTCGGGTTGAGTGAGATTTCCGTCTGGGAAAGGTTCAGGTAAGATCCCATTTTATCCAAACTAGGTCAATCTTTGCTTTTCTCTTTCTTGCTTAACCAGCCGCTTGCTCGCCCCCGGTTTCTCCTGGTGCCTGTAATGGGAAATGTGTCCCAGTGTAATTACAAAGATAAACGCTCCGTGAGCACAGGCAGGGCGAACAGGCCTTAGAAATCACCACACTGCTCGAGGGGCTGCTCCGGCGGCTCCGCTCCGAGGGCCTGACGGAACGGAAGGTGGGGAGAGCTCTCGGGCAGCCTGTCTTGAGCATCTTTGCGAGTGAAGCCAAGGATGGCCTTTTCCCTCCCATAAAGATGAAGCCCTGTACAGGAAATAAAACGAATTTGCATTTGTTGTGGTGACGGACGGCATGACAACTTTGAGGCATTTTCACAGGATGATAAAAGCTTTAGGTGAGCAGAATCTGCCTCCTTCTGACTAAGTTATCCGTGCAGCCATGAGTCTGTCCTTCAACCTATGCACCCATTCGTCTACTAATCCATTCACCTTCCCACTCAGTCATACATCCACCCACGATCCAGTGCGCCCGTCCACCACCCAGCCACCCAGCCATCCACTGTCCGTCCACCATCCATGCCTCTACCCACCCATCCACCGTCCAGCCATCCACCATCTATCTATCCTTTGTTCATCCATCTGCCTCCCGTCTGCCGATCCGTCGTCCATCCATCCACCCATCCACTGTCCGTCCACCCACCCAACATCCGGCCACCCATCCCTCTACGCACCCATCCGTTGTCCGTCCGTCCATCATCGGTCTCTCCTTCGCTCATCCACCATCCTTCCTTCCACCACCACCACCACCACCATCCACCGGTTCACCCGCCCTCCTGCGCACACCCCCAGCCTTCCTCTGTCCACGTCGTCTACTTGCCACCTTCCTAAAGTGCCTTCTCCAGGGTCCCTGCCCCCACTCGTCTAGGTATCCAAAGGGCTCTGTATGTTGGGGAAGGCAGGAGAAGTGTGCAGCCCACCTCAGCCAGCGGGGAGCAGTGGTTCAGATGACCCAATGGGCACTGACGTGTCATCACCATAAGTCTCTTTGACTGAGTCCTCACCGTGGGGCTGGCAGGGCATGGAGCCCTGTACTCACACCGTGTGGGTCCTTTCCACACGGTTAAGGGGTAAGGACTAAAATCCACTCCTTACTGCAGTGAGCTTAAAGGAGTTAAGTGCTTGCCCAGCGTCCCACAGCCAAGAATGGGGGAGTCGGGAGTCAGATCTGTGCCTCTGGGGCCTGGGGTCGCTGGGTTCCTCCCACTCTGCTCTCTTCCCTCTAGGAATGGGTGAGGTCGCAGCTCACAGTGCTTCAGCGACCACCCGACCCCACCCTCACCCCTGAGTCGGTCGCAAGCTCTCCGACTCGCCAGCTCTTAGGAACCAGCCACCAGCCATGGCTCCTCACCTGGCCGGCAGAGTCCGAGGCGCTGGGGTCTTGGCGCGCTGTTGCCACGGATACCGCCCGGCTCCCAGGTAGGAATATTTCTGTGCACTGCCTGGAAAACAGACACTCGGTGAGACCAGCTGATGACTTTAAAGACAAAGCCGCCCTGTGCTAGAGAGAAAAGAAAAAGGAAAGGAGAGAAAAAAAAAAAAAAACCAATTCTGAGGTACCGTATTCTCTTGGATTTATGTTCTGTGCTTAAGATCCATTTTTATTTTAAGGCAGAGCTATCCTGGAGGAAGTTCTGACTTCTAGAGAGCGTGCAGTGCTGGGTGATATTTGGGAAATGCAGCCCCGCTCCAGAGGGAGGGGTCGCGCTCGCCAGGACAAGAAGCGGGACAAGCTCATGCATGTCCCTCCCTTCAGGCTGGGATCTTGTCCCACAGAGCCCCGGGCCCCAGCTGGGGAGTTGGCTGTTAGACGTAGTCGGGAGATGGTTTTGCTGCTGAAAGTCACAGTGCTTGTGAGCAGGTTTTCAGAGGTTCTGTGCGGTCCACCTGCTGCCAGCGTCCCGGGGATGCCCGGCAGCGGGGCACGAGGGTGACCGGGTGAGCGTCCCGGCTTGTGGACTCCGAGCTGTGTCTGAGGGATCTGAGCTCCCCTGGGGCGGCTCGAGCCGTCTGCCTGGGAGGGACGCATGCCAAAGCCCCTGGGATCAGAACTCCTGGCTTAATGTTTTTAAAAGATACAATTTAGATACAATAAAATTCTATGTTTTTAAGTATGCAGATCTGTGAGTTTCAGTAAAGGAGGCAGTCATGGAACCACAGCCACAATCAAGTAATAGCTGCCCCCCAGCTCTTGGCAACCACTGATCTATATTCTGTCCTTAGAGTTTTGCCTTTTTGGAATGTCCTATAAATTGAATCATTCAGTATGTAGGGTTTTGAGGCTGGCTTCTTTCAAGGGGCTTGACATATTGGTGTTTCGCCTGTATTATTCAGTGTATCAAGACTTCCTTCCTTTTACTGCTGATCTCTTGTCCGTCAGCTTGTCTGTCTATCCATTCTCCAGGTAAGGGACTGTGTGTGTGTGTGTGTGTGTGTGTGTGTGTGTGTGTTTGAAGATTTTATTTATTTATCTGAGGCAGAGTGAGAGGGAGAGCATGAGCTGGAGAGCAGCAGAGAGAGAGGGAGAAGCAGGCTCCCTGCTGAGCAGGGATTCCCTACGGGACTCGGGGCCCATCCCAGGACTCCGAGATCAAGACTTGAGCTGAAGGCAGATGCTTAACCCACTGAGCCACCCCGGTGCCCCTTAATTATTTTTTTAGAAGATTTTATTTGCACTAAAGACAGGGAGGTCAAGCTGGGGGAGCGGCAGAAGGAATGGGAGAGGGACAGAGTCTCCAACAACAAGGGAGCCCGATGCAGAGCCTGGTCGCAGGACTCCAGGACTGTGACCCGAGCTGAAGTCAGACGCTCAACCCACTGAGCTGCCCAGGTGCTCAGGTTTTTTTGTTTTGTTTTGTTTTTGTTTTTGTTTTGTGACTTTTAAAATAAAGCTGCCATGAATATTTGAATCCAGTTGTTGTGTGACAGAGAACGAAGTTCCTGGGGCTGGGACTGCAGGCTGTTGAGAGGAAACCACCGACTGTGGTCGGAGTGCCTGCGCCGCTGTTCCCTTCACTGGTCGCGAGTGCGAGTCCCCGTGTGCTGCAGTCCTGCGGGGGCTGAGTGCTGTCGGCCGGTCAGCTTGGAGGGCCACCGTCCCCGCAGGACGCCGGGGTCCGTGGTGTGCGGTCCCCTAGTGACGGCAGACGCAAGCTCCTTTCACGGGCTCGTGTCCCATCCGTGCGTCTTTGCGGGTGGCCTGTCCGTGGACACGTTCGTTTGGTCGATCTAATTTGTCTTCTGTACTGACCTGGAGAGAAGGAGGAGTGCTGCGACTCCGTCCTCTGTGTATGTTTGAGGTAAGTAATTCGTGTCTGACCGTTGCTGTTGGTGCCCAGGACGGGTGATCGAGCTCGAATCATACCAGTCGATTTCATGTTATTTACATGACCAGGTAATGAGCAGCTCCTGCCGGTTACTTAATAAGCACTTGACGAATCTTACAAAACCCCCTCCCTGCCCAGTGGTCCTGTATTCAGTCTGAAGAGCCAAGGTCATGGTATTCAGAGAGGGAAGCAAAGACGTGATTTGTTGAAAATGGGCACCAATAAGAAGGAGGCATCGTTTTATGGAGTTAGGAGGGTCTGCAGAGAGAGAATCCACCTGAGAAGGGCAGGTGTGAGCAAGGCATGGTGGGTGATGGGGAGATGGGGGTGGGGGATGGGAAGGATGTGTCTATGGGGGGTGGGGGATGGGGCAGTGGAGGGGGGTGGGGATACGGAGGGGTGGGGCTATGGGGGCGCGGGATGGGAGATGGGGAGATGGGGGTGGGGTGTTGGGCGACGGGGAATGGGGACTGGGCCTGGGGGCTGGGCCACGAGGGGGCTGGGGGCAGGGATCTGGGTGATGGAGCAGTGAGCAATGGGCCCCACCTTGTGGCGCAGGAAACCGTCCTGGCTGGACGAGGACCTGCGGTCCCTCCATCCGTTTCAGCCGCAGACTGGCCGCGGTCACAGAAGCCAGCGGCAAACACACCTGCTGAGCGAACGCTGACCCACCGGACTCCTGCTAGCAGGAGACGTCGCCCCCACCAGAGACCTCCTACGCCTCATCCCATCAGTCAGCTCCAACCAAGAACGCGTGCCGCTTCACCAGCCTCACTCCAGTACAGGCTTCACCAGCGAAGAGCCCGGCGTGGAGCTCCCATTCATCGGCACAATCGGAGTATTTTTCCTTAATCGCCTGCTTCAAGAGCTGCATACCTGTGGGCTGCAGGGAAGTCATTTTTGCTTTAGAGCTTTGGCCACTTCTTAGCTCCTTAAGTATCTCCTACTTGGTTTCTTTTGTCGAACAAGCGGTTCCTGTGAGCGCTGACCGACCTGCAGCGGAAACGGGGCTTCTTTGAGCTGCCATGGGAGCAAAGTCTATCGGTCAAGACCAAGTCCACGGTCTAGACAGTGACCAGGTCTCCCAGGAGCACCCCTGTGTGGGATGGCGTGGACGAGACCGTGGCTGGACGTTTGTCCCTCCAGGGCAGAAATGAGGCTAAGCGGTGGCTCCAAGCTCCCCCGGCAAATGGCTAGACCCCATCTCCCTGCCTGCGGGCCATGCGGTTCCCCAGGGCTCTCACCCTGCGCTCGCAGGAATATTTGCCTTCCGACGCGGTTGCTACCCTGCGCTCCCTCGGCTCCTGCATCGGCGCACCTGTTCCCATGTCCTCACAAAAGCTCTGTTGGCTGAGATCCGTGGTGGTGTAAGGGAGAGACAGACCTCATGGCTTGGGGGACGCTGGCTCACAAGGACAGTTCTACGGTGGAGTAATTGCCTTATGTTCCAGAAAATATAAATAACAGCCATACGGGAGGCTCCCAGCCCACCAGCCCTGCCCGAGCACAGATGCTGGTGGCCGGCCTGGAGCTCTGGACACTCCCTGCCCTGGGGACACAGACACTCACCCTTCCGCGGGACTCTCCTGCTAAACGGCGTGTCCCCACCCTCCACGCTCCTGTGGATACGGGCGGCGGTGGCTTCCAAG
Source organism: Mustela nivalis (assembly GCF_964662115.1). Lineage (NCBI taxonomy): Eukaryota > Metazoa > Chordata > Mammalia > Carnivora > Mustelidae > Mustela > Mustela nivalis. The sequence continues at coordinate 141,313,533 of NC_139027.1, read as the reverse complement.
GCGGCTGGCCGTCCCCATGTGCCCCCCTCACAAAGTGGCCTTTGTCCCTGAGACGGGCCTGAGAAGTCACTCCCTTAACAGTCAGGAGCCCACTGATCTCCTGACATTGCCTTTGGGATGTTGTGTTTTTTTCCAGTTTGACCTCCCAGTGAATGTGGTCAGTGTTTCTGAGACACTCTTCCAACGCCCCCTTAGGCCAGGGCTTTGCAGTCGATGCTCCAGAGACCCAGTGTACCCGATGCCTGTTTTGGTTTTTTTTTTTTTAAAGATTTTATTTATTTATTTGACAGAGAGAGATCACAAGCAGGCAGAGAGGCAGAGAGAGAGAGAGGAGGAAGCAGACTCCCTGCCGAGCAGAGAGCCCGATGTGGGGACTCCATCCCAGGACCCTGAGATCATGATCTGAGCCGAAGGCAGCGGCTTAACCCACTGAGCCACCCAGGCGCCCAACCAATGCCTGTTTTATGAGCAGAGTCTCACTGCAACACAGCCGTGCCTGCTCGTGCGTGTGTTACCTGCGGCTGCAGTGGCAGAGACCAGCGCTTCCAGCAGAGACATCCGGCCAGCAAAGCCTCAGACACGGACCGCCGGGCCCCTTGCAGAATTAGCCCGCTGCCCCTGGTTTCGGTAGCAGTGAGCACATCGCCATGAGAGGCGTTCTCAGCAGCTCTGCCCTCAGGAACGTCTTTGGTCTCAGTAGATGCCCGTGCTGGGGAGGGGAGAGGGCAGGGGAGCACTTTGCAGGGGCTCCGAGCATCAGGCAGCGTCTTGCTCTCATCTCCGAGACGCTGGATCACTGGCTCCTACAAGCATTTCTCCTGTTGTGCAGGAGGAATGTTCGCCCTGTGGAGGTGATGGCGGGGGGCCCTGGGCATGTTTCCTGGGGTTTGCAGGAGCTTCGGAAGAACCAGAGACCTCCCGGCGCTCCAAATCCCTCCCCCATAGCTCATCCCCTAGGCTCCTGGCTTTCTCTTTATTTGCATCCTTGTGAGATTCATAATTGTGTGAAATTGCATCAAATGTGCAGTGCATTTGATTAGCTCTGCCCGCTGCTGCCGGGAGGTACAGTATATGTATATACAGTGATTTCGAATTTAATGATTTTCGCAGTTAAGCCGGCGAGAGCTGGGGGGGATATACAAGCGCCGAGGTGAAGGCGGCGATTTGCCGGGCAGCTTGCTGCTGCTCCTTCTCGTTCTGGGGCCTGGTGATCCGGCAGCCTCCACGTGGTGTGGCTTAATTGGCAAAGAAAGAGAAGGTTTTGAGCGACTCATTTCTATTCCAAAAGCCGCCCTCATTCTTCCTCCCTCTGACCCCTTCCCGTCCGCTGTCCCATCGAGGTGAGTGATGGAGACACTGACTGGGAAGGTGTGGCCCACCCTGGTCCCGGACGGTTTCACGGTACGAGCCCCTTCCTCCCAGTGGTTTGGAGCTGTGAAGGGCTGGGCCGTGTCCCCCAGACTGGCCTTATTTGGAGGCTCATCGGGGGTGCAGTGAAACACACATACCACGGGCCTCTCCGGCGGTTCTGAGTCCGTGGGTCTGGGCTGGGGTCCACAGCCTGCATTTTTCGTTGCATTTCTGGGAACCTTTGGCAAGTTTGGGGAACATCGCATCTGTCCACAGGCCGAGGAGAGCAGCGGCTGACATCTTGCTTGTGCTTCCTTCATTCGTCTGCCTTGGTCTCCCGAGAGGGTGGCAGTAGCCCTGTTTCAGAGAGGAGAAGTTGTGTGTTCCAGAGTCTCAGTGGGGCTCACGGGAGGTGCAGCAGGGGCGCTGGGTATCTGCGGGTCCCCAGAGAACCCGGGTGCAGAGAAGCCCCACGGAAGCCGCACAGGGCGGTGTAAACGGGATTTGCCTTTCTTTGCTCATCTCTGGAAGCATCTTTTCTGTTAAAGTTTTTGTTTTTTGTTTTTTTCTGTCATTTTCCTTTTGCAAGGGCCTCCACTCTGCCGTCGGCACAGAGATCTTTGAAAAAATTATCTTGACCCTCAAGGTAAATGTACAAATGGGTTTATATTGAGCTGCTGGTCACGTGAACTGTGAATCGTGTGAGGATGAGAGTTTCAAAAAGTGACAAGGCGAGCACCTTGGCTTTAAAACTCAGCCGCTGGCTCTTCCGTGTCCACCGCGGATGTGCTGTGGGTCAGGATGGGGGGCAGCGGCCAGGCCAGGCCAGTCAGCCCACCAAGTGACCCTTCTAGACAGTCCGTGGTAGAACTGGACATCGACGTCAGGGCGGGGGTGGTCCCACGTTCCCTCCTGAGCTCCTCTCCTGCTCTGGGAAGGTGCAATCGCTCGGGGAGCGAGGCATGACCTCTTACCAGGTATCCTGGGCCTCACGGAAGCCAGCGCGGTGGAGAGAACCGTAGGGACAGATCTGAGAGAGGGAGACGGGCGCACGGGAGAAGCAGAGGCGAGAGCGGCTGGTGTGGGACGGAGCCCGCTGGTCCTGCAGCTCCGCTGAAGCAGGGTCCTGCCTATGGGGGCGAGCGTGGGGCACGGTCTGAATGACGGGAGTAACCTCGCTGGGCTGGGGCACCGATGTTTCATGGGGACAGAAGAAGACACGCGATCAGCCGTTCCCACTCCGGCTGGCCCCCGTGTCACAACGGCAGACGGCGCTCGGGAACAGGCATGAGGGGAAGCAATGAGTCGCCGGGGCTGCCCCGCCCCCCGCCCCACACCCCCCACCGCGCCCAAACACTCGACTCTAAATAAAGCTCATCGAGAGCTTTCCCATGTGTCTGCAATTCCTTCTAGAAATGCATGTTAGTCTGGGCCTCTGTTGGGACCATCCACCGGTACCTGCCAGTCGCCCGCACGGAGAGCTCCGCCTGTCCGCACCTCACCTCATTGCCAAGGGCTGCCCGGAGTCCTTCTCTACACCAGCAGTTCCCTCCGCAGTCGGTAGCAAGACGCGTGACCCCGGTTCTCAGGGTCTTGCTTCCCTGATCGCACCGCTGGGAGCTTCCCCCGTAGACCGTGGCCGGGATGAAGTCCTCGCGAGGGGCAGGCTGGATCCAAGGTCTCGCGTGGATCAGCCCCGGGACGAGGCAGGCGCCGGATCTCTCGGTCTCAGAGCCCAGGGTGGGGTCCTCGCCGCGGGGCAGAACCCTCAGCACTCCTGGCAAAGCCTTTGCAGAAGAGCTGGAAACGGGCCGTCCTGTGACCTGCCCACGGGCATCACCAGCCTTTCTCCAGGCCGGCCACCTCGTGAGGAGCTGCCCTTTCCTCGGGCCAGGCCGTGGCCGCGTTCGCCCCACCATGGTGGGTGGATTCCAGCAGTTGTAAAATGAGCGTCTGGATAGCTTTGGAGACCGAGGTAGAATTTAGGCTCATTGACCTTGCGGGTGTGTGCGCTGACGGTGGGTCACCTGCACCACAGGAGTGACTGGGTCACATGGCAGGGTGACAGGAGTGACCCTTTGGGGCCCTCAGTGGAAATGTGGTAGCGCAGGGGGAGGGAGGAGGGGAGACGACCGGGAGGGGTGTGACCTCGTGGCCGGTGTCGCTCACTCAGAAGCTAACCACCAAACCCGGGGATGTCTGTCCGTGGCCCTGTTAGCGTCCTGTTGCTAACGCATGGAGTTAGAACCAGACCTGACAGACGCAGCGAGGCGGGCAGCCTCTCCATGTGCTGGGAAGGGCGTCTACAAGGGACAGAGGAGTCCTCACTGTCTTTTCCTCAGCCTCCTTTGCAAGCTGGAGGTGGCTGTGCCAGAGGGTACACCTTGGCTTCCAGGATAATTATCCAAATTTGGGTCTCTTTGCTTTGAGGTTTTTTTCCCCAGGGAGCTCAGGAGAGAAGCAAGTGCCATAGACATTCCTGTCGTCGCAAAGCTGGTTGTTTGCATGATTTCTGGTGCTCCTCCACGAGAGCACACAGGGGTGATTTCTTGGAGGTGGGGAGGCAGGCACCTTGTGGGAGGGAGAGGCAGCTGTGCAGCCCAGCTTCCGGCCCTCTTTCCCCCAAAAGGTTTCTTGGAGGCATCGTCACAGTTTGCGTTTTTGCCTCTGCCCTTGTGCATATGTTTTCTGAATATTATATGGACGCCCCTGATAGTCTTAGTTCTTCATGCGTCACGGTGGCCCGGGGACACTCCCAGCCTCCCTGCGGCTGGGGGTTGGGCTGGGAGCCTGCAGTCCGGGCTGAGAGCCCCAGCTCTGCAGATGACCAGCCTGCACTCACGTGGCCTCTCGGTGTTTGCAGCCTGGACCCCGACTGCTCACCCCTCGGGGCTGCTGTCACCATCCGGGAGCCAAGTGATGTACACAAGCCCTGAGATGCTGGAAGCAGGCCCAGATTCCAGGCCTGTTTGTCTTTGATCCTGTTCTCCAGATGGGAGAGGAAGGCGTGGCGAAGCCGGCGGGGCAGGAGGGAGCGCCGAGTGGGGACGCGGGCTGAGCTGAGATGGTCAGCTGGGTCCCATGGGGGCCCTGAAGCAGGAAACGTGAGTGCGGCTCCACCGAGAGGTTCGCGGTCTGTCGGCACCAATGTCGGGAGGCACAGGGATCCTCATAAGAGCTGCTCCATTGCCCAGGATGACCCCCCCAGTAAGGAGGCATCTGGGACCACCAGCAGCCAGCAGCTCCAGCAACTCCAACAGTTCCAACAGCTGGCTGTGGGCACATCAGCCCACTGGACACCAACAGCGTCCCTACACCCCTGAGCGAGTTCTCGCCATAGCACGGTCACGGACATCAGTTTCACACGCTGGTGGCATCCCATACACAATAACAGCCCATGCGCTGAATGACGAAGCCCAGGGCCGGGGAGACAAAGCCGTCTTCCCTGCAGGCTCACCCCCCCTTGATCGAAATCCGTTGATAAACTTTGTGGAGAGGAGAGTGCGGAACTGCACCTGGCTCCTTCCACACCCTCCAGCAATCCTTAAAATTCTCCTCCAAGGTGGTGCTGGTTCTGTGGTTCCCTGCTGTCTTGAGCCCGGCGACCTGCTGACTTCTCCTTGTGCGGCGCCCCGAAGACACACGGCCAAGGTCGACGGACTTGCAGAGCCCACGTCCCGAGGCAGTCACACCCCTAATGTCTGCAGTGGACCCTCCCTCCGCAGACACGTGAACACAGGAGCCCTGAGCTGCTCCCTGCCGCGGTGCTCACTCTTCCTTCCCATTTCACACGGGAGCAGAGTGAGTCCAGATGGGACTCAGCCCACTCTGCGTCCTGTCCGACCCTCTCCCCGACAGAGTCCGTCCAGCCTGTGCCCCTGGCCTGACTTCGCCACATTTCTCACCTGGATCACCACATCTGCTTCCTATGTGGCCCCCTGCCTTGGTTTCCCCACGACTCCCCTCTCCTTAAGATCAGCAGGCGGAGAACGCTAGCATGCAGCTCACATCACTTCTGTGCGTGAAGTCCTTCCGGGGTCCCCTGATGAGCTAGTCAGCTTGGGCGGCCGTCCCAAAACCCTGCAGCGGGCAGACTTGAACGGCACATGTACTTCCCACCGTCCTGGAGGCTAGAGGTCCAAAGTCAAGGTGCCGGCGGGGCTGGTTTCTCCTGAGGCCTCTCTCCTGACTTGCGGACTTGCAGACAGACGTCTTCGTGCAGGTCCTTGCGTGGCTGTCCCTCCGCACACACATCCCTGCGTCTCCTCTTCTTTGATGGACTCCAGGCCCCTGATTTGGCGCCAACTGTGACCTCGTGTAACTTTAATGACCTCCTTAAAGGCCCGTCTCCGGTGACGCTGGAGGTCAGGGCTGCACCATGAGCTGTGGGGGACTGTTTCGTGCGGCCGCCTCACGTGGGGAAGCTCTGGGGATGACGTCCGATCCCGTTGGCCCCGTCACAAGTGTCTTCAGGGCCTGCACCTGCCTGTTCTCTTCCCCTCCGAACACCCCCACCGGCACCGAGGCCCCAGCCCCACAGCGGCACTCCAGACCCCTGAACGTTTACTGCCTTCGTCCTGACTGTGCCTTTGCAGGAGCTGCCTGTGCCCGTGAACCCAGCTCGGCGTCCCCGCCTGTCTCACTCCTGCCCCCGGTTGGAGGCTGTCGCTCGGTCCCGTCTGCTCCTGGTCTCACGATGGGGTCCCCAGCCTTGCCTGTCGGCCCCACATCATAATCACCTGTGGGCCGTCTCCTCCTCAGGAGCCACTGCCGTCCTAAGTCTGGGGTCTGCTTCTTTCCTGTCTGTCTCTCCGGATGCTGACCCTATGGCCGGCACGTGAGGCCTGGGGGCCTCGCAGAGGGTACTGGGAAGCAGCGAGCGCTGAGGCTTGCTGACCTCTTCCTGCACACAGTCATTCTCCTCAACGCCCACTCTGCGTGGCCCCAGCAACCACCCCGAGAAGAGGCTCACTCTCTCTGCCTCACAGACCAGTGGGCTGAGCCTCGAGGACGTCCACGGGCTTCCCCGTGGCTGTGTAGCGGGGACGTGGTGCAGCCGGGGGCAGTCCGGCCTCTGCTCCTTGGGCTCACTTGGGCCAGCAAGGAGTGAGAAAATCCCCCAAGGGATGGGAGGCTGCCCCAGGAGGTGATCAGGATGGGGGGACCCCGCACTCGAGGCCAGGAGGGGGTCATGGGCACGTGACATTTCCACAATCGTTGTGTGGTGGCACCTGGGTGGTTCAGCGGGCTGAACCTCCGACTCTTCGGTTTCGGTTCAGGGGCGTGGGATTGAGCGCCGCGTCAGGCTCCGTGCTCTGCCGGGAGTCTGTGTGGGATCGTCTCCCTCACCTGCTCCCTTCACCCCTCCCTCTGCCCAGGCCCCCCCCCTTTCTTAAAAAAACAAAATGAAGTCCTGTGTGCAGCAGGGCAAACGGAAGGACGTGGTCGGTGTCAGAGAGAAGGACACCTCCGTCTCCCGCCGTCTAGCTGGAGCCGAGCACAGTGCCTGGGCCCCAGGAATTCCCCAGGCGCGTCTGTGAAGCGGGTGTCCGCCTGACGGCTCTCCTGACGGCTCTCCCTCATCCCGGCTCTGCCACTTTCTGTGCCACCCCTTTGACGGTTTCATGAGCAGCACTTGAAGGCATCACGTCCCCTTCGGTCGTGTCTGTGCCGTTCCAGCAAGGAACGCGTCCGTCCCACGCGGCCCTCACTCCGCAGTCCACGCGAGAGTCCTGCGTCACAGTCACGGGGGCAGTGCTCCGACTCTGCTGCAGCCCCACTGAGTCGGCACCTCTGAGGGCCGGTGGGGGTAGGTGCCGGGAACCTCTACGATCAGCCACGCGTGGAAAGCGTTTCCTAGGTTACGTGGTGAGGACTGGACACTCAGGGTTCATAGGATGCACGAAACGATAATTCCTGTGAGCTGCTTGTGGAAGGCTCCCGGGCCTCGGGAAGGGCTACCGACACGAGCTCCGCGTGGCAGGAGAAGCTTCCACAGCCGAGAACGTCCTTCTAGCGTCTACGAATTCTCCCTTTGACTTCTCTGTCTTGTTGGCCAGAACTCCTTCATTCTCTGCTTTTCTGCTTTATACGAACACTGAGCCTGGTCCCTCTCTGTCAGAAGGCTCATGATTCCCCGTCCTTGAGAGAACATGGGCCAGAAATACAGTCTGATGAGAGAGAAAACCAAAGCGACATCTTGTTGGAACAGCTGGTTTACAGGTGGGCCCAGATATGTGCAGATACGTGGAGAGGACCAGCCCCAGCTCTGTGCCCCACGACCTTGCGTATCTTATGTCTTGACTAATTTACGAGGAAAGAGAGAGGGTGTGGGGAGAAGCAGCTCCGGGGAGGGAAGAAGCAAAGGGCCAAACTATGATTTGCTTGATGGCACTTGCACCTGACCTGTTTCCAGTGTCCTCCGCTGGAGCCGGCACCGGGTGGCAGGACCTTGACCTCGCTCCTGATGCCCCAGGCCTCATATCCTCCACGGGGGCTTCTCCTGGGGCTGGAAGGGGGTCTCAGCTCTAGTTGGTCCCAAGGCAGCAGGTAGGGGTGATGGATGCCCTCATGGCCCCCTATCCCAGTGGGTGACCCAAGGGACCTCAGAACCGTCTCCTTGCATGTGTGAAAACATTGACTGCAGACCCAGATTGTAGGTCAGGCATGGTTTTAAGTTGCATTTAGGTTCAATCTCAGGACTCTCCTAAAACCTTTATGAAGTTGGAGTCACCGTGACCCCCAAACTGTCTGGATGGGGAAACCGAGGCTTGAGTCCCTCCCCCGCGGACATGGCCGCTGGTAACTGGCAAAGCTGAGTTGGGGCCGCCGTTAGCCCCAGAGGCTGAGCCTGCAATCTTTGTGCTGCGCTTAGCTGGGAGAGGAAAGAGAAGGTTCCTAGAACGGCGCTGCTTCCCTAAAGGGAACAAAACAGGAACCAGACCCAACGCAAACAAAAACAAGTGGCATTTTCAGGCTTCTGGAAGGAGGCCAGATGCTCATCTGCCTCCAATTCTGTATTTAGCGTCCTGAGCCTGGCAAGTCCCTTCTGCTCTTGGAGGGAACAGCAGCGGAGACGCAGGCAGCAGAGACGGGTAAGACGAGCAGACGGACCCGAAGCCAAGTGGGCCTAGGAGGCTGACCACCAGGCGCAGATAGACCCAGAGGAGGGAGGTCTGTGAGCTCAGCCTCCCCCAGCCCTTCTGCCCTGTGCTCCATTCCTGTGGCCGCCTGCACCCCTCTTCTTGCTCTTTTTCCTGCTGCACCAGAGGGGCCTCTCCCGGCCTCTCCTGCCGTCCTCAGGTTGGCCACAGAGCTGCGGGAACCCTCCCCGGGAGCCCTTGCACCCTCCAGGCAGGGCCCTGTCCAGACTGGCTGCTCTCCCTCAGGGCCGCCCCGAGCCCCGTCCATCTCTTGAGGACTCTCCTACTGGCCCTGTGCCCACCCTCCCTTTGGGGTCTGGCTGAATTTACTTGGACCTGGTGCCCCGTTGTAGTTCCATTTCTGGGAACACTCAGCGAATGTTCCGTTACTCATTTGATTCTGGTTTCCCGCAGCCTCGATGGCAGCAAGAGTGCAGGGCTGCGCTGTTCCCTGAAACCTACAGGCTGCGTCCTAGAGCCTGCATGCAGTAGGGGCTCCATAAATGCTGCAGACTGTGTGAGAGGATGAATGGGGGCAGGGCCGGGGACAGATGTCAGCCAGAACCGCGCATCTGCTCCCTGTCCTGGAGACCCGGGGAGCAGAGGTTCTCCGTGCAGTCCCCGCCGCGGGCCCCAGCAGGCAGAGCGCCCTGTGCACGGGTCCAGCTGCTCCCGTTCTCGCATGACGCTCTTCTGCCTCCTCCTCATCCGCGTGGCTCCTTGGCCTTGAGACGGGCCTGGTTCTCCCTTTGGTCTTTGATTCTCCCGCCTTCCTGAGGATCCGACGTGGCTGGTCTGCCGTGGAGCCACACGGGGATCTCTAAGTCCCCAGGCCGAGAACACCTGCCGGGTGCTGCGAGCAGAGCGGGGCGCGGACTTCCGACTTCGCCACCTGCCCCCCTGCTCCCTGCCTTCGCGCCCGCTCCCACGGGCCCTGCAGAAGAGGACGGGGCTGTCCTTCTCCGTCGCCTTTGGCCTCCTTAGCCATTCCGCGAGATACACCTGGGGCCGGGTCCTCTGAGCGCTGAGCGTGCAGGGGTGAAGGAGGCAGCCCCCGCCCTTGCTGCCTGGAGTGTCCCTTCTCTCCCAGAAGGTTAGCAAAAATCGGACCAAGGGGCCATCGGCAACCTCTGGCAGCTTCTGCCAAGTTGTCCCAGCGGCTAAGAATGTCTCCTTGGTCAGAAAACCTTGGCCAGGGAAACCCCGTGGCTTCCAATGTTTTATTTTCCTAATATGAGGAAAATTTCAAGTGAACATTGGCAGTGAATTCCCTGATGGACAGAACCCTCCAACTGTGCCTCCGTCTCACACCCATGAACATGATGGACGGATCCGCTACAGGGAAATCTGAAAGGAACCAGATTCAGTAGCCACACCGTTCACGACTGAAGGTGAGGGCCTTGGAGGGGCGAGAGGAAGGGGGTTAGCTTCTCCCTTTTCTCTTGCTGTTCTCGGGAAGAATGTGCCCTCGACAATAACTTACGCTTTCACCACCAAGAAGATGATGTTCAAGGTCAAGTCAAACCCAGATGCTGACCTTGAAAAATGCCTCCCGCTTCCACACGTGAACTCAGAGTCATGGTGGAATTACGAGGTAGCCCGAGTGAAGGGAAGAAGAAAGGGCAAGAGAAAGACCTAACCTGTGGGCCATCCGGGGTTGGCGGGTCCCGCGTCCACACCAGGCTGGGGGAGACAGTGGAAGGATATGGCTCTACCGTGCTACTCGTGCTGCATGCTAGACACTGTCTGGAAAGGAAATTGTATGACAGACAGTGCATTGAGCAAAGCTGTCCCCTAAGTTTGGGTTAAATCATATGTTGGTTTTAATGTTTAATACATCATCATGAATCACATTTTCACAAACCACAATAGAAGTTTGGTCAGGCGTTTGGAGTACTCTTATTTTTTCACTGAAACCTTCCTTTACATAAAGCTTGCAATCAGTTGCATTTTATTCCACTGGATAAAAAAATCAAATGTCGTTGACCGCTGATGCTGGGGACCCCTCCGGTGCACAAAGGACGCCCATATTCCTGCATTACCAGCAGAGCTCGAATCACGTCCATAAAGCACCAAATACACTGGCTCATTCCCTCTTGATTTATTCTGAGATTTCAGAGAAAACTGGCTAGAAGGTTGATGATAAAATGTGACGCGGCATGAGAGGCAGGTGTACGAACCAGAGGGTGCAAAGGCCGGGTTGGAAAATGACTTAACGTCCCGGGCGCCAGGTCACACCGGTCGCCGTCCGTAAGCTTCCAGCCAGCACGCGCCCATCCTCAGCTCGTCGGACGGGTACAGGGTGTTGGTTCCTGAGCTCCCGAAATGCATATGAATTTGAACCTCGTAATTGAGTTTGAAGTTCAGATCAGTGAACCTACCTTCGGGCGGGCGAGTCAGGGAGACGCCCACGAGGAAAACACTGTGCAGGACGGAACGGGCGAACTGAGGGGCTCCTGAGAGAGTCAGACGATGTGTCGCATGGGCGACGGGTGCAGAGACGCCGGTAACGCCTGCCCCGGAGCCCGTTGCTCACCCACCGGCGCAGCCTCGAGCGGAGGCCGGAAGCCCACAGGCAGGCTCAGAACTCTCGGAGCCCTCACTGTGCCCGTTCGGCATCTCGTTCGTGAGCGAGAGCTTCATCACGTGCCAAGACGTTGGGTGCCGCGTTGGTTGGGTAGAAGTTTGGACCTGAACGACCGCAGGGAGGAGCGCTGGGTCCGGGAGGCTGCGGCTGAGCCGGGAGGGCTGTCAGGTACATCCGGGGGGCTGAGCGGGCAGGGCTTTCTGTCGGGGCAGTAAGGTGCACCGCCGCCGAGGGTAGAAGGAGAAAGGGCACGTGGGAGTGCGCAGAGATGTCCGGCTGTGTCACGGATTGTGCGGTCCAGGGAGACGGTCCTGGAAATTGGTCCTGGGAGCTCAGCGGAAGAGTCCGGACGCCGGAGGAAGTCCGGAGCCGCTGCCAGGTAGCTGAGTGTGGGGCTGCTGCCGGTGGTGTTTTGGAGGACTCGTGTCCAAGGGAAGAGAGCGCGTCACTGAAGGACACGGCATTGCACCTGAAGAATAACAAGCGACAGCCCAAGAGCCTGGAACCAAAGGAACCTGGTCACCCTCCGGAGGCCTTGCCCCCCCCCAGCTTCGAAGGCAGAGAAGGCAGAACGGCCAGGTCAGAAACGGGCTCCGGACAGAGGACTCCAGCTCATCCCCAAGAATGGGAGGCGGCCTAGAAATTACCCCAAGCCTGCAGACCCACTGTCTTAAGACGGGCACGGGGTCAGCCAGTCCGGGACCACCGTGCGCATTCTCTGGAGTGGTGCCCGAACCCGCGGGGACGGCGGGTGGTGACGGCAGGTTGCTCAGGGTTGGGAGATCACAGGTAGGCAAGGGAGGAGGCAGGGACCGTCTGTGTGGCGGTGGACAACAGCAGAGACGCCCGTGTGAGCCCACGTGGAGTTCAGATGGGGGCAGACGCTTGCGTGGACAAACGCAGACGCGTGAATATGTGCAGGCTCGTGTACCTGCGAAAACCTCCGGGCGACGTCAGCCGAGGGCCCGAGACCTCAGGAAGGGGGGCACCTCGGCCACCTGCTAGTGGTCTCTGCGACCAGCACCCCACGAAAGGAGCCAGGCGGGGCTCCTCAGGAGAAAAGCTTGGCTCCCGGACCAGGACACGGGATGCTCGAGCAGCTTGCGGAGCCAGAAAGTGAGAACACGCCCACAACCAGGCCCCTCCCCCCGCCACGCCGACAGGGATGCTCAAAAGGACACAGGCTCCAGGGGAAAGCGCTCCCACTGGCCGAAATCGGAATAATTGAGCAAGAAAACATGGCGTCGAGACAACGTTGGTGGCTGAGGGCGGGGTTGGGAGAGCAAGGATTTGGGGACCTTGGAGCGTGAATTAGGAGTGAGCTGGAGAAGACAGTAAAGTCAGAGTGGTTGAGGCAGGTCGGGAAGAGTCCGGGGCAGTGGCTTCGGCATCGTTTCCCTTCCTCGCACGGACCACGGAGGTCTTCAGACGGAGCGCCTCGCCTCCCTGATGACTACGACATTTCCAACCTCTCATTTTTCTGAAAATTAAGGTTTGTTCCATTTTCCTCTTAAAATAGTCAGTTGGCATTTTCCGAGGAACAAGGCTGTTCTTCCTGCCAGAACGATGTTCCCTGAAGAGCCGGGGGTGGGTTGGGGTGCCCTTGGGACCACGGCTGTGCTGCGATTTGCTCCAAAGCAAGCCCATCGCTGGTGCCCGTGTATGACATCAGCAGGAACGACTCGGCACCTGTTCTCCATGTTGTAACGCGCCTGCGGGGGACCAGGTGGTAATTAGTGTGGGGCGTCCTGCCGCCCCTCCTGCAGGACCCCCTGGACACGCAGGTGGCCCCAGGGCCCGGAGCCCTGGCCTCCAGGGCGGTGCCCAAGTGCAGGATGGCTCCCCTCCCCACGTGCCCAGCTGGGTGGGACCTCTGGTTGTCCAAGGGGGCACCAGCGTCGTTTCAGACTCCCGGGAGGAAGCTGAACAGTGTGGGTTCAAAATTGTCCCGACAAGAGTTTCTGTAAGGTGCAGACCGCGCTGTAGTTTGGGTCTCTAGATGCCCTGCTTACAAAGAAACAGAACAGTTGTCTTCTGAAAACTCTTCCCGGTGGAGATTTCAGAAACGGCAGGGCTGCTCCGTAAGTGGGACAGGAGGGAGGTGACCGCGGGGAAGCCGGGGCCCCCAGGACGGGCGAGAGCTGAGATGCTGAGCCCCAGCCATGTGCCGGGCCCTGGGGCACTCGGGAAGCAACCTTCTCTCTCAGCCCACGGGGTGGGGGGGCAGCCGCAGGTGCTGGGCAGCCCCCAGCCACGGACACATGTGGCAGCAGATAAATGTCCCAGCTCCGTGGCCCCGCGGGTGATGTCGTCCCCAGACATGCTCACTGCTCCCTCCTGGAGCTTGCCGAGGGACTGGGTCCCACAGCTCATACCCTGAAAGAGACTCTTCACCTGCTGACAGCATTGTGTTTGCAGAGGAGGGACAGAGAGAGTGGGACGCTCCCGCAGACCCCACACGCAGTTAACACCTCGTGTGAGTAGGTGACCTTTGTCACAGCCAATGGACCCATACCGATGCATTATTTTTAACTACAGTCCCCGTTTTATTCAGATCTTCCTTTTTTTTCCCCCCAAACATTGTTCTTCCTTCTGCCTGGCTGATCCCACCCAGGATGACCTTACATCCGTTCACGTGTCCTCCGACTCCGCAAGACGGATGATCTCTCCGACCGCCCCGGGTTCTGACTGACCCGACGGCTCCGAGAAGTTCTGTTCGGGCATTTCACAGGATGGCCTCTGACGCGCGTCTGTCTGCTCTTACGTGTCCACAGGTTCACACGGGGGTTATGGTTTTTAGAAGGAAGACCACAGACGGAAATTGCCTTTTCCTCACACACATCAAGGGTACACGCTGCCAACCTGGCCGACCGCTGTCTGTGTTGACCTTGGTCACCTGGCTGAGGAGGCGTTCGTCAGGTTTCTGTAAATTGCTTTTCCTCCCGGTGTTTGTGTGTCTGGAAGGGAGTTGCTACGCACAGTGTAGACCTGAGCGGTGGGGAGCGACACTGTACTCGCCCAGCAGTAAAATACCAACACACGTATTTGAAAAGTCCTTCCACTCAGGACATCTGCTCTACCTTCCAACCCCCCAAGTAGAAACGAGCATCCTTAGTACCAGCGTCCAGTGCCCAGTCCTACTGTCCTCGGGAGAGCGGCTGCTTCGGGGAATGTGCCTGGAGGGTCTCATGGTGCCGGAAGGAAAGGAAGCGTTCCAGCCGACAAACGAAGCGATGCCTTGACGAAGTACGTCCAGGAACCAAATGCACAGCTCCCGACGGCCAAAGCTGGGACAGTACGAGCAACAAAATGCATACGGGAAAACAAACCCCCCGTAGTCCACAGTGGTATAAGTTAATGATCAAATAAATAAAGGAGGAAACAAAAGAGAAGAGCAAGCGTCCTGTGCGGAACTCCCAGCACTTTATGTAGAAGTTCTGCTGCATGAGCAGGTGCGTAGGTCCCCCCGAGTGGGTGTTTGCGGTCACAGGACTCCATCCGAGCAGCACGGCACAGGAAGGGGAGAAGGAGTAACTCTTCAGCAGAGAACTCCGGCAGACGCGGCATCGGTTGGGTGATCAAGGTCATGTTGGTGAGAAGTCATGTTGGTGCTGTAGACCCCTCATAGGATCCGATAGGAGCAGCACTTTGCCTCTGCCATCTCCCCAACACCCGTCACCCCAGTAAAACGGGGAGGAAAACATCACCCAAATCCCAGGCAAGGTCATCGTACAACACACCTGACCAATACTCCTCACAACTGCTAAGGTCATCGAAATCAAGGGACGTTAGAGACACGGTCATAGCCAAGCAGAGCCTAAGGAGATAGGATGAAAAAATTCCATGTGGTTTCCTAGATGGGACCCTGGAGTCGGGAAAAAAAGCGATACTATGTGGAAACTAAGGAGATACAAATAAAGCATAGGCTTTAGTTAATGATGTATCAACGTTGGTTCATTAGTTGGGACAAATGTACCATCGTAATCTCAGAGGGTTCATAAGAAAGAAAACAGGATAGCGCACATGGGAACTCTGTGCTGCCTTCTCAATTTCTCCATCAATCTGAAACTACTCTAAAAAATTAAGTCTACTACGTAAAAAAAAAAAAAAAATAGTGTTGTCTATTTGAAATAGGCAAGATAGACACTGCTCAGTGCCAGGTAGGTTTGCCCGATAGGTGTAAATTTTGATTACTGCTCCAGCTCTGAGAGCAGGGCAGAGAACACCGAGACAAGGTTCTCATGACCCTCGTTGCTCCCCCCCGGTGTTCACCGGTACGATGCGTTTGCCTTACCCTCTTCTACTAATGCCCTACCCATTTGGGGGACCTCAGTTAGCCCTACTCAGCTCCAAAGTCCCAATGTCCGGTGAAGAGCCCGGCAGAGAGCACATAAAGAATAAATTCCCCTCTTCATCTCTCCGATGTTTGATACACGCCTGTTCTGTGCTGGGCGCTCTCCCGGGTCAAGACTTCGGCTCAGAAGTCATTGAAGACAGCACCCAGCTCCTCCCCAGAGGACATCGCACATATACACAAGAACCCCACCGGCTGATAACCACCAAGGTGTGGCTTTGTGCCAAATGCGTCTGGAAATGATACGCCTGCAGGTGGTTTCCACGCGGGGAGAATTAGGCATTCAAGCCATGCTCTGCCCCAAACGTAGTGAATTGTTTGGATAATGACTTTGTCATATGTAACTTGCACTAATAAGAGTGAGAGGGTGTTAAATTATTGAAGATGGTCAGGGAGGCAGGATGGAGAGGCGAAATCCCACAAATTAACTTTTTTTTTTTTTTTCTGTTCCTCCTGGTCAAGGAAGGGCCCTATGTGAGTGGGAGGAGCTGTGGGATTAGGGACGTTTGACTCCGTAGGATCCTCCTTCCCCCGTTTTCCCCATCGATCAGCCCATGTGCCTTAATTTTGTGATTGGCCGGTTTTTCAGAAATCATTTAGGCTTCAACATGTGTTCACCTAATTCTGTCTCTTCACTTCCTCACGTGGTCACCACCGAGGACGGTGAGGGAGATGTCCTTGCCTTCATGGAGACTTCGGTCTACTGAGAAAGACAGAAAGATGAACCAAGAAGCAGATAAAGGAATATTTTTCATGGCAACATTAGACATCTTCCTGTGACCACGAACATAGCGCCTTGGATGAAGTAAGGCTTCCTTCTCTTTCCCTGTGCAGCGCCTTCCCTGGGCGATGTCGCCATGCGATGTCGCCGGCTCTCTGTCTCCCTCCTCCCGTGCACTCCCCCTGCTCCCGGAGGCTCACCCCACCACCTCTCTCTTCTCCCTGATGACCCACGCTACCCCTCCCCTGCCACACTGTCCTCGGTGTTGGGGCTCACACGATGTTGTTGAAGTCGTCTTCACCACCCCAGCTCCTTCGGACCCTTTCGGTGTGGGGCTCGATGTTGTGTCTTTGGCGAAGGCTTCTCTGTGGATCTCTGTGTGGGCATTGACTCCTCCTTGCTCTGGAGGTGAGAAAACTGGGCGTCAGGCCTGAGCTGGGTACACTTGTGGGTGCGGCTGTGACGCATTTCCAGCTGTATTAGAACTCTTCTGTGAATTAATTATCTGTACCAGCTTCTGTGAGATTTGCATTTTCTTTGGCAAAGAAGCCTGAATGTGGGTCTGAAAAATGGTGGACGGGGAGCAGGTGTCCGCCGGCCCGAGGGCAGGGAAAGACGGCTGGACCCAGACAGAGTTCATGCAGTCACCCAGGGTCAGGCAGAGCGGAGGTGGGGGCAGGCGGCTGAATGTGTGCGGGGGAAGCCAGAAGGGCAAGGTTCAAGACAAAGGGAAGTCCCATGGAACACCTAATGGCAGCATCCGCTTAGCGCCCTGGGAAGCTCCTGGGGGCCCAGAGCCTGGACCGATGGGGAAGGACCACTCTCTCCACTTCCTAAGGGGTAACGTCCACTCCTGGGGTAACAGGCAGGTTCAGCGAGTCAGAGAGTAACATGGTGCAGCCCACACGGAGCTCTCTGCTTCCACGGAGGTAACAGTGAACCACTCACTTTGCTATGCACTGTTAGAGAGCTGGCTAATGGGCTAGGGACTGTCTGGCGTGACACCGGGAGCCACAGGACGCTGTGTGGGGATGTGGGCAGTCTGCATGGTTGGCGCAGGTGGAATCCCCTGCCTGAGCTACTGCTTCATTATGGAAGAAGCTTCTGGAGCCACGGAGACACGGCCTCATCTCCCAGCTCTGTCGCCCACAAGCTGCATGGCTTTGAGACAAAAATAAAATAATAGTTAATAAAAGCGCAGTTAAAAACGACTCCTCCAGTTTCAAGTTCAACATCCATCTAGGGTTCTGGGCTGTGGGAAGGATGAACAATAACACTCATGCGGACGCGGCAGGGCTCACGGCACCTGCATGGCACCAGTCGGCGCGCTTGATGAGAGCTCAGCGGGGGTGGTCCGCTTCCCAAACCTTCCAGCCCCTCTTGCCGAACCTGAGCAAATGTCCCCTTTACGTGCATGGCCCAGAAGGGGAATGTTGGTTTGATTTTATTGCCTGGGTAGCAACCACAGAATGTGTCTGACTCCAAACACAGAAACAAGACCCCACTGTTTCCAAACCCACTACCTTGAACTCAGCACAGCTCCGATGCCAGAAGAGGCAGGTGCCGCCGGCCGGCCTTATCGGCACCGTGTAATTAATGCGCAAAACCCTTCTCACAGCATTGCCTTCCCAGGGCTTTGCCCGTCTTTGCGAAAGCGAGGTTGGGTCCCTGTGTGAGCCCCTTGGAGGTGCTCACCTCCATGGCCGGTCCGCCTTCTCCCACTCTCCGTGGTGACTGCAAGGGCAGAGGCCACCTCTCTGTTCCCTGTCATTTTCCCGTCAATGTTGAGTGTGCGTGAGGGCTATGGTGAAGAGCTCTAATTGTTTCCAGCAACAGGGGAGGTTGCCTTCGAAAGCTAAAAGCCCCACCAGACTCCCATTGAGAACACTTGTGTGCATTCCCCTTAAAATATGTAAATATGTCACAGCCTCTGCGTAGAATGCACAGAGGAGAGCTCCAGGCTGGCTGCTCAGATTTGAGGATTTTCTGACAGTTTGAGCACTGGAAGCAATGTGAGACAGAGAAGGAGAGGGAGGAAAGAACAGGAGAGCGAGAGGGAAAGAGGGAGAGAGGTGGTGGGAGCTAGATAGCACAGAGCATTGCATTTCTCTTCCTTAAAAGAGACGCCAGTGTTGACAGGACCATCCTTTTATTTCTGTATGAGGATCTCCAGAGCATTCTTATTTAGGTAGCAATCTTTTAGAAAAGATACTGTTTTCAGCAAAACATATAAACACCTAATTCACTAGGGTGATATTTGCCATGGCGATTCTGTAGATGAAGAGCTATTTTGTAGTGTTTTGTGAACAAGCTATTTTTAATAGTTGTAGGCTAATTCTTTCTTGGTGGAAACAATCCCATGGCTTCTGGCAGATTCCTGAGCCTCGGTCCCCACTTCCTATAGAGCACTGGGACCCAGGGCTCATCCCTTAATATCCAAACAGGGATGTCGTAGGGCATGGTGGTCAAATCCCTCAGGATATCTGACTTACCCGAACCAGGTGACCTGGATGGAAGGTCATGGGCATGGGAAGTCATGTCTTGGGGGGACCCAGGTAAGGCGTATATGTCCACAAGAAGATAATAATAGTTACCAACATTTGCTCACTTAAGAACAGACCAGGAAAATTTCTGTAATTTTGTAAGAAAAGGCTTACAGAATTGAAGGGAGAAGGAGATCTAGAATAATAATTGGGGCTATGAGTGCTCCCCGCTCAGGAATGGAAGGGACCGCCAGACAGGAGACCCCAAGAGGGAGTGAAGAAACTGAGAGTTTGAACAGCTCGGCTGAAACAGACACGGGAGAACGCGCCACCCAACAGCTTCCCCAGCTCACAGGACATTCTGCACCGCAGATGACAGATTAGGCCACAAGTTAAGTTTCAATATATTTTAAAAGATAAATCTCATACAAAGTCTCTCCTCTGACCACAACAGAATGAAGTCAGAAATCGACAGCAGAAGAGAAAGCTGGAAAAGTGACAAATTTGTGGAAATAAAACAACAGTCTCTGAAGCAGCCATTCAACCAAGGCAGAAGTGCAGCAGAAAGCAGAAAATGCCTGGAAAAAAATGAAAACGAAAACACAGCTTGCTGAAACTCACAGATGCAGTGAATATTGGCCAGAGGGAAATGTATAGCTATAAATGCTTACATTACAAGTAGCATGGATCTCACACCAACAGCTTGACCAAGAACAAGAAGAGAAAACTAGACCCAGAGCCAGCAGAAGGGAGGAAATAATGAAGATTAGGCCAGAGATCAATGAAATTGGGAAGAGAAAAACACTGGAGAAGATCAAGGCAACTGAAGATTGGTTCTTTGAAAAGATCAACAACATTGGCAAACCTTTCCTTGGATGGACTAGACAAAAAAGGGAAAAGATTCAAATTACAGCCACCAGGGATAGAAATGCAGACATTACTAATGAGTCTACAGAAATTAAAACTATTATGAGACCGCGGTGAACAATGGTGGGCCAACCATTTGGATTCCGTAGGTGAAATGAGCAATTCCCCAGAAACACAAGACCTTTCAAGACAAAATCATGAAGAAATAGAAAATCTGAACAGACCTAGAATTCATTAGGCGATTGAACCAATAATCAAAAATCTCCCAAGAAGAAATCTAGGAAACAAATGAACAAACAAAAGAGATGAATGAAAAGCCGACTGTTAACACAGAGAACACACGAGGGTCACCGGAGGGAAGGCGGGAAGTACGTGAGGAAACGGGACACAGGATGGGGGGCGCCCTTGTCGGGATGAGCGCTGAGCCATGTAGACAGTTGTCGGATCCGTGCACTGTATACCCGAAACTCATATAACACTGTGTTCATTATACTTCACTAAAAAAGGAAGACAAAAGAGTTTCACCAGGTGCCTTCACTGGTGAATTCTACCAAAAGTTTAAAGAATTACTACCCATTCTTCTCAAGGTTTTCCAAAATCCCGAAGAGGAGGAAACATTTTCTAAGTCATTGTATGAGGTCAGCAAACAGAAAAAGAAAACTGCAGACAAAGGCCCCTTATGGGCACTGATGCAAAAACACTCGACAGAACACTGTCACACCTAATTTGGCAGCACCTTTAAAGCATTATATATCATGGCCAGGTGGAATTTATTCCTTAGAACACAAGGATGTTGCAACATATGAAAAGCAATGAGCGCCATACCCTACCTTAAAAGAACAAATGACCAAAATTAGCAAGACAGAAAACAACATGTGCTGGAGAGGATGTGGAGAAAGGGGAACCCTCTTACACTGTTGGGGGGAATGCAAGTTGGTGCAAGTTGGAGAACAGTGTGGAGATTCCTCAAGAAATTAAAAATAGAGCTTCCCTATGACCCTGCAATTGCATTCCTGGGTATTTACCCCAAAGATACAGATGTAGTGAAAAGAAGAGCCATCTGGACCCCAATGTTTATAGCAGCCATGGCCACGGTCACCAAACTATGGAAAGAACCAAGATGCCCTTCAACGGATGAATGGATAAGGAAGATGTGGTCCATATACACTATGGAGTCTGATGCCTCCATCAGAAAGGACGAATACCCAACTTTTGTAGCAACATGGATGGGACTGGAAGAGATTATGCGGAGTGAAATAAGTCAAGCAGAGAGAGTCAATTATCATATGGTTTCACTTATTTGTGGAGCATAACAAATAGCATGGAGGACAAGGGGATATGGAGAGGAGAAGGGAGTTGAGGGAAATTGGAAGGGGAGGTGAACCAGACTATGGACTCTGAAAAACAATCTGAGGGTTTTGAAGGGGTTGGGGGTGAGAGGTTGGGGGAACCAGGTGGTGGGTATTAGGGAGGGCACAGATTGCATGGAGCACTGGGTGTGGTGCAAAAACAATGAATACTGTTACGCTGAAAAGAAATTAAAAAAAAAAGATGCTTGGGATAAAGTGGAAAATCAAGATTAAAAAATGAGAAAGGGATTGATTGAGAGAGTTTGGAAACTTTAGATGGAGAACATGAGGATCACACGGTAGTGTTAATGGGAACCACAGAGGAGAGTGTGGATATTGGGATAAAGCCAACAGAGAAATCTGAATCTACTTCCACAGGGAAATTAAAATAGTGCCACTTTTTTGATCCTGCATCACCAATGCCAGGGTTTAGGGGGATTTTAATTGTCAGCCTATTTATTTCATGTATTCTTTAAAAATTTGTTTTTTGAGATATAATTCATATACTATGCAACTAACACTTTTAAAGTACATAGCTGAGGGGCGCCTGGGTGGCTCAGTGGGTTAAAGCCTCTGCCTTTGGCTCAGGTCATGATCCCGGGGTCCTGGGATCGAGCCCCGCATTGGGCTCTCTGCTCAGCAGAGAGCCTGCTTCCTCCTCTCTCTCTGCCTGCCTCTCTGCCTACTTGTGACCTCTGTCTGTCAAATAAATAAATAAATCTTTAAAAAAAAAAAAAAAGTACATAGCTGAAAGGCGCCTGGGTGGCTCAGTGGGTTAAGCCTCTGCCTTCGAGGGCACCTGGGTGGCTCAGTGGGTTAAAGCCTCTGCCTTTGGCTCAGGTCACGATCCCAGGGTCCTGGAAAAACCCCACATGATCATCAAAAATGGGCGCTGGGTGTGGTGCATAAGCAATGAATTCTGGAACACTGAAACGAAATAAAAAATAAAAATAAAAAAATGATGCAGAAAAAGCATTTGACAAAAAGTCAACACCCTTTCATGATTAAAATAACAACACAACAAGAAAAACCACACGATATTAGGGGAAGAAAGAAATTGCCTCGGCATAATAGAAGCCAGATGTGAAAATCCACAGTGAGCATCACACTCAATCTCAAGGACTGAAAGCTTTTCCACTAAGATCTCTGATCTCATTTAAAGGACAACTGAAAAAGAAAAGCCACAATTATGAAACTTTGTTGATGGGTATGATGTATAAAAGCGTAATTTGTATGACAACAATGGCACAAAGAGGAGGAAGAGAATAAAGCTGGCTCGGGGAAAACTTTTTGGGCACCACAGAAAGTAACCCGGCATTAATCCAAATATATTATTTTAAATTAAGATGCTAATTATAATCCCCAGGGAAACCACTAGGAAAATAATTTTAAAATATAATTGAAGAAATAATAAGTGAGTTAAAATATTATGTTACGAAATATATTTTTAGCTCTAAAGTAGTCGATTAAAGACAGAACAGAGGAATAAAAAGACATAAGGAAGACATATAGGAAAATAGCAAAATGGCAGATGTAAATTATACCTTCTCTGTAATCAGATTAAATGTAAATGGATTAAACAATCTAAATCAAAAGGCAGAAGAGACAAAACTGACCCAGTATATGCCATCTACAAGAGACACTTAGGACTCCAAGGCATAGACAGAATGAAAGCAATGAGACGGCAAATTACTAACACGCCAACAGTGATCACAGCAGACCTGGGGTGGTTATATTAACATCAGACAAGTTTCACCATAATGCAAAGAACACATTGTTTCAAGAGACCAAAGACCTACATCTTATAATGGCGAAAGGGTCAATCCCCCAGAAGACTTATGGATTAGACACAAACACCTTCTTAACAATCGATTTTCAAAATACACATCGGACAACAGACGACCCAGCGATCCTTGCACACTTTCGGTTACAGATAGCCCAAGTGGGCAGAAGATGTGTGAGGAAACAAGGCTTCTCAGCACTATAACCCAGCCTGACTGCCCATGTATCTGCAGATCTCAAGAGAGAGAGGAATACTCCGTCTTGAAGCTGCACGGAACCTTCTCCAGTGTAGACCATGTAATGAGCCAGGAAGTGGGATTTAATAACTTTAAAAGGACTGAACTCATTCAAAGCAGGCTCTCTGACCACAATGGAGAGGACAAAAACCAATAACAAAGGAAATTTGGGAAACTCACCAGTGTATGGACATTAAAGCACACACTTCTTATAACCAACAGGTCAGAAAACACATTTCAAGTGGGATTAGAAAAATACTTTGAAGTGCATGAAGGCAGAACACAACACGTCAAAGCTAAGGGATACAGCTAACACAGTTCTTAGACGTTTTTAGAGAAAAGGATCTTCGATCAACAACCCCACCTTCCACCCTAAGAAGCTAGGAGAAAACAGAGCAGAGCCAGCCCAGAGCCAGCAGAGGGAAGGACGTTATCGAGATTAGAGTGGAAATGAGTGGGACGGAGAGCAGAGAAGCAGCAACGCAGATCACTCTGAAATGCCTACAGGAATGGTGGGCTGTGTAATTCAGGTGTGTTTCATGGAAATCAGTCCTCGAGAATGTGCTGAGCAAGGGTGCAGAGGGAAGCTCTCAGGGATTCAAAGGAAATCACTGCAGAAAGAAGCACGGAAGGGGTTCTTTCTGTGTCTTCTTGTGCACCGGGGGTTTATGGAGACAAGCACGTGCAGGAAAAGGAGTTTTCTCTTGGCAAGAAGACTTCAGGGACGTTAGAACCTTTGGATCAAAATGCCATATGTTCTTCTGGATTGAGTCCATTTGTTACTTTTTCTTTTTTTAAAAGATTTTATTTATTTATTTTACACAAGTAGGGAGAGAGGCAGGCAGAGAGAGGAAGGGAAGCAGACTCCGAGCAGAGAGCCTGATGTGGGGCTCGATCCCAGGACCCTGGGACCATGACCCGAGTTGTAGGCAGAGGCTTTGACCCACTGAGCCACCCAGGTGCCCCACCATTCGTTACTTTTAATCGCCACATATTTTTGTCCCTATCATGGCCAAGCACAGTGAAGTTATTCAAATAAAGGCATGTTTTTAAATGCCAATAACATGTTATAAAACCACATTCAAGGACAGTTTCCAGCTTGTTCACTGTTAATGTTTCCAATCTGGTAAGTGAAAGAGTTTCCTCACTTTGTTGCCAGTTACATTGTCTTGATTAATTCCGATGAATGGATTAAATGTACTTCCCCTGTGCATGTACTTTGTATGCACTTCCCTGCGAAACAAACGTTTGAGATCATTGCCCGCTTCTCCTTCGGACAACATCCGTCAAGGATATTACAAACCTAAGGATATTTACCTGCCGTCATACACGAGGCAAGCCAGTTCCAAATTTGTCATTTGACTTGAGACATTTTTATGTGTATGTGCGTGAGACGATACTTTGATTCTATCCATTCTACCAGTATTTCGTATATGAGATTTCTTTTTTTTCTTTTTAAGATTTTATTTATTTACTTGACAGACAGAGATCACAAACAGGCAGAGAGAGAGGAGGAAGCAGGCTCCCCGTGGAGCAGAGAGCCCGATGTGGGTCTTGATCCCAGGACCCTGGGATCATGACCTGAGCCGAAGGCAGAGGCTTTAACCCACTGAGCCATCCAGGCGCCCCTGTATTTGAGATTTCTAATGTCATCTGTAAAATAAGGTCTTCTTCTAGCAAGACTGCATACCATACAACTAAATTTTCTTCTACACTTTGGTAATTCTCTTTTATATGAAAGTTTTATGTATTTGGATTCACTTGATGTAAGGAAGGAGACTTTGAAGTAATTTTATTTATTTTCCAAAATCTTGGTTCATCCCATCATCACGTACGTGATGAAGTCTCCTCTATTAGCATAAGCCAGACCCTAGATCCTTCCAGTATGCAAGAAGGAGATCTTGATCCATTGTTCTATGTGTTTTGACACTTTTGCCACAATTTTGTTTATATTGCGGCAAAATACATGTGACAGTTGCCATCTTCATCACTTTATGCTTTTTAAGATTGATTTATTTATTTTAGAGAGAGAGACAGAGAGCAGGGGAAAGAACAGAGGGAGAAAGAGAGAGAGACTCTCAAGCCAACTTTGAGCTCAGCATGCAGCTGAGGCCCGATCTCAGGACCTTGAGATCATGCCTGAGCTGAAATCAAGAGTCGATCGTTTAACAGACTGACCCACCCAGGTGCCCCCACATTGATCATTTTAAAATGTACAGTTGGGTGACATTTAGTAGGCCACGTGGTAGGGCCATGATCACCAGCAGGCATCTCCAGACTCTTTATCTGCAAGTGTCCTATGCTTTTTGGTTCGAATAGATCTGATGAGACACTTCCATTATTTTTCTCTTTTAGCATTTCCATTCCTGATGTCTATGCTTCCCCATGAAATCTGAAAATATTTTGTTAGATTTCTTCCCTCAAGAAAACTGATCTTAGGACTTTGTCTGGAAATGGATGATTGAGTAGAGTTTGCATTTCTAAAACAGCCAGTGTTCTCATTTCAAGATACAGCGTCCTAAGGTTTTCAGTACCAGATCACTGACAACATTGCATTGTGTCTACTTCTTTCTTTTCTCCTCTTGCTACGAGGTCCCAGAGATGCTGAATGTTCTTTTTTGCATTTCTAGCACTTGATTCTGGCTGGCCCAAGAACTCAGTAGATTCCCCAGTGTGTTTATGAATAATAGATGACACATTTTTCTGTGTGATTCGTGCTGGTTGTTTTATTTAATGAATATTTGGTATAAGTTACTGGTGTTACTGGAGTGAATGAAGCATGATTTCCTGGAGATTATTTTCCACTGGACTTGTCAATGTTCTGAAAGACCACCTGTAACAGATGTCTTCCTGAAATTCATATGTTGGAATCCTAGCCTCTAGTGTCTTGGAATGGGACATTATTTGGGAATGTCACTGCAGATGTAATTAGTTAGGATGAGGCCACACTGGACCAGAAAGGGCCCCAATCCAGTACGACTGGTGTCTTTACAAAGCAGGGAAATTTGAACGTAGACATGCATGCAGGGAGAAGCCAAGTGATGGTGGAGGCAGGGGTCCAAGAGGGGTATCCCCAAGTCAAGGAACACCAAGGACTTCCAGAAAGCTGGAGGACAGTCATGGATAGATTCTTAGGCAAACCCTCAGAAAGAGCTCACCCCGCCCACACCTTGATCTTGAACTTCAGCCTCCAGAACAGTGAAGTGTTGGAGCCATTCCGCATGGCATCTGGTTGGGAAACCTTGTCACACAGGTTGAGGTTTGACTTCTCCTGAGCTGTGTCCCGTTGCTCTGCTGATGGCCACCTCCCTGCTGGCTGTCCAATGTCCTTTCTCTGCACATGCATTGTTGTCTCTCTCTCTTCCTGATAAGGACATTAGTTCCACTGGGTTAGGGAGTCACTTTCGTGGCCTCATTTAACCTCATATCTCTTTAAAGACCCGTCTCCAAATATAGTCATATTGGGGGTTGGGGCTTTGAAATATGAATTCGGGTGGGGGGTGGGGACACAGTCCAGTTCATAGCATATACCACCCCTCACAATCCAGGTACGCGTCCGAAAGGATCCTGGACTAGGTGGTGATATTCAAACGAGTGCTTTTACCTACAAGGCGCTTAGAGAATTGAAAATTGGAAAAGTTCCTTTCAAATGGCTATGGGGGTGGCCACAGAGCTGGGAGGGGAGTCAGACCTGGTGGGCTTTTCTTGGGGTCGAAGGTATTAAGAGACGTGTTTCCATCTTCTCTGTTTCACTCAAGGACAGCTCGCAGCTGTCTTTATCCAGAGGAGTCCGGTTTCTCACCTCCGTGTGCCTGGTCCTCTCACAGTGCACCCAGGGGTCTAAGCCACATCATGCACTTGAAATGCCAAGATGCCTCCTCGCTGCCTCTGAGGAGGAATAAGGTGACAGAAGAGGATAGTTTTCTAACATATTTCTTTTGGCTATAGTTTGGTACTTAAAAAATTAATTATACATAATTTATTTATTAAATCAATTTAAAAAATTAATTATACAAGTAAAAAGATGCATACATTCTCTTGCAAAGAGTGAGAGAGAGAAATTTCCAAACAAATCTAAAGTCTCCATATTTTTTAAGCTTTAAAAATACTTTTAAATACATATATATAGAAATTATCTAGTATTCATATAGAAAAATACATACTCATACATAATCGATCTGAATCAATCTGAAAATCCCCCTTAAGCTCTGCGGTGCTTAGAGACCATCCACGCTAATGGACAGATACTGTCCTTTTACTTTGACTTGCATGTACTCTTCCTTTGGAAAAAAAAAAATAGACCTGTTCTAGTTTAGTTATTTTCCTGTTGGCAAAGTTTCTCCCACTTTTTCCTCCCTCCAGTCAATGATGGGTAGGTTTTGAGCAATATCTGGCTATAATGGGATTAAATTTTGTAATACACATTAACCTGTCTCTGCTGTAACCCCCAGGTGAGAGTTTTGTTTTGTTTCAGTGTCTGGGTCTTGTACTAATTTTTGTGTGATTTCTTTAATTTTCATTTCTATAAAAGAAATGCGTTTCATTTTTAGTCTGAAAGTGTCCTTGGTTGGAAGGAAAATGAGCCAAGTTCCCAAAGAGCCCGACACCTGCATTCCTAGGAAGATTGTTTCTGCAGGGTCCGGTGTGTCAGGGAAGCCTGAGGTCCCACCTGGCTTGGAAGGAAGGGTTGGTGTCAGGTGACTTCTGTGACAATGGAGAACGAATCACCTTCAGTAAAAAGCGTACGTGAAGAGGGTACGTGAAGAGCCCAACCAAGAGATCACGCTCAGGGGCTCCGGAGGGAAGTCTCGGGCGGATTCCTTCCTCCTTGGCGGCTCAGGCAGCAGGCTTCTCTCCACGGCGGCGGCAGCAAGGACCCCGGAAAGAGACCCGGCTGGTTGGAGCCTCAGCCTTTGTCGTCAGCGAACCAAGGACACAGGTGTCTGCATCCTCAATAATGACAAGGTCCGGCCATACCACCCAAGCACAGAATTGGTACAAAACCCTAAGTGTGTAGACTGTTCGCTTTGCCTTGGGGGATTCCTTTATTCCCCATCTTTGCCTGGGGTGCTCTGCCTTCCCTTCCCTGGCAAGGCCACCTAGTGCCTCTTTGATGGAGGTGATGAAATCATTCACTCCTCTCTGGTTACAACCACTTTCAACCGCTAGATAGAACATCACCACCATCATCATCACCACCATCAACCTTACCGCCATCGTGACCACACACATCACCACCACCAGCACCATCACACCAGTTATCCCCATCATCCTTCTCGTCAGTGGCCGTCCTATCAGCTGGCATTCACCAGGAACTTACTCTGAGCGATGTTCTACTCAGAGCTGACATGCACTACATAACTACAGTACCAGGTAAATGCTATTATCGCCTCCATTTTGTGGATAAAGAAACTGAGGCGCAGAATGTTGAAGTAACTTGCTCAAGGTTACATGAGGATCTCAGCCTCTTGATTCCATTGGATAAGGGCAGAATGAGTTTCCTTTATCACTGAGTTTGAAGATCTCATCTTTTTTGGACTAAGTTTTCAAAGAAAGGTCAACCGCGATCATATGTTCCAGGTTTGTGGCTCTTAAAGTGTAGTCCCTGAACAAGGGTGGCAGCATAATCTAAGATCTTAGTGTAGATGCTGACTCTCAGGCCCCTCCCTAGACCTTCAGAATCAGCATCTGTGTCTTAACGAGATACGCAGGTGATTTGAGAGCCCACTGAAGTTTGAGAGACGGCACACAAGTACATGTTTCTTTGTCCTTGTGCATGCGGATCTGAAACAGGCCCGTGGCTTGGTCCTACAGAGGGCTGAGACACCTGTAAGACTCATGTTCTCTCGTCCCAATCTCATAGGAAATATTCAGGATGTACTGAGGTGTGTGTGTGTTCCCAGCTATCTGCATTTGCAAAGCAAAGAGACGTGGGGCCAGTGTCTCCAGAGCAGCGGGGAGGGCTGGAGGGTGAACGTTCTCCTTGGGGTTGGAGTTAGGGATGAGATGCTCACTAGACCCAACCACTGCCTCCTCCCAATGGAAGAGTCATTTACAGCCAGCTCCCTACACGGACGGAAGCTTGCTGACCCAACTCACGCTCTGTGCAATTGTGTCCGCGTGGATGCGTTGAATCTCTTACCTACATCAAAGGAAATTCATTATTGGTACCATTTGTCAGCGTCTCTGGGGCCTTGGGTCTTCCCACAGGAGTTGGGATAATAGACCAGAGCGTGTCTTCATGATGGGATCGTGGCAGAGACCACACACCAGTCAGAGATCCTGTAACCACTGGGGACAACTGGATGGAATAAAGTCTGTAACTTAGTTAATGGCATGCACTAGTGTCAAGTTTTGGTTTGATGTCGTGTGACAGTTGTACAAGAGGCCACCACTGGCGGAAGAATTCAGGGGAGCCCCTGCACCCTGTTTGTAACGGCCTGTGAGCCTGGAATCCCCCACAGGCAACGGTATCACACAGGGGCCTTTGCTGGTCAACAGCACAGGTTCGGTCAAGCCAGGAGCGAGACCTTTGGGAAGATGTGCAGAGCTTGTGAGAGCAACGGGAGATTCAGAACGGACGAGGAAGGACGGAAACCTTCTTCTCCAGAGGGACCCGCTGAGAGACCCTGCAGGTGCGCACATGCTGCGTCCTTTCCTCTGCTCGGAGCCCAGACGCTAGGCTGGGAGCTCACAACTGGCCCAGCTCTTGCCTCCTGACCTGTGGCTACACAGAGTCTGGGGCCTGGTCCTACCTTTCTGAATTCAGGAGGTTTTCAAAAGGATTTGGAGGTATTGTCACCAGAATTTTCTAGGTAGCCCAGTAGGTACCCAGAATGTTCTGGGCCTGTGGAAGGGCCACCAACGCACAGACGAGCTTCCATGAAGGGCAGTGCCTTGCGTGGGCCCACTGTCCGGGGCAGCAGGACGTCCTGACGTGGGCACGGAGGGGGTTTCACTGCAGGCGTGTGCCCACAGACATCTGTTTGTGCACACGTGTGTTTCGGCGTCTGTCGCGAATTTCAGCAGGAAGGGTGGGTTCTTCCAGAGGACCGGACCATCCCACCTCGAAGCCCTCACTGCTCGCAGTGCCGTGGTCGGGCACATGTCCTCCCGGCTCCTTTTGAGGCACCGAACGATATTTTCTCAAACATTTAAGCCTGGAAGCGGCTTCTCCATCGATCACTTCATTTTAATTTTCAAATTCCTGATGGAAGCGATGTTGCTGCAATTTTCCAGCCCAGCGTCTCCGGGGTGGACATGGAAAGACCCTTCTGTCACTTTACACCTGCACAGTGACAGCTTTCAGAAAACTCAGATGCTTGTCTCATAAATAAAACCCAATAATTGTGTGACATGCGCTCTCCTCTTGTCGGGAGTCACTGGGGGCATCTCCTCTCTGAAGAGTGTCAGGAAAACAAAATCTTTTAAAAAACATCCAGAGTCTCACCCCTTGCCCCTGCCGACATGGTGATCCCTATTACAGATGACAGCGGGGCCATCTGGGGACGGCGTGCAGATGCACGGTGATGCGGCTCCATTACGCGGTTCACGAGAGCTAAGCAAACCATCGGGGGGGCAAGGTCACCAGGGCCTCAGCTTGGGCTGGGAGTCCCCCCCCCACCAACCCCCACTCCGTTCCGGAGCCCAGCTGTGGAGTCCTGGGAAGAAACCATGCACCTGCTCAAGGCATTCCATTCTTGGGAGGCTTGTACTCCAGTTCTCCAAATAGCAGCCCCTCGTAGGGGACTTTCTGGAAATAGCTTTCCTGGGTCACAGCCACTGCTCCTCCCCATTCCCCAGGCCCTTGCCTCTGGGAGGACAAAGCCGACTACGTGTCACTCAGGAGGGGCTGACCTTCACCCCTGCTGCCTCCAGCCAGAGAGGCGTGGCTGGGAGCCAGACTGCGTGTGTCCAGGTCCTGCCGAGCCTTGGCGCCCATCGGCAGATTGACCACCTTGTGGGGTTGTCCTGGGGACTCAGGAGCTGGCCCAGGTGTCCAACGGAAGGAGCCGCCATGGCTGTGGGCTTCCGTAAGCCCAGGGGGAGAAGGTGGAGGGGCTTGTTTTCTGGCCGTGGAACATCTCTCACACGTGTGCGTGTGTATGCAGCCAGGGGCTCTACAGATCCCGATCTGGCTCCCCCTCCGCCTCCCATCACCCCTGCCTCCCCCGGCTCACTCCCTCCACGCGCCCTGGCCTCCCCTCACGCCTCCTTCATCCTCGTCTTCTAATGGCTCACTCTTACCCCTGAGGTCTCAGCCCCAACATTGCCCCTGCCCTGCCCTGCCTGGGGACCTCCTCCTCACCCAGCGATTCCCCATCCCGTTCGTGTATTTTATTACTTTACAGCGTCCTACTGCCATCTGAGAGCATCTTAGTCCCTCGTTTCCAAGTACACCAGACGTCCCACGGGGCTGGTGTTCCTGATCTTTGGGTTGTTCTTTGTGTCTCCAGCGCTTGGGACAGAATCCGGTCCCTAGTGGGAGGTGAAGGTGTATCTGTTCAACGAATGCATGAATCTCTCTGAGCCTGCTTCCTCACCTGCGAAGTGGGATGAATAATAGCACTTGTGACGTGGAGTTTTCATGAGAACAGATCGGGCGAGGCATGAAGACAGACGGAGAAGCGCATCCACCCTCAGACTGAGTCCTTAATCACATGGGCGAGAGACGTGTACGGTTAACTGCGATGCGTGGCTCGAATGAGGAAAGTGACAAAGAACGACATAGTTCCATCGGGGCTCAAGGAGGGGGCGAGGCCCAGAGGGCAAGAAAGTGTGGGAACGGGATGGGGAGACGCGGTGGGAATGCGGCGGAGGAGGAGGAAGTCCTGCCGGGCAAGGCTGCCCATGAACCTGCTGGAAGACAGAGGGAGAAGCAGTGGAGATGCTGAGGGGCCTCTGGAGAGCGTCTGTGTTTTAGAGGCTCCCTTTGGGAATGGCCAACAAAGCAGAGTCAGATGGAGGACTGGGGTCGGGGTGTGAGCGTCGGAGAAGGCTGGTCGCCCAGCACAACTGCTCGCTCTGGAGCCGGACGTTCAAAACAACCACCAGGAGACAAACTCACCCCCACCCCCACTTCTGTCGAGAAGGAGAAAAGGCCGTGGACGCGACCCAGAGACAGGCTTGGGATTTCTCTGCACTGAAAGTTCTCCCCGATGAAGGAAACACAGCGATGTGTGGGGAACATCGTGAATGCGCTGCTCGGGTGCTCTCTCCTGGAGCGGCTCCGGGCCCCAGCAGGAGCCACCGGCTGACTTGGAGCGGTGTGACTCCAAGGGCTGTCTCTGGACTCGGGGTGTGCACCTGTGGATGCTGCATGCGGGGCAAGCTGCAGGTGCACGGGTGTAATAGCACGCCAGAGGACGACGCCTCGTCGGCAATCCATCTTTCTTTCGGTGAAGACGCCTCATCATCTCACACAGCGAGGGCTGCCCCTCCTCCCACGCACACCTCCTTCCCACCTTCCTTCCAAATAATGCAGGTGTGTGTCGGAAGCCCACCTTCAGAACAACTGGGGCTCACTGATGCGTTTCCAGTGTGAAGTCCTGGCAGGGATCCCCTGTGAGGTTGGGTAAAGATGACCAACAACCTCGGGAAAGCCAGAGATGGATGGCGTTGGGGCTGTTGAGGAGCACGGAGATGGCAGAAAGGCTTGGATGCCATCAGCCCCACAAGTTCCCGCCTTCCTGGTTCCAGCTGCACTGAGCTGACGCTGTCTGGTGTGCAGACGCTGTCTCATAAAACAGCTCTGGATTGCAGCCGCCTTGGCCAAGGCCCACTCTCGACCCTGCTGTTAAACCACAGCAGTTCCCATATCATCCATCTTTCAGCAAGTTACAGGGCCGGGGGGGCAGCAGTTTGCAGAGGCCCGGGCACGCGGTTCCCTGGTACTCGCTCTGCTGAAACCATCGCACATGGAACGTTTTGGAAAGCCTCGGTAACATTACTTGGAACTTGCCATAAATCAGAAGCGTTTTAATGACCTCCGTGTGAGAACAGTTTACAAGGGCGGAGGAATGTGCCAGCTGGGTCTGCTGTCCCACCCACCCCCGGCACCCCGAGGAGGGGACACCTGTGCTCTGGCCCGTGTCCACCTTCCTTGTCTCCTGCTCCCTGGCTTCGTCTGGGACATGAGAGTGAAGTGTGCTTTCTCTCCCCCTCTTCAGGAAGCATGACCAACTGTAGAAAGCCGAGCTCCCTGGGCGGCCGGCAGAGCGGGCTTTTCCCCAGCGAGCGCCATTTTCCAGTGGGGAAAGGAAAATAGAAATTGCGATGTAAAACTCTGAATAACTTGTGATGAAATAGGGAACAGGAATTAATGTCCACGTGCTCTAAGATGCGATTTGAAACTCGACGTGTGTGACTTTTAAGGTAGGGGTGTCCTTAAATCCACGGGGGCACCTACAGTCTTATAGATAAGTTTATCTGGATTGCTTTTTGGTTAACTTTTTACGATGGGAAAATTTAAATATACGTAAAAGTAGGGAGAGTAGTTTAACGACCCCCATGTGCCCACCCTCCCACCTCCAAGATGGTACTTGGATCATTTATTTTTTAAGGAAATATTAACTCTTTAAAGATTACATTTATTTGTTTGACAGAGAGACACAGCGAGAGAGAGACAAGCAGGAGGACTGGGAGAGGGAGAAGCCGGCTTCCCACGAGCAGAGAGCCCCAGGCGGGGCTCGATCCCAGCACCCTGGGATCATGACCTGAGCTGAAGGCAGACACATAACGGAATGAGCCACCCAGGAGCCCCACTTGGATCATTGGTAAAGGACTAAAAGTTCCCAGGCTTCCTTCTAAAAGCAGGTCAGACAACACTGCCGACTGCTCTGTTTGGGGCCTTTATGTTTTCCCTAAAGACCAGCTCACACCTGGGCTAAAGCCGAAACCACCCACCGTTCTTCGCCCGTTTTCTCTAAAACTGAAAACCGAAGGGGAACTTGCGTCTCCGAGCGCTCCGCGGCATCTCCTTGGAGAAAGGCCAGCGTGTCGCAGGGCTGGGCCCGGACCGGAAGAGGAGAGTCCTGGGTGC
Organism: Mustela nivalis; assembly: GCF_964662115.1. Taxonomy (NCBI): domain Eukaryota; kingdom Metazoa; phylum Chordata; class Mammalia; order Carnivora; family Mustelidae; genus Mustela; species Mustela nivalis. Next base: position 141,279,621 of record NC_139027.1, on the reverse strand, counting down.
TGACGGCTCCTGGAGGCAGCCGGACATCACCCACTCTCCTTCCCGCGGAGCTCAGGAGTCACCCCTTGGCAGGCGCTTGGGGACCGAGTAACAAGCTCGCACAGCCTGGATTGCAGGTGTACCTGCTAAAGGTGAGACCGTAGCAAGGCACGTGATGGTCTGCCCGCAGACTGGCGGCCCCGTTGGAGTCACAGAGCTGGGGAGGGTGGGCTCGTGCAGGGGCGTGCGACATTTCTCCTGAAACCTGCGCCCAAGACCGAGGGAAAGGAGGAGGGTTCAGGAGATCAGCCAATAGCACGGGAGGTAAACTGAGGGAGAGCGGGAACCCCTCCCCACCTTACTGCACCTTGAATCGGAGGGATGTGCTGAAGACCTGGTCATGCCAAGCAGGATGGAAGCCAACCAGCTTGGCATCTTCCCAGGATGGAGGCCAACCAGCTTGGCATCTTCCCAGGATGGAGGCCAACCAGCTTGGCATCTTCCCAGGATGGAGGCCAACCAGCTTGGCATCTTCCCAGGATGGAGGCCAACCAGCTTGGCATTTTCCCCGTATTGTGCAGAAGCAGCGAGCCCGCCTCCAGCAGTGGGGCTAGAGGGTCGAGCCTACCCAGCTCTGACAGGTATTTCCAACAAGGACGGGACGGGGCAAGGGTTGCAAGTGCACGTCCAATGGCTCACCAGCGCTTTCCTTACAAAAACAAGATAAAACAAAACAAAACAAAAAACGCAGAACATCTAAAGTGTCTCAAATAAGAAAATGGTCGTATGAATCAGACTTTGTTCATCTAATGCGACGTCCAGCCACCATTCAGAAATGATCCCGAAAGTCTATACTTAGTGATTAGAAACTATTTTCATGAAATATGGTGCAGATAAAAAGTAACTTGCTAAGAAGTACAAGATCTAATATTGTAATCGATGCACATCCCTATCTAGGTGTTAATTTGTATACAGAAGAACAGAAAAAGGGGCGTAAACAATGAAAGGTTCACAGGGTCACAGATGTGTTTCAGGGTTTGGGGTTCTACCTACTTTCTTTTTTATAACTTTCTGTATTCAGTAAACACCTTGATTTTATATAGAAATAACATGTTAATATGAAAATAAATCTCCAACGATGAGTGGGAAGGGTGGGAGCAACGGGACACCCTCCTGGGCATTGTAGCAGAGAACAGAGCATGTGGGCATGCTGGGAAGCCCATCCCTTGCTCCGCCACGTCTGCCTTCTCAAACACGGAAGCTGTTTGCTGTAAAGCTGTTTATCAGATCGAGGTATGTTTTCCATGAGCACGTCTGCCATCTTCCAGCACGTGTCAACTCTGATAGAAGTATCAAAACCAACCTTTTCTGGTCTTATGCACATCTCATTATCTTTGTTTACTGCTGACTCACCCAAGAATGGTATCTCCCCTTTGCCTGTGGATTTGGTGGTAACAGAAGCCTGGGAAAGTGGATGGCATAGCGCTCTTGGTCCAAATTCCTCTTTCCCAGAGAATGGTGAGGGATTTCTGCCTAACACCTCCCCTCTCTCATTTAGAATGTGGATCTGAAGCCATCACAGGTGGCTGGTGTTAACTCTATGCATCTGTCTCATTTCACGAAAAGTCAGCTCAGACATCAGGAACATTTTTTGGGAACAAGTATTATCTGTTTCAGGGAGAGCCCATGTCTTTCCATGGCATGGAAAGAAGTTCAAATCATGAGGGAGCAGATGCTGAAGCAAAGGAAACTATTACCTAAATTAAGCCCTTTTAGACCATTTTTAATGGTGATAAATTGGGAAAGTTACTAAATTAGACTGAGACCATCACTCATGTTGGATGGTATGAAGAAGAATTTAATTTAGCTTTATCTTCTTAGAAAAATCCCACAAAAAAACCACCAACTGAAAATAGTAGTTCTTTGAGAGAATGAGTTTCAGATTCAGAGCATTAGCTGCCTGAGACAATAGTGAGCACTTAAACTCTCCCCCAAATCACGGCAATAAATCACTTAAAGGCAAGGCAGAATTTTCTCCAGTGGGTCTACTTAATGGCCGACAAACTTAAAAGACCATATCGGGGTCTGTGCAGGAAGCTTGAAGATTTTTTGTTGTTGTTGTTAGGGAGGATCGAGCTGGGTTAATTCTGCTCAAATTTATTTAATGTTGAATCTTTATACTTTTTTTTTATCAGTTTACTTCCCAACACCTCCAGATGAAATATAATCCTCACTTAATAGACTAGAGGATTAGTGATGCTTAAAGCTGTTTTAAAATCATGTCTGGTTTTGGAAGACCTGTATATGGACCCCATGAAATGTTTATCAATGACTTGTCTATAGACCACTTGCCCAGGAGTCTGATCATAAAAAGACCATGAAGGTGCTCTTGTGTATACGAAGCTGAGGAAAACTAGGCTGATGACTATACAGAGTCTAATCTTCCTTCCTCTACAGTAAGAGTTGTGGATCAGCCACTCCATCCCAATCACAGACAGCACATCTGAGTACTTTCATGTCTCCTGCTGGCACATGGTCAGAGAAAATGCTCCCTCAGCTCAGATGATGCAAAAGCTGGGCTAAAGGTTTTCAAAGAGTTTCCCCTCGGGAATAATTTTTGAAGGCTGGAAGCTTTTGGCATCTTCAGTGGAAGAAACTGAAATCTGAAGACTTCACTAAAGTACTCAACAACCACTAAGTGGGGTCCTCACCATGATACAACAATGCCTCCCATGGTCTATACCAGCACTGAGCATTGGACTGAAAGCCCTTTGGTATTATTGCTGTTCTAACCAAATTATCAGGTTCCCTGACTGTGCTCTCTCATATCCTCATCAGGCGGTTTTCTACGTTCCATTATTCGGTGGTGCCTGCTTAACGGTTCTCTTGTGATTGATTACGTCTTGCTCACAGCAATTTGAGCATCACTATACGTGTGTAACCTGACCCTTTAGCTCAGTATTGCTCACTGGATATTGCTCTAAAAAGGTGCATCTGGTTAATTTTACATACTCACCAAAGTTTGCTTGTGCATTTGTGGAGAGGACCATGGCACTCTCAGTTGCCATGACAACTAGAGGAGAATCCACGATCTGGGGATTATTGGATCTCTGTTCCCAAGAGGTTTTCCCCATCACCCATGCACAATTTCAGGAATCAGAGCTAGTCACTTTTTAATGAATATGGGTCCTTTAAAATTCAATAAAAAATGTAAATGACATTAATTAGATGCTCTGGAAGCCTGGAAGAGAAAGAGACTTAGACTTCTTAACCACCCACTGTGCCTGGAGTTGTGTGGAATATTTCCATGGTTTTCCTCACGAGATTCACACTGTTGTTTGGTGTACATGATGCTATTATTGTTCCTATTTTGTTGAAGCTGATGGAGGTTCACCCAGCCAAGTAGTGGGTTGCAGGCGGGACCTTCACCCAGAGCCCATGTGTTCCCTCTGTGATGCCCATGTTCCTTTCCTGGGACTCCAGCTCACAGGAAGGGATTGGAACACCGAGCACTAAAACCCCCTGGAATTTTTACCCTGACACTGTCCCCAGACACCACAGTACCAGTGAAGTAATTGCTGAGTCTTTTTCTCTAATGTGACTCTTGACCAGGCAAGAAAAAAATCCAGACAGAAGACAGTTGATAAAAAGAAGAGGGAGGAAAAGTTGATTGCTATAGACCATCTCTACCATCCTCATCTTCCCTGTCCACAGAAGACCTTTTTAGAGTGTTCTTGTCTCTTTTGGCTCCACAGTAGCCCTTTGAACCAGATAGGGTGCCCACTGGACCAGCAAGAGTGATTCCTGGATCCAGCCCCAGCCAGGGCACTGGTTCTCCAAATCCCATCCTGGAGACCCACTGCTCAGAACCTCACATGGGTGCAGAGCTACAGTGCAGTGGTGAAGCAACTCCAAGTTTTGGAGAGAGACCGGCTCTGAGGTGAATGCTGGGTCTGCCAGGTGACCTCGAGCTACCCCTCCCCTCTTTCTGAATTCTGTTCCTGAGCTGTGGAATGGGGGTGCCAGCCTGGGAATGCTGGGGTTAGACTGGGAAGGGCGACATGCAGTCAGGAAGCTCTGAGGACAGTGCTCAGCATGGAGCAAGTCCCATTGCGATCTGTGTCAGCAATGCCTTTGTGGATTGAATATTGTAATTTTCTGTATTTTGGTGGGTAGGAGGGAGTCCATTCATTCTGGGGGCTGCTATAAATGTAAGCACAAAAGGGGGTGATTTAAAACAACCGGTAGCTATCCTCTCATGGCGTGGAGGCCAGAAGTCTAAGATCAAGGTGTCAGGAGGGCCGTGCTCCCTCCGAAGGTGCCGGAGGAGAACCTTTCCTGCCGCTTGCAGCTTCCGGTGGCCATGGCGTTCGCTGGTTTGGGGTGGCATCACCTCCAGTCTCTGCCTCTGCCTTCATGCTGTCTTCTCCTCTGTGTGTCTCACTTGTAAGGACACATATGATTGCATTTCGGGCCCATGCATAGGATCCCCACTATAGGAGGTAGAGGAAAACAGGCGGGAAAGAAGCCAGAGCTGTGCATTTTACAAAAGTCACAAAAAAGCTTTAAATAAGGAGCAGCAGGTCTTTGGAGCATGTGTGCTGGGTCTCCCTCCACACCGGTGGGGGTTTTGCAAATTCATGGGAAAACAAGTGATCCCCAAAGTCCTAGGCTCAGAGGCCACGTGGACCCGCACCCATGAAAGCAACACACAGGAATCGTTTCCAGCAAGCCCGCACGTTGTGCTCTTTTACTTGGCTTCTCTTCTCCTCCATGAGCCCTTCTGGCCCCCACACTGGAGTGGGTGTAAATTGCACCGTCTCTTCTGAGAGTTGAGTTGGAGAATGAGGAAAATGATAGATCTCCCGCGTTGGTCGATTCTGCTGATGGAAGCGCATTTCCTACCTGAGGCATACTGGGGGTCCCCCGAGAGCTATCAGTTACTTCTTAAGCCAGGAGACGTATTTATGGCTGGTGGAAATGGTCCCACATCATCGGAGGATCTTCCCTGCTGACTCCCGAGGTGCTCATTAGTTTGGTGTTTCGGAAACTCCCCCACCCTTTGCAGAAGTGAGCAGTTCAGCAGAAAACAAACTCATTTAATTCAAATTTAATTAAAGTTGGAGCAATGGTTTTTATTCTCCAATCCTAATTATAATAATGTTACTGTGCATGGTAACACGGCAAACATGGGGGTTTCAGAGGAGGGAGCACGTGGGATGGTACTGGCTGATGCGGGAAGAATGCAGAAGAAGTTCACTTTCTTACTCTCAAAAAGTTCTGGTAATCAAGGGTTTTCTAATAAGGCGGCTCTTGGAGCAAACAACTGATCTCAAGGAATGAAGTTAATAAAAGCATGTGAGTGAAGGAAAATTAAAAGCTATAAACAGTACAGTGGGGCTTCAAAGGGTGAACAGTCCTAGTTAAGGTCCACTGTGTTCCATGGTCAATCTCAGTGTCTTACCCCCAAGAAAGCTCTTTCTTACCCTGCAGGTGTTGGAAAGGTGGCATTCCACAAGGTAAGTCAGGACTCCGGGACCTGTCAGGAGGACACCTGTTGCAGGGGCAGGTCAGGCCATTGAGACCTGAGAACTGCGTCCCACTCACAGCAAGTTCGCACAGGCCACGTTGTGCAGGAACCAGTCACACACGTCCAGGTGTGTCGAGGTGTGCCCAGGTACGTCCAGGTGCACCTAGGCGTGTCCAGGTATGCTTGTCTATGGTGGGTTTTATGCTACAGCAGCAGTGGTGAGCAGCTACAATAGAGACTGAAGCGTGTGCAAAGCCTAAACTGTTGACCGTTACTACTATTAAACTTGACTGCTTGCTATTGTCATTATAGTTTCTTGGTCTGTCACAGAGAAACAAAATAAACCCCCTGGTCTGGGGCCTCAGAGTCCTCGGTGGGAAAGAGGAGTCCTAGTGGGGTTGTGAAGGGTTTTGCGTGGGAGCTGGACACTAATTCTGTCTGCACGCCCTTCTCAGACTCTGGGGACAGTGGGACTGGGGGTGGACAGGGAGGGAAGGGGAGGGTGTGCGGGGTGAAGGCGCGGTGGATCACGCGCAGCGAGAGGGAACAGCTCTCCTCCTGACAGCACACGGTCTGCCATCAGGAGGAAGACGTTGGGTTTGGCCCTCCAGGATGTGGTCCAGTTTGCCCCAGGGGCCCAGGGACCCAGTGTGCCTTGGTGTTAACCTCACACAGAACATCGACTTCAGCACCAGGAGCCAAGTTCCAGCTAGTGGATGACGGATGCTGAGAAGCAAGTTCCAGGGCATTCTCCCCCACCCAGCTAACCCTGGCTGCTTCCCGGCCTCCGCACACTGGCAGCCAGGCTCTCTCATCACGCTGAGACAAGACGCTTTCTGGTACGTGGTGTAAGAGTCACGTACATGGCCTTAGGCATCAGGAAAACCTGGTTTCATGTCCAGAGTCCAGCCCCTACTAGCCAGTGAGTTTGGACCAATGACTTGCCTTTTCAGGCTTTTGCTCCTCTTCGACAGATTGGTGATACTGACGATCGAAAACAGAACGGTGTTTGAGATGCAGTGCGGAGCACACAGTACCTGCCGCAAAGTGAGAACTATTTTTGTTACTCTCAGCAAACTGTTCTGGGCTCCGCTCAGGCCAGGGAGGTCAGGGGACTCATGACGCGACACCTCCGCCACGTTGGCCTTCCTGTTTCTTGACCACGACAAGCTGGTTTCACCTCAGGGCATTTGCACTTGCTGTCCACCGCTCTGCCTGAATCCACTGTCTCCTCTGTGGATTCTTATCATCTGTGAGGCTCTAGTTTAAATAAATCTCGCTGACAGAGGCTGTGCCCGACCACCTGCCCCAAAATGTCTTCACTCCCTTCTCGCTTCTTCTCTCCCAGCTGTCACTGTGAGTCACACAGCCTTCTGCATTGTCTTATAGCATCATCGCTAAGGATGCTGATCTCGTTCGTGGGTTTGTCCGGATCTCCTTGGTGTCTCCCCGCTCCAGGAGGCAAACACGAGAGCAGAGCCCTGGAAAGTGGCCTCACTCAGAGCTGGATCCCCGTAGCTGGGAGGTGACCAAACGCAGAGCAGAAACCCAGTAAGCCTTTGCTGAAGGGCTTGGCAAGTCATCACGGAGCTGGCCAGGCCAGGGTGGGGCCGTCAGAGCCGGGCAGGAGTTTAGGGAAGAGCACGAATGAAGACCACGGGGTGTGGGGCGCGAGCTCGTGCCTTCTCCACTCTCAGCTGGGGAAGAGAGTGACTGTGGGCGGCCCGGGGCTCGCTGGGGTCCCGGCCGTTTCTTCTCCAAACGGATTCAGTGCTTGTTCTCTTGAGTTCTCTCCTCAGCCAGGCTGAGCGGTTTGGAGCAGAAACGTTCCCATTCCCTGTCACAGCTGCGTGGGGAGGGAATCATCGGGCAATCCCAGGGAGGACATTTAGGAAGAAGACATCAAATTTAAGAGGTTGCAGTGAATGCTCAGAGGTCGGAAGAACTGGGAAATGCCTTCATGATCTTCCTTCTACAAAGACAACACAAACAATAAAACAACAAATGTGGGAGGCCCAAGCGCCTTTTCCGCTCTGTGAGCTTTATGCCGCCTAAAAACTGTCTTTAGAGCTTTTTTTGAGTGACTTGAAAACCAGGCGGGCGGCAGCGAGCAGACTGGGTCTGTCCCCGGCACGGCGCCGATGGCTTCCTGGGTGCGAGCGCTTCCTGCCCCGAGCCGAGTGCAGAGCCCCTGGCCTCCAGCGAAAGCCCAAATAACTTCCGTGCATGATGAATCCTCGCAAGAACGAGGCCGGCAAAGGCAGGATCGAAGCACAGTCATTAGCTCCTGGTGCTCTTCACACGGAGGCCCCGGAGTCTGCGGCGAGCACCCGGACGTGAGAGTGGGAGCGCCTTGCAATTCGCCGTGGCACGTAGGGTTCCTTTGTTCTGGGAAACACAATAGGTTGAGTCGAAACTTCAAATGTGATTGTTCAGAAAGGCAAAAAAATGTCAGCAGAACTCATCGCCCAGGAGCAGGCGGGGCGTCAGGACTCCCGCCTCCCCACACCGGCACGCGGGTTTTCGGAGCCAGAGGCGAGGAAGGAGGCAACGCGTTCGTCGCAAGTATTGATCCCTCCCCTGACCCTAAGACACGCAGGACTGGATGGGGTACAGTCCTCGGCGCGTGACACAGTGCTGCCCCCAGCTTCTACCTCCAGCCCTTGATCCCAGATTCCTTCCCAAGAGGCTCCTCTGCTCGCGTGTTTACATTCCGCCCAACGCATTTCGTCCTGCGTCTCCTTCTGCTCTCCCCGCTTTCACGGGCGCGTCTCTGAGGCGCCCCTCGTTGGTCCGCACTCCACGCGGGTCCCCCTCCCTGGTGCAGAGCCTCCAACTGCTGGTCTGATCCACGCTTAGCGCGTCCCTCTTCTTCTAATGGTCACCGAGAAGGCTTCTTCTTCTTATACTTCTTTTTGAAAGATTTTATTTATTTATTTGACAGAGAGAGATCACAGGTAGGCAGAGAGGCAGGCGGAGAGAGGGGGGAAGCAGGCTCCCCGCTGAGCAGAGAGCCCGATGCGGGACTCGATCCCAGGACCCTGAGATCATGACCTGAGCCGAAGGCAGAGGCTTTAACCCACTGAGCCACCCAGGCGCCCCCCCCCCCACCCGAGAAGGCTTCTGATTGTCACCAGACTCCCTGGGAGGGCCATCCCTCTGTGGTGTGCTGTTTCCATCTCTGTGAAAGCGACATTGGGGTGCGAGTCTGGGTCTGAAGGAAGGGACATTCCCAGGGTCACAGGATGTCTCTGTTCCTCAGCTGGTGTCCGTAAAAGGGGCAAACACCTTCCCCCCATGCAGCTGGTAGAGCTCTCCCAGAGTCCTCGTCGACTGACCTCTCGTCCCTGGTGGTCGGGTAGATGTGGGACCTCATGCTGCATCACTGTTTCTTTAGTCCTGTGGGTCTCAGCCCTCCGAACCCTGTCAGCTGGGCTGGTTCTTCATGCAGGTCCTCTCCTAACAGGTGTCTGCTTCTTTGTTGGTCTTCTCTCCTGTCTCTGGCTCATTTGCTACAGTTGCCTCTGGAGTCCGGATACGGATACTTTGTCAGGCATTTACATTGTAAATTCCAGTGTAAATATTTATTCATCAAACGATAAGATAAGAAGGCTTAGAGGCGAAGCCCAAAGTTCAGATCACCGGTATTCCGTCCTCTGAGTCTGGGAAGCGGAGCAAACCCTCCTCACACCTTTCCTTCACCATCCGACTGGGTGAAGAGAATGAACGGAGAAGCAGAACGGGCTCCTGGGGGAAACCTGGGTTTGGGAGTGGAAAGGACCTTTTTAAAGTAGATCAACTGTGCCTTGGCCACTGCCTTGGCAAGTGACCTGCAGCGGGGTCCTCCCTTACGCTGACCTCAGATTTCATATCTGCCTTCCAGGGGGATGTGTGTTGGGGATACCCACCAAGCAAAGAGCTAATGTGCCACATGTGTAGGGGCTTCTATATAGAACACATTTGTCTTCCTTTACCTCTAGCATGAGGTGGAAGAGAATTGATGTTTAAAATAAAAACACTGGAGCCTGAACAGATTTAGATGGATGGTAGATGATGGATGGATGGATGGATGGATGGGCTGATGACAGATGGGTAGACAGATGACACGTGACAGAGCAAATGAACCACTCCTTAATTCCTCATCATTTTTTGTCTTCCCCTGGTAGAAATGGAAGCAAACTTAGCCATTAAACAAAAATCAACATTTAATGGCATTTTAATAGGATGAAGATGGTGTATGACTTATGGCTTCATTTTGCCCAAATAGCACATACACAACATGGTAAAGCCCATGTCTACATCTGTGGCTGTGTTTGTGTGTGTCTGTGTATTAGCCCCCTTCCATCCATACTGAATGAAACATGCAGAAACAGTAATAGCATGTATTTTTAAGTGTTGAGATTATAATTCAATTGTATTTTTCCTTTTCTTAAAAGGAAAAATTTTCCTATTTTCTCTAGAGTTAATATGCAATTATGTGCATATTAATGAAAAGATAGACTGTACTAAAATAATATTTATGGAACATATAACATCTTAGAAAATACTTGCAATGTGTTAATGAAAGGAACCTAGTGCAAAGTCGTGTATCCGTGCTGGTTACGACTGCTGTTAAACCAATCCAAACCAAATACAGACAGGAGGGCAGTGTACCCAAATGTCTGGGACACTTTTAACTGTGCTGCTAGCTTCATGTTTCTCTTTTCACTGATTTTCTTTCATTTTTGTCCTAAATCTTCTGCATTCCAAACTTCTTCTTCCTTTTATTTTTGTTTTCCTGAAATGTGTTTATTTACCATAATTTACTTTATTCTGTTTAAAACACCATAAAAGCCTGGAAACCAATATGATAACCATTATTTTAAAGGGAATTCTTTAACCAGCAAATTCCATATCCTATCCTTCAAGCTCCAGGTTAATCTGAATATAATTTTTTTCTGACCTTCTGCACTACTGGAGGCCACATGAACATTTTGGGTAGCGCTCCCCATGAGCAGCTGCATGTGTACGCCAGGGCGTGTGGTGTGCACACATTGCACGTATACACGTGCCCATGGTGTGCACACGCGTGCACACACACCAGCCTTTCCTCTTGTAAAAGTCACACAGGCAGCAAGGTGCCACCTGGAGAATTGTCCCAGCAGGTGCCCAGGTATGTCCTGTCCACCTGGGTCCACACCGTGATGAGGCAGGTTAGCTGTGGTTGCTACGGGTGCCCTCCACTTTCTTCCCCATTCCTCCCTGGGGCTTCCCCTGCCACACCACTCTTGGGCTGTGCTGCTCATCCCCTGGGCTGGAGCCTGGGCTCCATCATGTCCACAGGGACAGGCATCTGGAACCCCAGAAGTGCATGGAGCAAACAGCCCCCAGCCTGAGTCCTCCAGGCCGCCTGCTGTCTTTGATGTCACAGAGCCTATGTGGTCACAGCCTCACCCAAAAGCAGAGCACGCACTGGGTTTTACCCCAAAAGCCACCTGTGAAGGAGCAGTGAGAACTATTTCCTTTCTGCTTACCGGCTCTTCCCTGTCCTCCTGCATCTGGCCTCCAGGGTACTTTGAGGCAAACATCACAGGCCTCAGCTTCTCCTGGAGGATCCGAACTCCCAGCTATGGGCTCTGTGAGTCCGGACCCTCCCTGAATCATTCAGAAAAGCTCCCCTTGGGACCAATCATTGTTTCATCCCTGTACATTTTATCAGGATTTTTTTTTTCTTACATTGAGATATAACTGACATCTAACATTGTGTAAGTTTCAGGTGTATAATGTATTGATTGGATGCTTTCCTGTAATTGCAATATAATTACCACCATAATGTGAGTTAACATCTTGATCAATCCCATAATTATCATTCCTTTTTTGTGGTGAGAACAATTGCAATTAAGATCTAGTCTCTTGGCAACTTTGAGGTTTATAATACAGTATGGTTGACAGTAATAATTATTCTGTGCATCGGATGTCTGGGTCCGTCTTCTCGCTCAGGTTTGAACCCTTAAACAACGTCTCCCCAGTTCCTCCGCCTACTAGTCCTTGGTAACCGCTGCTCTACAATCTGTTTCTACCAGTTCAACTTTCAAAGATTTCACATCTAAGTTACATCACACAGTATTTGTCTTTCTCTTTCTGGCTTATCTCACTTAACATAATTTCTTCAAGATCCAACCATGTTGTCACAAACAGCAGGATTTCCTTCTCTCGCGGCTGAATGATATAGTCCATTGTACATACACAACACAATGTCTTCACCCATTCATCCGTGAGGGACACTTGCGCTGCTTCCCCGTCTCGGCTGCTGTGAAAAATGTTGCTATGAACATGGGAGGACAGATATCTCTTCAATGTCCTATATTAATCTCTTCTGGATGTAGAAATGGAATTGCCAGATCACATGGTCATTCTATTCTTAAGATTTTGAGGAACCTCCATACTGTTTTCTGTGCTTTCTGAACCAATTTATAGTCTCACCAACATGGCACCAGTGTTCTCGTCACTCCCCAGCCTCTCCAAGATGACACTTGTTATCTTCTGTCTCCTCGACAATAGCCATTCGGACAGTTGTGAGGTGGATCTCATTGTGGTTTTCATTTGTGTTTTCCTGATGGTGAGTAATGTGGAGCACCCTTCCATGTACTCAATAGCCATTTGAATGTTTTTTTTTTTTTTTTTCACAAAAATGTCTATTAAGGGCTTCTCATTAAAAAAAAAAAAAATGGATCATAGGGTTTTTTGCTATTGGCCTGTAAGAGTTCTTTCTGTATTTTGGATAATAAGCTCTTATCCAAAACCTGGTTTGCAAGTATTTTCTCCCATTCTCTAGGTTGCCTTCCCCGTTTTGTTGATTGTTTCTTTTCTTGTGCAGAAGTTTTTGGTTTGATGTTGTCCCACGTACTGTTCTCTTTTTCTCTTGTCTTGCCTATGCTTTTGGTGTCCTTTCCAAAAACAAAAACAACAACAAAAAATTATTGCCAAGACCAACGTAAAAGAGCTTCTTCCCGGGGCGCCTGGGTGGCTCAGTGGGTTAAGCCGCTGCCTTCGGCTCAGGTCATGATCTCAGGGTCCTGGGATCGAGTCCCACATCGGGCTCTCTGCTCAGCAGGGAGCCTGCTTCCCTCTCTCTCTCTCTGCCTACCTCTCTGCCTACTTGTGATCTCTGTCTGTCAAATAAATAAATAAAATCTTAAAAAAAAAAAAGAGCTTCTTCCCTTGTCATTTTTTTTTTAAATCAGGTTTTTTTAAGCTTATTTTTTCCTATCACTTGTTAGTTTATATTCAAATTATGAGATGGAAAGCAGCACATCATTTGAACAAAGCATTGGAGCTAAACAGCATTGGAGCTAGACAGTCTTAGTCACTAACCAGCTGTGTACAACTGGCAAGCTTTTGATGCTCTCTGCCTCGGTTTCCTCATCTCTAATTGGCACAAAAATAGGTCAGTATGAGAACTGAATGAGTTATTACTTTTAAAGTGCTTAGAATGGTACCCAATACAAAATAAATGCTTAATAGATGTCAGCTATAATCATCATCATTACCATTCCCACCACCATCATCACCATTACCATCATCACCAGCCCCATTATCACTATCATCACAATCACTACCATCACCATCATCATCACCATTACCATCATCACCAGCACCATAATCATTCTTATCATCACTGTCATCACCACCACCACCATCACCACCACCATCAACACCACTACCACCACACCAGCACCAGCACCACCAAAATCATTATCACAACCATCACCACCATCACCACCACCATTACCACCATCATCATCACCACCATCACCACCATCACCACCAACATCATCATCACTACCATCACCACCATCGCCACCAACATCATCATCACCACCATCACCACCATCGCCACCAACATCATCACCACCATCACCACCATCGCCACCAACATCTTCATCACCACCATCACTACCACTGTCATCATTACCACCACCACCTCCAACATCATCATCAGAACCATCACCACCACCATCACCACCACTGTCATCATCACCATCATCACCACCATGACTACCACCACTATCACCACCACCATCACCACCACCATTACCACCACCATTACCACCATCATCATCACCACCATCAACACCAACATCATCATCACCGTCATCACCACCAGCACCAGCACCAGCACCACCACTATCACCACCAGCAACAGCATCACCACCATCACCACCAGCAACAGCAACACTATCATCACCATTACTGTCATTGTCATCAGTGGAGCACCATTATCACCATCATACCCATGGTTGTGTGATGAAGAGTTTGGACTTTGACACATTCTGGTTTAAATTTCAGGTTCCCTACACAATAGTTGTGAGATCTTAGGCAAGTTTCCCTTCAGTTTCTCCATAAAATAGCATATAATACTTTCCTGATGGGGGTTGTTATGATGATTAAACTAATGACCTTTATGTGCTGATCATAGCACCAGATACATGGCAAGTGCTTAATAAGTAATGCATATGGTAGTGTATAATATATATGATTATATTAATAATAGTAAAACAATAACAGATAATATATAAGTTTATACATGTATATGTAAGATATGTATTTTAATTGAGTTTATATATAATTATATTTATATAGTATGCATAAATTTATATAGAATTATATATAAATATAATATATATAGTATTTTATTATCAATACAAAGTTATTTGGTAACTATATCAAGATTTTTTTTAAATTTATTTTTTATTTATTTTCAGCATAACAGTATTCATTATTTTTGCATCACACCCAGTGCGCCATGCAATCCGTGCCCTCTATAATACCCATCACCTGGTACCCCAAGCTCCCACCCCTCGCACCTTCAAAACCCTCAGATTGTTTTTCAGAGTCCATAGTTTCTCATGGTTCACCTCCCCTTCCAATTTCCCCCAACTCCCTTCTCCTCTCTAACTCCCCATGTCCTCCATGCTATTTGTTATGCTCCACAAATAAGTGAAACCATATGATAATTGACTCTCTCTGCTTCACTTATTTCACTCAGCATAATCTCTTCCAGTCCCGTTCATGTTGCTACAAAAGTTGGGTATTCATCCTTTCTGATGGAGGCATCATACTCCATAGTGTATATGGACCACATCTTCCTTATCCATTCGTCCGTTGAAGGGCATCTTGGTTCTTTCTACAGTTTGGCGATATATCAATATATTCTATACTATTTATTAATTATATTAATATTGTATATCACAAACTCAAGAAGAAATACATCTCTCACATACATACACACGTACATGTATACATCTATATGCACGTGTCTGTGTGTGTCCTAACCAGCCTTTCCTGCCATGCTTTAACACTGTAAAACCTGATAATTATAAGCTGGTTTTGCTGTTATTACTGGGAAGACATTCTGAAAACCCCGGTCTCCCTTTTCCTTCCTCATGGGCTCCCCTCTGGCGTGGTGAGCGGCAGGCGAGCCCGTGGCGCTGTCCACGGGGGGATGCAGGCTTCGTGGCTGCGGAGGACTGGCCTCTGGCTGAGGAGATTCAACCACATTGGTAAGTGCAGGACCAGGACGCTGAGGCTTGCGGGCGCTGTCGCCCCCTCTCAGCAGGAGTGAGGCCCTCTGTCCTTGTCCTGGCATTCGGTCCTGGTGCCTGGACCCACAGCATGGCTTTGCCATTCTGTCGCAAGTAACTTACACTTCATTGTTTTTCTGCTAAGGGTTTTGGGGCCTCTTAGAAGCACCAAGGACCCCACTTTTTTTTTTTTTTTTTGAATGCTGATTATTGTCTTCTTCTGTAGTATCACATCTGCAAGTCCCTTCACCACTTTGGGCAACAGATTCCTCTGGAAAGCACGGGCGTAGAGGTGGACGAGCAGGGCGTCCCTGGTAGGGTAGTGTATAATATATAGGCAAGTTAATGTGCGGGTCTGTGTCCCGTGCGGAGTAAGGCCCGGCGACAGAGAGGGCTCCTGTCGGAGGAAGCTCATTGTCAGGCCAGATGTCACGTGAGTGGTCCCGTAACTGAGCACGAGGCAGCTCCTGTATCCCGAGGGCACAGAAGAGGTCTAAGCCAGGTATGGTCACTAGGATGCATGAAATACAGAGAACAAGTCACTAGGGAAAAGGGCCGCAGAGTGAGGTACATGGAGAAATAGAAGTAGATCCTTGTTGCCGGCCCGTAAATTGTGATTCAGTCATTAACTCATCCGACAAGTATCCCTCCGAACGCCTGTTGTGTGTGGGATCCAGGGAGCGGAGGCGTTGCAGAGCAGTAGGCATGCGGCTGGGGACTGGATGCTTGGGGGGGTCTCTTCCTCGGGGTCTCCTCCTCCAGCCCGGCGTTCTCAGCACAGTTCCTCAAAAGTCAAGGCTACGTACGAGATTACCTGATTACCTGAGGCGGATAAGAAAAAACTCAGATTTGCAGACACCCTCCCTGGAGATCCTGCTTCACTGGGTCAATGTTGGGGTCAGAGGATCCGAACGGTTAATGAGTGCCCTGGGGACTTTAATTACCTGGAAAGTTTGGAAGCATTTTCATCGGGCAGTGCCGGAAAGGATGTATTTTTCACTAATGTGACACATGGCCTCGGGGGCAGGATGAGGGACAAGGGAGTGCACAAGAAGCAGAGTATGGTGGGGGGGGCACAGAAGGGAGGGCAGATCCGGGAACAGACAGATCTGGGGGGAGCGGGGCACAGCTGTTGGCAGAGGCGGGGAGCAGCTTCTGGCTTCTCTGACTGTGAGGGTCAGCGTGGTGCCGCCTGCTGAGAGAGAAATCGGGTGGAGGAGAAGGTTATGCAGGGTCTGAGCAAGCGCACTGGCGACTCTTTGGATTTTCAGCTGTGTTTGGGAATCCACTCAAAACCAGGGATGGCCCTGCTCTGTCGGGTAGACGGCTCTCCGGTTATTTATAACACGACATAAAAATTTCAGGGCGTGGAGAATTGAAGGTCCATAAAGACGTCAAACTCTACTCGACTCGCTTCTAAATGGACATCTGGTAATGCTTAGCTCCGTGCACAGCGTCCCAGCCCTCTGTCCGATGTTGGGCTCTGACCGCATGAGTGGTCCTGAGCCCGGGCAGCTGCGACTCATCCGCGTGAGGGGTCATCCACGGAGGAGGCGAGGCCCCAGCTCTCCAGCTGCCTGGCCCTTCATCTCTGCCATCATTTCCGAGGGCAGTGCTGGGGACAAAATTAACTCCCAACTTCTCCTGCCTTCCCTTCTATTAGGACAATGGCTCTCAGCCCTGCCTAGCCCTTGGTCACCTGAAAATCTCCGAAGCACTCAGACGCCCAGACCTTGGCTGCAGAGATGCTAACTTAGTCATTCTGGAATGCGTCCTTGGCATAGCCAGCCAAACCAGTTGCCCTGTGATTTCGATGTGCAGCCAGGCCTGAGAGCCGCCCCATTAGACCTTCCCTTGTCCATGTCTTCCCGGAGGCAAATCCTATTAGCCTGAGACACAGAGACAGTCGTCTCCTTAAATAAATCTGACCTCCAGGCTGAATTGGAAACATTCCCCAACAAACGCGTTTTCCTGAATGCAAATACAGCTTCGCTTCAAAAGGGTGCAGCGACCTCGGGCATGCTTTCCTTGGGAACAAAAGCCGTCTGTGCACCTTGCATATTTCTTACCATTTATAGCATTATCATTAGTACTTAATTCTTAGCTTCTGTTCAGAAAAGATTGGTCCATCCTCTGCTCATCATGGGTTTTTATTTTTGTTCGATTTAGAGAAAGATTTCCTAATGCTCAAGCTGTTTCACTGGGGTGGGGCTGCCGTGAGGGGGGCTAAGGCCGGCTTGCGGAAGGAGATCCTGGCGTGCGTGCGTGTGCCACCCACCCAGCACCTCACCATTAGGCACCTGCCTGCGCTGGAGTGTCACCGATCGCTCCCTACCTGTCCTTCTGGGTTGGGTCCTCTCACTGAGAGAAGCTGGAACCAGACTCCCGCACCCTGGAGCCCCTGCTTCAAATCTAGGCAGCCCCACGAAGACACGCCCCTGGTGCGTGAATGTGTTCTTCACCGGAGGAAGAGTGTGGACTCCTCAAGACGCATGTCCGTGGGCCTGCCCTCCCAGCGGCTCCTCTCACTAGCTGTGCGCACACGGGGCGGAAGGCGCGGCTTCCGGGAGGCCATCGGAGCTGGTCAGAGCGGGGGTTATTGGGTCCTGGAGTTACGGGTCCCCTTGTTCACGGGAACCTGTCAAGGTAGCAGGGTCAGTGCTCTCTAACCCTAAAATCTCTGAAGATCCGTGTCAGGAATATTGGCCAAGAAGAAGGAGGAATCAACCCAAATTGTTCCCTGTGGTCAAAGACGGCCCAGCATTGACACAAGGTTTTCTATTGCCCAGTAGCTGGTGGGTCGCCCTGGAACCTGTTCATTCTCTGAGAGAAGGTCCAGGGGACTGGTCGGGGCTCTGTGTGACACACGTGGGTGGCCGACGGTCCCGGTTGGCTGTACGCCAGTTTATGGAACTCACGTGAATGTTCTCCCTTGACCGTGGATCACGGACATTAGGAAAACATCACAACGGTGTTTGCAAGTCTGGCCCCAAAACATGTCTCCAGTCCTAGTATACTCGTCACCTTTCCTCCTTCTCAGTAGCTCAATTTCTCACTTCTGCTCCTCGTGCTAAGGCTTTGTGCACTTCGTTTACAAACCAGAAATCCAAATGGATTAAGAAGAAGGGGCGATGGAAAGCTTGGCCGGGTCTTTCCGGGTCTTGTCTCAGTCGCTGCACAGCCGTTCCTGGCGGAGACCCGCAGCTGTTTCCTCCCGGTCCGATGTGGAGAGATTCTCTCCCCTACTTGAACCAAGAAGCAGTCAGCACCACGGACATAAGAAGCACACAATTTAGGATCATAAATTTTTACTGAAAAGACTTGCATCTCAGGCCATCATGTGGTTCTTAGGAGCGTCCCTGAGTCCCTCCTTGAGTTGTGGGTAAGAAGATGCCTTTGATTAGGGCGGCTGGCCAGGGTCTTCCTCCAAGTGGGTTGTTTTCCAGTGGATGGGCTGCCATGCTGGAAAGCACTTTGAGGTGAAAATGGTTTGTGCACATCATTTATCTTCATGATTCCAGGGCCCATCGCCACTGTGTGAGCTGCCAGAAAGACCGTCCTCTGCTCCCCTGTGTCCCCAAAGCTGGTTCCAGATGGGAGACCAGACCCTCTCAAACCCAGGCAGAAGGCCAGGCGGGGTGTGAATGTAAGCTCTTTATCTCGGGCTCTGAACTTGTGCTCTGAGGCTCCGATTTAACTCAGAATCTCAGGTTGGGGAATCAATCATTTGAAAAGAGCATTTGTCAGCATCGGTGTGACTCCTAGGAAAAGGAGGTCCGCCTCCGTCGACACTCTCGGAGCAGGTGTCCGCACCTGCTTCACCAGAGACCTGGTCTAAAAGAAGAATCACTTTGATTCTTATTCCGAAATGTGTTGGTTCCCCAGGGGAAATTGCTCACTTCTCTGTAAACCCTTGAATTTTCAAATACCTCAGGCCAGAGGCTTTGAAAATATGCCAGTCTGGGTGTGTTCTGAATATGAATTTTGCTCAGAGTCAAAAACTTTATAGAACGTGGGGGTGCAAAAGTGTAACTTTATTACATTTCGCATAACTCAATTTGAATCAATCATAAGCCCACAGTTTCCTAATAACAGAAAATTAATGGAGTCACTTGTACGTGGATTCTATCCAGTAATGGAATGTGTCGGTTAATTCCGGTTTACAACCGGTCACGTTCGAAGGTCCTGCCGCCGCCTCGGGTTCCCTCTTCCCCACCTCAGGGTTCATCTCTTCTCCCTGGGGCTATGGAATGCTCCCCCCGTGGATTCCTGTGGCTTCTCGGGCTTGATCTGTTTCTCCTGCGCCCCCTCTCATGTCAGGTGCCGCCCCCCTCCGGCTCTCTGTGTCCCCGTGGCCCGCTGCACGTGGCTCTCCGACCGGGCTGCCTTGTCCCTTCACATGCAAACTGCCACCGCTTTGGCTCATTCGGCCTCTCCAGACAGCCCATGACCTTCCTACCTGGAGGACGCCCAGACTGGTGGTGGCTTCTGGAGATGGAAATACAAGTACTTGCTTGAGGTCCTGAGACACTGACAAGGCTCTGAGCTGACGTCAGCTGCACGAATATGTCCTTAAGGTGAGCAGCTCTGTTACGTCACTTTCTGCAGAGATGTCAGACCCCTGGGGCCAGGATGGGGGCCCACTGTGAGAGAACAGAGGCATGAGCGTACCACGGACCAGCCCGTGTGGGGTGTGGCTGCTCCCCAAGCCGTGGCTGGAAGGGAGATGCTTCCTGGAAGGGAGCTGGGCCGGAGCAGGGAGTCTGTAGCCGTGCAGGTGCGGCACCCGAGGGCGCCCTTCCGGATGGGGTGGGGCAAGGGCTCGAGGGTCCACAGCCCGGTCCCGTGGAGGCGTCCCTCTGCTGCCAGGACGCGGGTCAGCACGCAGGTCCTTGCTCAGGGCCAGTCCCCACCACGGTACTCAGTTTCATTGTTGAAATATTGAAATCAGCTTTTCAAATGGATTCCCGGCCTTTGGAGACCGGCTTTCAGAAAGAGTGAAAATGTGCGTGAGACCAAAGTGGAGAACAGTGTCTGTTTGAGAAAAGTAACTGCGGACGGGAGCCTCCCATCTTTTTGTGCACAGACCCGCTGCTGGAAGTCAGCGAGGGAAGGTGGGCCTCTCAGCTTCCGGCCGGGCTGGCTGGAGTCCCCCAGCACAGACGTCCCTGCGGACACATCAGTGACAGCAGCATCTGCGCCGTGAGTCTCCCACATCTGTGGTGCCCGCACCAGCGCCCCGGCCCCTGATGTCCAGGGCTGGTGGAGTTCAAACCGGACCAGCTGGATGCTAATTGCATATCAGAATTTCCTATTGTTAACGCATTATTTTAAATGTCTATTTTAATAAAATTACACAGATGAGAGAGGTTGATTGGAATTCATATTGCATTTGCAAAATCTTGAGCAGGATTTCACTGAGGGACTTAGAGGAATCTGAGACCCAGTAAGATGTTTTGCGAGATCGTCCTGAAGGAAGTGAGACCTTCCTCTCTTCTTCCATTGTCTTGGACTTAAACATTTGAATTTCTATGGGCCCTAAAGGGCTTGGAGATGTTGACAAGCTCCATTTTGATGATTTAAATGCGAGTTTTCTAACAACATAAAAGATGGTCTTTATCGAATCCCTGTGAAATTGTAACAATGTATTCTTATAAAGAAAAAAAAATTGGAAAAGAACAAGGACGAGAAATCATTTTATTATTGTTTGCCTAAGTCCGCAGTGATCTAAACAATCATTCTAACTATGAACAGTTAAGAATGTGCTTAAGTATAAGAGATAAAACACCCAAAACAATTATAGGAGATGAGCACAAAAGAAGCTCCTTAAATCACGGTAAGTGTCCTAGAAATATTAAAAGAAGAGATGTTCGGTGAGCTCGGGAGGGGACTGTTGCACGGGCTGAGGAGCAGAGACTGTTGTGGAAACTTATTTCTACTCTAGAAGTTACTCCGCGTTCGTTGAGTGAATAAGCGGTGGCTGGCCGGCTGGAACGTATGCCGTGGTACGAAGCTCCTTCCCCAAACAGAGCAAAGGCTATGCCTGGAGTGTGGGTCCTCAGAAAGCAAAGAGTTTCGAAGAATTGCGTCAACACATCGTCAGTCTAAGGGAGCAGAGGTCTCCGGGACGCAGCCGTCTGCCTCCTGGTTAAGTTTGGGAAGCTCTTGGGGGCCGGCCGTGACCCGAGTGGATTTGTGAGGACGCAGTCTCGGTGCCATCGGTGAGCAGTGCGCACCGTGCTGATGCCCGGCTTCCCTCCTCTCCCTCCTCCGGCTTCCCGCCTGTCGTCCCTCTGGGCCAATTCTATGTCTTATCCTTGTTAGTTCCTGCTAAATGTCAGCACAGTTTTCAGGATGGTTTTCACAGTCCCTAGTGGCCCGGCTCTCTTCCCCAAATGGCTCCCCAGGGACAGGGGTCCATGGCACTTGTCTCAGAACCGAGGAGGCGCTCTGGCCTCAGACAGTGCGCTCCCAACACAGCCACCCAACACAGGTGGCTAAAATGTCATCTTGCATGTATTTTATATTTATATATATTTATAAATATATTTATATATATTTAAAATACATGCAATGAGCATATATATAAATATGTGTGTGTATGTGCATACATACACACACACACACACACACACACACTTACATATATATTTAACATATAATGTATTATTTGTTTCAGGGACACAGGTCCGCGATTCATCAGGCTTACACAATTCACAGCATTCACCATAGCACATGCCCCCCCCAGTGCCCATCCCCCCACCACCCCATCCCTGCCACCCCCCGCCATTCCAGCAACCCTCAGTTTGTTTCCTGGGACCAAAAGTCTCTTAAGGTTTGTCTCACTCTCTAGTTTGTCTTGTTTCATTTTCCCCCTTCCTTCCCCTATGATCCTGTCTTATTTCTCAAATTCCTCAAATCAGTGAGATCATATGATAATTATCCCTCTCTGGTGGACTTTTTCAGCTTAGCATAATACCCTCTAGTTCTATCCACATCATTGCGAATGGCAAGATTTTAGGGTTTTTTATGGCTGCATAGTATTCCTTTTTGGTTTTTTGAAGGCTGTATAATATTCCATTGTATGTTGTTTGTGTGTGTGTGTGTGTGTGTGTGTGTGTGTGTGTGTGTGTGTACCACATCTTCTTTATCCATTCATCTGTTGATGGACATTGGGCTCTTTCCATACTTTGGCTACTGTGGACATTGCTGCTATGAACATTGGGGTGCATGTGCCCCTTCAGATCACTACATTTGAATCTTTTGGGTAACTATCACAATTTGGTTTTTCACATGCATCTCTTAAAGCAGGTTTTGGGAAGGTTCTCACCTCTCCCCCCTCCCGTTTAGTCACTCTTGATGAACAATAGCAGAGTCCTAGGTCAGACTAATTGGAAACTTAAGTTGTGGACTCCACACCTGACTCATAGCTCACCTCATCTATTGACCTCTCGGGTCTTTGCTACGGAGAGGAATCAGCATCGAACTCATAGGAAGTGGGCCAGGATCTCCCAAAGAGTTGGCTCAAAGTTACGATTCAGGACATAAGAATTTTTCTTAATGTCCACAACCAGGAGATCAGCCAAATCAAGATTATATCAATTCTAATGACAAATAATCATAAGTTAAGGAATGTCATCCTGCCTCGGTATCACCTTCACACACAACTGTTAAACACTCAGTGGTAGAAGGATGATGTCTCCCAAGGAGACGCACAGCCTCATCCCCAGACCCTTTGAGTATCTTATCCTACATGGGCAATGGCGACTCTGCAGGTGGGATGAAGTTAAAGACCTTGAGGTAGGAGATTATCCTGGCATCTAACTGGGTCCGATGTCACATCAAGGTCTTTAAAAGAGGGAAGCAGAAGAAGAGGTCAAGGTAATGCAATGTGGGAAGGGTCGACCATCTAGCTTTGAACCTGGAGAAGGGACTGTGAACCAGGGACCTGGAGGGCATATCTAGGAGCCACAAAAGCAAGGAAACCAGATTGATCCCGAGAGCTTCTAGAACACACAGCCCTGCCAACGCCTTGATTTTGGCCCAGAGATACCCATTTCCGACTCCTGGGCTCCAGAACTGTATGATGATAAACTCATGTTGTTTAAGTGACACTGTTTGTGGTAGTAAGTTTCAGCAGCCACTGGAAATTAATACACACCCCAAGAAAGAAGGTAGTCAAATAGTGGGAGATGCTTTTTCCCCTCAGTGGGGCTCATATAGGTTCAGAATAGCCCTGGGGTAAAAGCCCAGATTTGCTTCCTTAGGAAGAGCAGGTTCCAGAGACAAACGTGAAGGAGAAGTGACAGAGGAGGTGACAGGCTTTGGTGGGAACCCTACCTCACTGGTGGCTGCATTATCGCCCAAGGGTACTCCAATGACATTTGAATACCTGGCTTTGTCACTCTCCCTAAGTGGTTTTGAAAGACACCCCCCCCCCATCGTTAACTAATTAATTGCTCTTTTGTTGTGTAAGAGTACCCCTCCTCCCCTTGCAGTGAAAAGACCCCAGGGTTGAATTCAATGTAACTGCTCTTTTGCCTTTCTGTAACTGCTTGGCTTTTAGGGCATGACACTTGTCTCCTGTTTGAACAAGATACCTTCTCCTAATAGCCGAGGCATGGTCACGCAGGCAAGGGGGCTGCATGGTCACGTAGTTCACGTAGACAGGGGGCTGCATAGTCACGTAGACAGGATGTCTTTCGGCTGAGTAATAAGGTCAAACTTCCCCTCTTTGTTTCCCCTTCCCGCCTTTCTCTTCCCGCGAGGGGGTCTTCCAAAGCCAATCCGCTAACACCAAGTATGCCTTTTTCCAAATGTTCAAATTGCCAGCCAATCGGCCCCGTCCCATCCGGGACTTGTTTGTACCTGTCTATAAAAATCCTGCACCACCCCAGCCAGGTGTGCTCAGCTAGCAGGAGCTGCTGACCACCCGCAGGCGCCTGTGCTACAATAAAGAACCTCTTGCTGTTTGCATCCTGTGGCAGTGTTGGATTCTTGGGTAAGGGGATCCGCGGGTCTTTCAGTTTAACTGATCTTATTAACCAATGGGACATTAAGCTGGGACCCTCCCATGAGGCTTTTTTAAGACTTTAAGACCAGAGTGTTTTCAAGGCTCAGAAGAAAGACGCCATCACAACGGAGTGGCGGGCACATAGGCTAACATTTCCAAAAAGGAATCTCTGAGACTTTAAATTCCACAGAGCCCTGCTCGTCTCTGCCGCCAGCACTGACCTTCTTGGATTAGGGAATGGCCCGTCTAAGGCACAGTTTCATGTTGACCATATTTTTCAGACCAAACATTAAACACCGGTTCTACAATGGCGGGAACTCTGGGATGCAGCCTGAGCCTGTAACTCGCAGTTAACTTTGAATAAACTCGAGGAAATCTAAAATGCTCCCCACTGGGTATGCTCTGGAGCTTTCAGAAGCACACGGCCGCAACCCTGGGCTTCGTGGTCCGGAGCCCTGGGCTCAGACTCCCTGGAGATGGCAGTGACCAAGGTCAGTGTCTCCCGAAGCCTCAGTTGCCTTGTCCAGATAGCACAGGTGACAGCAGGACGGGTGCACACACGCGCGTGAACAGGGACGTTAGTGAATACCAAGCCTCAGCCCCGTGCTGGACACGTAGGGAGCAGACCCTCACGGACATTTGCCACACTGGCTTTCCAGAGAGTTCTCTTCCACCGAGCATCCAGTGATTTCGAGATGCTGGTGCCCAGCCTGGCTGCCCTCCGTCTAGGACACACCTGTGCTCTACAACTGCTCCTAACGTGCTCACGGTCCTGGAAGAGCCCCGTTTTCCATTAATGTGGCAATGAACTTGGGGGCGTTTGTTTCTCATCTGGAGCCAGCGGTCAGGGTGGTGACGCTATGTGGGAACCGTAGGTCCTCTGAGAGACTGAAGGGGACCGTTAGGCAGGTGGAGCCACCTGGAGGTCTTGTCACCCTCTCCATCAGCCTTCTCACTCACGTTTGTCCCTGGAAATTATTCTGCTTAAGGAAACAAATCTGGGCTTTTGCCCAAGGGCTATTCTGAACATGCGAGAGTCCCATTGAGGGGAAAAAAATTAAGTGACTCTCCATGCTGTGAAAGTCCTTCTGAGTTACTTTTTCCTGAGGTTTCCATAGCGACTCCTCTAGAGAACATGAGCCTCTGACCATGGGCTGGAGTGGGCGAAGCGGAAAGCAGGATTGGCGATGAAGGTGCTGCAGGTTAGCCGCGAGCACCTTTGTGCTTTCTACGGAGCTGAGGGGAGGGGAAGCAAGGCTGGGGAGCAGCCGCCGAGCGCCCCACGAGCGGTCAGCCTTCCTGGAGCGGGTCACCGCACAGCCGCCGAAGCAGCCCCCCAGCAGGCTGCATTGCCCCCTGCCTGCCGTGCACCTGCCAGAGGAAGGTGGGGCCGGAGGACCTGACGGCCTCATTCAAGGGACCTGAGTCTGTGTCCCTCTGCTGTCAAATCGGTGTTTTTTACATAAGAGACTCACCAAAATGAGGATCTCGGCAGCAATTTCAAAACTGTAACTGGCACAGATTTGCACCCCTATGCTCGAGACACGGACATCCGCAGCTCCCAGGAGGCCTCTGGGGAGGTGACAGAGGACTGTGCATCCAAGGCTTCCGTGGAGCGGCCACTGAAGTCACCAGGAAACGGGAGGCAGCCTGCACTGGGTGCCACTGCTCTTGTGGAAGGTGCTGGCTTCATGGACCCGACTTCTGCTCTAGGGCGGAGCTGCCTGCCTGAGACACGGGGCCAGAGGGACGCAGGAGGTGGCCCAGGGCGAGGCTTAGCAGGGGATGCGGAACGGCTCGGGGTGGTCGGGCGGGGTTGTACCGTCCAGTTAAGAGCCTCTGAGCCTGCCATGCCCTCTCTGTCCTCGGCGAGCCGAGCAGCTCAGAGCTCTGTCACGCCCCGAGCGCTGCGACGCAGCCTTGCAGGGTGGACCCGAGCTCGCCGCTTCTGCCTCCACCCCTCCCTGGTCACCGCGGCTGCCAGTGCCCCAGGAGTGCTGGCCTCGGGACGTTGCAGACACCCTCTGCGCTGCCCTGCAGGGACCTGGGAGCCATCCTGGGCTGCAGGTCTCTTTCCTGGAAGGCCTGGGGGGGGGTCTGAGGTTGGAGCCTCCTGTGCTGTCCGAGGGGGGTGCAGGGAAGAAGAGATGCAGGGCTGGGCCCATGGACTGGTCCTTAACTCCTTCCAAGGCTGTTTGTGGGCATCCCAGGGAAGCAGGGGCACTCTTACTTCTAGCTGGACCGCAGCTCCGTCAGCAGGAGCTTCCGCTCTGCATCAGCCTTGAAAGAATTTGGGGGGTGGGGTCAGGAGGGCCCGGAGGCAACAGAGCACACGGAGGAGGTGGAGGAGGGTCGACCGAGGGTCTCTCAACAACAGCTATGGCTAATATTCCAAACAATTTGTTTCTATTTACTTTTCCGGATGAAATCTGCATTTCCCGACCACTCGCTGGCAGTGGGATCGTCACAAACGCCGCGCGCACTGAGGAGGTCAAGGAAGGCCGTCCCCTGCACGGCTGTGAACGGACAGACAAGGCCAGAAAGCCGAAGTCACTGCGTCCCATGATCCTTCCTGCCCCAGGGATCTGGATCCACCCACAGCGGGACACTGGGGTCCGTGGGTGTGGATGTGGGGTATGAGCCAATCTTGCCCAGATTTTAAGGGGGAAGAAGCCCCTGCTGATGTTGGGACACATGCACAGACACGACAATCACATCCTCATTCCCTCCTCCCCGTCACCCCACAGGTCCCCCCTCATGAAGGACAGAATGGCTCCCTCAGGAAAGGGTTCTGACCTCAGTCACTGGGTCGTTGCTGATATCCACTTACCTCCACTCCCCCGTCCCAGCCCCTGGTTCGGGGACCATCCTAGATCTGTGTCCACTCGGGGGGATGGGCTGCACCCTCTGGGTGACAAGTTTCTCCCGGTGCGCCCTGCCGTTCTCCCCGGAGGAGCTCCCAAGGAGAGGGTCTCTATCCCCATGGCCCTTGAACCAGGACCAAATCCCCTCATCGTGGTTAACACGGCATCTGCCTCTCGGGAGGATTGGATGTTCTCATTGTAGATGACACTCACAGGGTCCCGAGTCCACACTTCCTGACTCCTTAGCAAACAACCAGGGGACATGTGCAGCCTTTTCATCTGTCCCGGCCGCCCTTCCTGCTCCGTGCGATCGGGGGCGGTTTCACTGGCCCGTGGGGCAGGGCTCACCTGGCCTGACTCTTGGAGGAGGCTCCAAACACATCAGCTGCAGAGGAATCAAAGTTTGCTTGTCGACCCCGGGCTCGGTGCGCCCACGCCTGCTGATCAGGCCTCCGTGAGACAGTTGTCAGTCAGCCTGAGGTGACAGCCTCGGGCGAGTGATTCAGGACAAATGCAGTGAGCTCTCCTGCAGCACAGAATCCCTCTCAGCGGCCAAGAGAAGAAACTGAATAATTTACCTCCAATTTTGTCACCTTCTGTTCTGCATTACCAAAGGGGAGAAGTCCCAGGAACGTGGCATGCGGCAGGCTCCCTTTTCGATGCACGCTCAGGGCCAGGGGTGCTGGCATGGAGCTTATAGTCACGGAGACAACCTGTTTTGATGTCTTCTCTTGCTCTGCCACTTGAGGTGACAGTCACAGATGACTTGAGATATGGGCCCGCCTGCGGGTTGGGGACCGCAGTCACAGAAGAAGACATGGTCAAAGAGAGGGCTCTGGCCCTGCTGGAGGAGGACAGTGGGAGTCGGCCTGTCCTGGGGGAGACACTCAGAAAGAGGCGCCCAGGGAGGCCAAGTCTCTTGGGACACCTCCACTGGGGAAGGAGCGGCCATCCCCGAGACTGGGACTAGACTGAGCCTCTACGAAAACACTGCCTGCAAAGAGTGAACGCACCTGCGCCTGCCGCTGGCTGCCCCGCCCCTGCCCTTGGGTCTCAGACTTGCCCTGCCCATCAGACTCATTCTCCTGGAAGGGACACCATAGAGCTCGTGCAGGAGAACATGTTCAACTGTCCTCCCCCCAAACCCAGGGGACTGTGGTCAAGCCTGGCTTCGTGGCTTGGTGGCATAGGTCCAGTATGGTAGTGGTGCTGACTGTCTTCTCCACATTGCCCTGAACCCTTGATGCCCACAGCCCATCTTCTCTGACTGGACTCCTCCGTCCACATAGGAGATGCCCTCCCTACTGCCCAGGCACATCCCCCTACCTACCTACACAGTGCTGCCACATTCTGGGATTTTGAAGCTCTTTCTGTCTATACCACGAGACCCGTAAGGATGCACACTGCAGTACGCCATTGTGCCTGGAATACTTGAACCAATGAATCAATGAAATCCAGTGTAGACGTCTGTTTATTTATTGGACCCAGGTCCACGTCCATACTGTCAATTGGGCTGCTGCTCTGTGGCTTTAATCCTACTAAATTCCTCTGCCTGGTGCTCTACCCCAGGCCCCCAATCCCCACCCCTCCAGGCAGAAGACCATTACTCTTGAATTCTGGCTCTGGACCCTCATTTTCCAATAATAAAGGAAAATAACCCATCTTTCAGGAGCCGCCGACAGGTGGCAGAACACGGGTCTGGGGTCCAATAGTTCTAAAATGGGGATGATTATATCCAGTCCCCAACCCAATGTAGCTAGAAATACGGGAATTGGCCAGCCATAACACACATGTGTCGGACTTACCCACAAGGCGGCGAGTGAATACAGCACTTCAAAACGGCTTCGTGGGTTCAGGTAAATGGTTCAAGCCTGTTACTTGTTCTCTAAGACCTGTTCTCTTCTCATTTGCAGCATGCATTAGAGTAGGAGTTTTATTTTTATTTATGTGATTATCTGATGGTGTTTATATTCCCCACTAGTCTGTAAGACCCTCAAGGCCATGACTATCGGCTTTTATTCAACCCTGACACCTGCTGCCTGTAAGTGACGGGCACAGCATAGGGCTAGTGTGCTTACTGAAAGAAAGTCTATTATAAAAATCTTTATCATCAAAACTATCTCATTCACCCTACACGTCCATACTGATGGTCTCCGGATCCACATTTGTCTAATCGTGGGACAGCGATAAGAAGCGTTGCTCTATACACAAGGCTGCTTAAAATTTGTTTTTAAAATTCATTTCTCTAAAAAGAAGTTGGGATGGTTGCATTTTTCTTTCAGGGTATGAAACAGTATTTTCCCAAGGCAAAGCCTATAAATCAAAATAATAGTTTTTAAAGTTTGCCTTAATCTATTCTCCTTACAAATATTTTTCTTTTTTCCAGACTATCAATGCCATATTACTATAAAAATTAGGTAAAAAAGAAATGTAGGAGAGCTTAAAAGAGGAAAAATAAAGAGGGATTACCTGTGGTTCGCTCCCTTGGAGATAACCACAGCTGACATTGTGGTATTGTCCAAAGTAGGAATTCTCCTACGTGGTCAAACCTTCTTCGTACATTGTTTCTAACACAAGTGGAATATCCAGTCATAAGCACATACCACTACTTCTTTAATAATACTCAAGCTTGCAGACATCTAAGTTACTCCCTGTTTTTTATGTGTTATTTGATGTTGAAATAGTTTCCTGCTTACATAAAACCTGGTGAGCACCTTCCAGTGGGTCTCTGTGGTGGTCACCTGGAAACAGAACACAGGGGAGGGGTCTCTTATTTTGTACTTTCTTTCTTCTCTTCTTTTTTTTTTTTTTTTTTTTTTTTTTTTTTTAACTTTTTATTTTTTATAAACATATATTTTTATCCCCAGGGGTACAGGTCTGTGAATCACCAGGTTTACACACTTCACAGCACTCACCAAAGCACATACCCTCCCCAATGTCCATAATCCCACCCCCTTCTCCCAAACCCCCTCCCCCCAGCAACCCCCATGCTCCTGGACTGGAAGAATAAATATTGTGAAAATGTCTATGCTACCTAAAGCAATCTACACATTTAATGCAATTCCTATCAAAGTACCATCCATCTATTTCAAAGAAATGGAACAAATAATGCTAAAATTTATATGGAACCAGAAAAGACCTCGAATAGCCAAAGGGATATTGAAAAAGAAAGCCAACGTTGGTGGCATCACAATTCCAGACTTCAAGCTCTATTACAAAGCTGTCATCATCAAGACAGCATGGTACTGGCACAAAAACAGACACATAGATCAATGGAACAGAATAGAGAGCCCAGAAATAGACCCTCAAATCTATGGTCTTTCTTCTCTTCTATGCTTATGAAGCCTCTTCTTAATATACAAACGAACAAATGTTTACCTGCAATCTCTGCAGTGAGCCTTCTGACTGAAGTTAAATATACGTGCACTGAAATGCACCGCCTTTGTTTTCAGCGTCTGATGAGTTTGTATGAATGAATACACCTGCGTAACCACCACTCGCATCAGAGAATAAGATATGACTGTCACCGTAGGAGCTGTCTTGTGCCCCTCCAAGTATCCCCTTCTCACTCCCACCACGGATTTGTGCTGCCTGCTGTGAACGTCACATAATGGAGTCATACACATAATCTCTTGCACCTGGCATCTCTCACCAAAGACCAGGTCTGTGAGATTTACCCAGAATGCTGTACCTGACAGTGCTATTTCTTATTATTCTGCAGCAGGGTTTGGCAGATTATGGCCAGGTGCCAAATCTGGACCCCCACTTGTTTCTGCATGGCCCAAAGACTAAGAATGGTTTTATATTATTAAGTGATTAATTTAGTAGCTATGTGATGCTTGGTTTTGGCTACTGACTCACAAAACCTAAAATTTGGCCACTTATAGGAGAAACGTATTGGCTTTCTGTACTGTTCTACCATATGAATAAACTGCACAGTAGGAATTTCTCCACTGATGTTTTTTTTGGACAGTTCTCAGTTTCTTACTGTAATGAATAGTGCTGACTCCAACATTGCTGTGCAAACACATGGGTGTGTTGGTTGGGACCCCAGACCTCGACGCCTGTGTTTAGGGTTAGCAGATACTCTCAGGTTTCAAAGCAGTTGTGCCAGTTTCTTCTCTCACTTTATCCCACCACGGGTAACCTCAGTGCAGTGGGAATAATAATCACGTTAATGAGTATTGTTACCTTGTTCCTGATTTTGGTATTTTACCACCAAATAAAATTTTAATGTAGTTTTTTCAAAAAAATAATTTTTATGAGATTAAGGAGGTTTGCCTCCTTCTAGTTTTCAGGAATAGTCATAATGAGTGGATGGTGATAGTTTGTGAATACTTTTTTTGACATCTGTCGAGATAACATAGTTTTCCCCTCCCCCAAATTTTGCTGCTAGTACTTGATTTTTGGTGAGAAACCAATCTTTTTAATTTCTGACATAAATCCTGGATTCTCTTAAGTAATGACTTACTTAGAATGTTGAATTTACATTCATGATATTAACTTGTCTGTGATTTTCTTTTGTTGCAATACCTTTGTCAAGTTTTGTATGACGTTTGTGTCAACCCATAGTGGATTATCAAGAATTTATTACTACTTATGTGAGAGAATAAACTAGTGAAGACATTTGGGTCTGGAGTATTCTTTTACAGAAGATTTAAAGTTATGGATTGTATTTACCTAATATGTGAAGGATAATTCAGATTTTCTATTTCTTCTTGTGTCAGTTTTAGTTAAGTTGTGGCCTCTAAGGATTTTTTCACATATATTTTCACATTTATTATCAAGAAGTTGTTTAAATAATCTTGCCATCTTCATTAGTGTCTATAGATGCTCTGAGGAGGCCCCTCTTTTCAGTTCTGAGTACCGTATTTTTTTCTTAAACTGTCTGATAAGGATATATCAGTTTTATTAGTGATAGTTTTATTAATCTTTTCAATTAATCAAATTTTGGCTTAAGGTTTTCTCTAACTTTTGTTTTCTATCTCATTGGTAATAATTCTTACTTTTGCTTTTTCTTTCTCTATCATACGTCCAGTTGGGTTTTTTCCCTACCTTCTTCAGATAGAAACTTAAATCCTTAATTTCCAGAACTTCTTCTTTTCTGATACATATATCTAATACTGTAGATTTTCCTCTATGCATGGCCTTAGTTGCATTTCAGATCTGGTATGCATATTTTCATCACTATTCAGCTCAAAATATTTTATAATTTTTTATTGTGATATCTCTGTGAACAAATGATTTGACAGTATTTTTAACTTTTTTCACCAAATATTTGGCCATTTTCTTGTTACATCTTTATTATTGATTTATAGCTCCATCTTCACAGCATGGGGTGATCCCTCACTCTAACCGGGATCTTCTGAACCCTTGCCTCTTGCTGGCATCCAGATTCATGTGAGGGATGGAGACCACAGGGAGTAGTACCATTGGCTAACCTTCCTTTCGTCATCTACATAAATAATACGTAGTCTGAAACTATAAGTGGGTCATTGGCTTTTCCCCAGACAGGAATCTGTGACTTTGGTGTCTTTCTATGTGCGTGTGTACACTATGCACACATTGTACCATAGCCATGCAGACATATCACATAGATGTCTTCATCGGTGCTTGGCACAGTTTAGCATCATCTCTAAACCATTGTGGGCCCTGCATTTTCCACCTTTTCTTCCCAGAGCTGTGGGATACTCAGAAACTCTGATGCTGGGAGTTTCCCAGAACGGTGGAATACTCAGAAACTGGCTTGTCAGCCTCTGAGTTGCTGCTTTCCAACTGACTTCTATGCCAGCTCCCACTTCCAGATGGAATTGATAAACAACTTGAAGGAAACTTGCATGCAGCGTTTCTCCCATCTCAGTCTCTGCAGTTCCCTGTCCTGCAGAGTCTGCTGCTGGCAAAGACTCCAGGAAGCCATGGGGGCCAGTGTGGGGCTCCCCACAGTGCACGTCCAGCTGTCTTAGTGTTTTGAGTTCTGGTTATTTTCTGCTGCTGTCAAAGTTTCCTTTCCTCACCCCTCTCCTCTCCCTCCCTTCCTGCCTCCTGCCTTGTGTTTGAAGACTTCTATGCAGCACTTACAGTTGGTCCCAGTGACAGGGTTGTTCTGCGTGGCCCAAACAGACATGCACATCTCCTAATTTCTACAGCCATGTGATGGTTTTCTGCTTTCACTTTCAACTCCATCTGGGACAGCTTTGGTGAAAACAAGATTGTTGCATAGTGTCCCCTACAATTAGTCTTCTGTTCCAGACTACCCTTTTCTGTGCAGATTAGCAGTTACTACTATCCAATAAGATATTTTATGTATAATAGAATTTATTCCTAAGTGATTTATTTTTTGCATTATTCTCCTTATGCCAGTACCAACTCTGGCAATCACCGTGTTTTTATAACATGGGATCTAATCATAAATACGTACATCTGTTTATTTATCACGTGCCCATCGAATGCCAGGCATTCTGCTTGTGCTTTTCATGGATTCTATTTTCAGTCCTCACATCAGGTTGATATTATCGTTTTCACTTCTTAACTAAAAAACTGAGACCGGGAAAGGTCACAAAGCTGGTTGAGGTCCCCTGGCCGGTAAGTCACAGAGAGGGCATCCACAGGTAGCTGAGGCTGGCTCCAGAGCCAGGGCCATGGTCCAGCTGGAGGTGGAAAGCGGGGGGACCCGGGGTGTGGACTCGGTTCTCAGCCTCAGATGCCCCCAGTGATCACGCAAAAGCTTCCAACAACAGGAGCAGTCCTGAGCACCTTTCCAGAGATCAGGTTCAGGAGGTCAGACTCACCCCCAGGAATCTGCATTTTTAAACCACCACCCCAG
Source organism: Mustela nivalis (assembly GCF_964662115.1). Lineage (NCBI taxonomy): Eukaryota > Metazoa > Chordata > Mammalia > Carnivora > Mustelidae > Mustela > Mustela nivalis. The sequence goes on along the minus strand of NC_139027.1, from coordinate 141,245,849 downwards.
GTGATTCCTACTTAGGAAGGCGTGAGGACTCCCTTCTCAGCAACCTTATTTCTCAGGTCTGTTCAGTTGTGAGGCGGGGCTCTGAAATCTAGGTGAGACCCCCTGAACCCTGGTGTAAAGGCAGGTGAATGGGGTGTACTATTTTGGCAGGGATGCCGTATTAAAATACCACGATCTGGGGACTTCAATGATAGAAATTTACTTCTGATGGTCCTGGGGGCTGAACGTCTCAGATCGGGGTGTCAGTAGATGTAGTTTCTTCTGGAGTCTCTCTCCTTGGCTCTCTACTGCCTTCCCATAGTGTTCTGCCCAGCTTTCCCCCCTGGGGTCTGTGTCCTAAGCTCCTCTTCTTGTAAGGATAGCAGTCTGAGACGCTTAAGGCCCTATAGCATTTTAACGTCAATCACCCCTTTAACGACCTTGTCTCCAAATACAGTCACATTCTGAGGACCGAGGGTCAGGGCTTCAATATATAATTGGGGGGAACACAACAGAGAAGGCTCAGTCTGAGGCAAAAAGTGGCCACAGAGCAACTCGTCATTTGATATCTTTCTGTCCCCGAAGCTGCCCTGGGTGCAGTGGAACCCGGAGCAACTGGGCCTCCAGCACCACCTGTGTAGTCGGAGGCCGGATTCAGGGAACCAGACAAATGCTGGATGCATGGTGGCCAGCAGAGGCCGGCCCTGAACACAGGGCGCCGCGAGTTTGGGCTCTTTGGGTTCCTGCATGGGTGGTGCAGATTGTCCATGGAGACACAGCAGTGGCTGCCCTCTGTGCAGGTGACTCCACTGTCCCTCTCCTTGTAAACGCAGGGACAGAGCCCCACCTGGATGCCCGCGGCCTGTAGTCACACTCCAATCATCCCGGTGCTTCTGCTTCCTCGGATGAACGTGTCTGCCTCGCGAGCTCACCGGAGTGCACTCCCAAATCAATGTATGCGACTGTACCTCTTATCACAATTATGCGATTTGATTAAATACCGTGCGAGCCAATGACATGAGAATGCAAGAGAGGGTTGTTTTTATGAAAACCGAGTTAAATGTTTTGGAAAGCGAGTTGCCAAAGAGAAAGTGCTGTCAAATCAGGCACAGAAGCAAAAGCTGTCAAAGATCGGTGGGGGGGAGGGGACGCCTTTAAAGAGAAGGATGCGCGCTCTTGTTGATTTGCATGTGATTTTCAGTTCTCACTCTGCCAGAAAGAAACCGCATCGTCCAACAGGAACCGTGCATCGTCGCAACGGTGGTTAGAGGTTTATGGAAGAGAAGCCCTTGAGTGGGAGCAGGGTAGGTCCTTAAAGAAAAGACTGTGGTCTTAGTTTCAAAAGATTGGCTGAATCAATGTGGATGTGCATGTTTCAAGTTAAAATAAATATTTTTACACTGTGTTATTTTTACTGAGCGCTTCTTACTGACATTTCCCGTTAACCCACTCGCAGCTGTTCCTCATAGAGTCGGCTAAGAGGCTGAGTCCCAGTAGGACCCCTTCCTGAGCTCTGCGGGGAGTTAGATAAGGTGATGCAGGGGGCACACTTAGCTCAGCGCCCCACAGAAGAGCCCTTCAGGAGAGGGGTCCCCGCGGCTTCTGCGCGTTCACCGTGAGCCCCTTCAACGCCTTTCTGAAAAGCCGGGGCTTCCTTGCAGCTGAGCTCCAGACGCCAAGTTCTTGCCTCCTTAATAAGTAAGGTCATCATCTGCGGATTGATTTTCTTCCTAACGGGGGTTCAGGAGGGCTTCATGCACATTCTGCTTACAATGGACATCGCGCGTGCAGTAGTGCCGGGAGCTTACAATGGACATCACGCGTGCAGTAGTGCCGGGAGCTCAACACCACGTGCAAGCTGGAATAAGCCGGAGAAGAGGAGAAAAGGCCAACGCGGAACGGGTTTAAATGACAAATTCCGTGGCAGGCGCCGAGACTTCAGAGAGGAGGCTGGATGTTCCTCCCCAGGAAATTTAGTCTCCGTGTACTTTCTTCTTAGAAGCGAAGAAGCAGGTGCCGCACGCGTCCACTCTGAGCTTCCTCTGGGGTAGACGGGGGACACGCACGGGGGAGCACCTCGGCTGAGCCACGTAAACTCACCCAAAGGCTTCTGCCCCACTTTCCAAGGCCGGCTCCGTGTCCGTTGGCTGGATGCTAGAGCTCGGTTTGAAAGGAAGCGGGTTAGCCTTCTTGTTTCCATGGAACCGAGCTGAGGTTTCGGGTTCTGGCTTCGCAGGAGAATAAGGTGGTGCTCTGCAAACCTGGACCCGTCCCCTGCAAGCAGCTGGGACTCTGCCTTTCGGGAAATGCTCCCGCACGTGCCCTCCCAGCCTCTCCTTGCTTGTGACCCCGGCTTCCAGCCTTGACTCCGCCCGTGAAAATATCCGTCTCTGTACAGCACCGAGAGCTGCTGGTATGGTTAAAAAAAAATAAATAAATCGTAACACTCTTTGCAATATTTCACTTTCAAGCTTTACCAGAATAAATTTGAAAACACACACACACACACCCAATCTCTCATAACAATATTGCAGAAAACCCAAAGTGTTTCATTTCATGGTTAATTTATTTTGTAATTATAGATCTGTTGGTAAACAGTACAATAATATTTTTTTCATTTTGCTTATTTATGCCGTTTATGCTCTAAATGTTTCCACTATGGTGTGATAGCTGTTTGTGAAGGAAGCTTCCTAACCACATTAATTCAAATAAAATTATCTGCACTTCACATGTACGCACATACACTGTTTATGCATAATCTGAACTCCTAGAAAGGCTCTCTATTTTTTTAATAGGGGATGACAATGCATTGGATCCATTTTTTACTTTTAATTAAAAATACAAGTTAAAAAGCAATAGTAAGCCTGCTATTCCCAATTTTTAAAAAATTACATTAGCGCAAATATTTTCCTTTCCCATCTTGGGATTTACATGCGTGCCTATGTTAAAAGATAAACAGCTATCAAAATGCTCTCACTGCAGGTTTTTAAAAATATTTTTATAATCACGGGCTTGATTCGGAGATCATTAAACACAGAAAAAACACACACGGGGGGGATAAAGGGGAGAGGCCCCCGACATGTTAACCAGCCTCGTCTTTGGGGGGCAGGCATGCTCTTCTCTGTGTATGCGCATTTTTCTTGCAACCTGGGTGTACGTGCTGTTTTGCGGCCGGTTTCCGTTCATTAAGGCACATGGTAAACCTGTTCCGCAACCGACAGAGGTCCTCTGTTCTTGCAGGTTGCCCGGCGGCCCGTCCGACCGGTGGGACGGGACTCAGCATTCTTCCTGGAGTCTCTGCTCTTGGACACTTTGTTTTCAGTCCCGGCTCTACAGCAGTTGGCGAGCACATGGGCTTTGGAGCTGAAGTCAGTACAGGGATACCGTCTTGCATTATCGCTTTTTTGTAGTTTTTATAATGGTCAAGTTGATGAACCGAGTACATTCTCTCATTTTGAAATGGGTACAGCTTCGGAAGGTTTTCCCCTAAAAATTCCAGTTATGTATAATTTTTACCTTTAAAGGCATTGCTGCAGCTAATAATTTTGTGTAAATACATTTTTTTGTTCTGTTGAATTATTTATTGTGTGTAATTTTTGAGAAGGCGCATTTCTGCATCAAAGGTTTGATCATTCTGAGAGCTGATGGTTCAGAGAACCCATTTCTTTCCAAAGGGCTTATTCTGTGTTCGCCAGGAAGGAGTAAACTCATTTCACTGCAGTCTTACTAGCACTGGGGAGTTACCATCCTATTGTTTTAACATAAGCTATTTTTATACAGTGCCCTCTACATTCAGTTCTTTATAATTAAAACGACTTCAACACAGAGGTTGGGATTAAATGCTTTCCCTGCACGGTGAGCTGCATGGACCCACACCGGGGTCAGGTCTCTCAAATGTGAAATGAAGTCTTCTTTGGCTGTGTTTTTCCGTAGTCTGAAGATTCTATCTGCAAATGTTATTTTAAAAATACAGCTAGTGGAGGACAGGAGCTGCTCTAAGGCTAACAGGGGAGAGTGGGGGCCGGCTGGGTTCAGACGGTCCTGCAGGCAAAGACACAGGCAAGGTGTTTCTCCTCTGGAAGACGATGCCCGACACGGCGCCCTGGGCCTGGGGCTCCTGACCCCAGCACAGACCACAGCCGGCAAGGCGCACTCGGGTTCCCCGGAGTCTGGGAAAGCCAGCTGGGCTCGGGGCTCTGGGAGCGGGAGGCACCTGGGAGAGGAGGGTTACAGCGAGCAGTAACGACTCAGGGCCCGTTGCCTCCGAACCCCAGCAGCGAACAATCACCTCCAGAAGCGGTAAAACCACAAGGTGAGGTTTGATTTGTGCTGCTACAATGTAATCATCCACACGAAACACCACCGTGAACTCTGGCCTCCTGCTGTCTCCCTGTATCTGGGATATGAATTGTCAGCCGTCCATCTCTTTTTGTTTTTCATTTACTTTATTTATTTTTTTTTTGAGGGGGGAAGAGGTAGCATGTGAGAAAGCAACTTTTTTAATGAAGAGTTAGGCTCAATTATAATGTGTGTTAGAAAAAAAAGTTTTACCTATTATTACCAAATTCACTATTTTATGTACATGGTTTATCCAAAAAAGGCCATTTTTATTTTTATTTATCTTAAAAAATATTTTATATTTATTAGAGAGAGAAAGGGTGAGAGATAGGAGTGGGGGCAGATGGAGAGGGAGAAGCAGGCTCCCCACTGAGCAGGAGCGTGATGCGGGGTTCGATCCCAGGACCCCAGGATCATAGCGGGAGCCCAAGACTGACGCTTCACCAACTGAGCCACCCAGGCGCCCCAAGACAAAGCCACTTTTAAAAACATTTTAAAATATGATGCATTTTAAAAATAGCCAGTGTAAGGCTGATTGAAGGGATTGTCTCCATAAATGAGATTTGCTGGGCGGTGGTGGTGGGGAGAACGCGAGGGGCGGAGACTACGGACGGGCCTCCCATGCCATCTCAGCGGGCGGGGTCCCCCTACGCATCCCGCTGAGCCTGTCCTTTGCTGGTCCGGGTCAGCGTTTGGAGAGGAAAGCAGGATCGCGCGTAGGTCTTCATGAGCCTGCTGTGAGCAGCCAGGGTGAAATGCTGAGTCTTCTCTGACCTTCGTGTCTTTGACTCTGAATCTATCCGGGACCAAGTATCGTACTTTGTACTTCTCCGGTGTCTTTTTTCAGCCACGTCCAGTGCTCATGCCTGTGGCCCGCCAGCCCGGCAAGCTGGCCCCGCTTTCTGTCTGTCTGCGGAGTCTTCCCGAGTCCCAGGTCCTGTCTCCCATCCCTGCCGCCCGTCCGGGTGTCCGTCTCCTCTCCACTGAGTCCGTGAGCCCCGCCCCCTGGTCTGAGGGTGAGTTTGAAGCTGGTTCAGCAGGAGAGCCACAGGCCCCCACTGTGGTCACACCAGGGACGAGTCCCCTTCCTACTGCTGGCAGAGGACCCTCCATCCGCCCCGCCCTCTCCAGCAGGACTGGAGTGAAACCGCGCAGGAGTTGGTTTTCGCTGGGGAGCAAAGTGAGTGCTGGGGACGCCGCGTTCCTCTCAAGCCTACAGAGGATGGGCCAAGGTCCACAAGGCTTCTCCTGCTCAGAAGAACTCCCTCTGAGCTCTTGGGGTGTCTCAGAGCTCCTTGGCGGGTCCAAGGCACTGTTCCGGCCTCACTCCTGTGGTTACTACTCACGCCTCATCTTCTCCCAACTATGTTCCCTGCCACAGAGACCGTCCTTGGTCCTCTCTACAGGTTAGGTCATTTCTTCCCCCTTGTTTTTCTGGTCTAGGTGCTCGGCTCCCCAGCCTCCCTGCCCCTCAGCCCTGGAAAACCAGCCTGGATTCCTCACTGGGTCTTCATCCATACCCGCTTTGTGCCATTTTGACATTTTTGTTATAACCATTTGTCTCTTTCCAAAAAAGAAAAGTTGTTTGCATATCTCCTGAGGTTAGAGTTCATGTCGTAAATATCTGTGATTCCCACGCCTGCTCCGGAGCCTGGCGCCCGTGACGAGCCAAGTAGCGTCTGCGGGAAGAAAAGCAGCTCCCCCGGGAACGGTGACGCGCTGCATCGGGCACCACCGGCCGCGTTTTCCCGGGAGGCTCTCACCGAATCTGGATGCTCTTCCAGAACATCGTGGATGCAAACGAAGGCTTTAATGGAATTTCTCCTTTTGCCCTTGGGTCAAATTTCTGATCTTTGCTGGCAACATAAGCAAGACCCCTAGAGTGGCTGAACCTGCTGGAGTCGGGCCCGCCAACACGGCGTATCCCGCAGCTCTTTGTCCTGCTGTGGTTGTGCTGGCTGAGCCCAGGGCCACTACGCACCGGGGGACCCCCAGAAGACAGGTGCCCTCCCACCCGGGCCCCTCTTGTGGGCTGGGGCAAGTCAGAGGGAAGAGTGCCATCTGCTGGGCCTCTGGTTGAAGTTTGCCCTTTTGCTTGGGAATGTTCTGGAAATCCCTTACAGGGGACAGAACCCACTGCCAGGTGACAAGCAAAGGAGGTGTCCCAAGGGAAGGGCGGGCAGTGGCCAAGGACAGGGCCACTCCCAGAGGAGCCATCATGAACCTCCCTACCTCGGCGAACTGATTCTCAACCACCAGTCCAGGAACGGGATGGCCCCCGCTTTCCACCTGTGTGCCCCTCCCCCGCCAGAGGACCCCTCTTTATAAAGAAAGAAAGGAGATGGGAGATTCTTCCAGGGTGCTGGTTTAGGTGAAAGCAGGAGTCCGCCTCAAGCTCACGACAAACAAACTCTGTGAGCGATTCATTTGGTCCATGTTTTATTAATGGTTGTGCACTTGGAGTTTACACAAGCAAGATAAAAATGACGTGGCCTACTGAGATGTGTACTTAGTCCCTCTATGAAAATACCAAACAGCCTTTCCCCGACTTGGCTCTCTCGCACTGCCCAAGGAAAAAGGGGGGGGGGAGGAAAAGAAAAGAAAAACACATGTTGTAATTACTAACTTGAGAGCTTCTCCGTAGATAATTTGACTTTTTACTCTTAATATAACGAATTGTCATTAGGGAAAAAGACGGGGCTTTCTGACCCACGCGTGGCCTCTGACCGTCTTCTCCCATCTGGGAGGAAACAAAGCTAAATCGCTCTTCCGCCCGGCCTGGCCGGAGGCCGGCCTCGCTGAGCCCAGAGGACGTGCTACCCGCGGAACAAGCAGAACCAGCTGTTTCTGCCTCAAGAGTGCTGGACGCCTGACCACAGCGTCCCCGCCGGTAGGCATGCAGGAGCCCCGTGGGAGGAATCAGGTCACTTCTCTTCTGCCTGCGTCATGTGGCTAGAGACCGAGTCTGCCCTGGTCATTGTGGAAACCCCAGCTGGGTCTGGTGTCCCAAATAGAAAAAAACGGCCCCCTTGTGCCTTTGAGGAACCAGCCGTCGCTTCCCAGGATGTGGGTTTTCTCTGTTTTGTTTTCCCCCGTGTGTTTCCCAGCCCTGGAATGTCCTTCGTCGATGAAGGCTCGAATGTCCACCTTCATGAGCATCTGGGCGAGATTCTGCTTTCTCACTTAGTGTGGACACCAGTGAGTGCCCCCCTGCGGGCTGGTCTCCGTGGTCACCGTGGCTCACCTCCTTTACTGGACACTGGGACTGGTGTGAGACCCTGAGAACGGGATGGTGGCCTCACTTCTCACCTCTCCCTTCCTACGTTCGGAAAGACTCGGCTCCAGGAAAAGCGGATTCCGTCCTGACTTCTGCCAATATTAGGAAATGATGAATTTACGTCCTGACCCTACCTTGTCAATGAAATCACTGCCTTTTACTAAGCTTGTCTTGAACGTCCTTGATTGTGGCGATGGTGAGGACCATCAGTTATCGGACCCCTACTGGATGCTCGCCGCTATGTTCAGCATTGTCTTTGTAAACCTCTCAGCAACCCGACAAAACCATTATTTTAGTTAAGGCAACTGGATATTATCTTGTTTGGTGTGAGTTGCTGGATCCTACTTTCCTTGGGTGAAGTCACTGACACAGCGTGGGAGCTGAGAGCAGGGGTTTCAGGCCACAAGAGACTCAGCTCAGTGTTGTCTCCAGTCCAATCTCGAGCCTTGATTTGCCCATCTGTGTACTGGGGACATGAGTACATCACGCCAATCCCTATTAACTTCATGTGGAGCGTCCTGGGGGACTGTTCTCCATAGATGGTCATGTTCATGATGATTTTGCTTCCATTTCACTGATAAAAACATGTCTATGTCTTAGAAAAGGGACGGTAACTTCTGGAATGTCACATCACAGAATTGGAAGGAGGGCTGGGGTCTGAGTCAGGGGTGGTTTGTCTCCTGCTTCCTGCACATCTGAGGCCACTGTGTCACCTCCTGTGGTGCCACATGGCTCCTTGCCAGGACCCAGGACCCATCCCTGGTGCGCATCTCTCCACATCGCCTACTTCCATGGGTTCAACCCCTCTCCATATACCAGGACTCTGAAAGCTTTACTAGGATGTTCCCGTGTTGACAAGGCTCAATGTGACTCACACTTCGTGTCCCCAGTCGAACCCACAGCCCCAAGTTCTCCCTCCCCGCCCAGTCCCCGCATTGCCAGGCACCTATGCGGAAGCTGGAGATCGGAAATCATCTCCAACTAAATAGTGCCTGGTGCTGAGAGAAGGCTCCGGTAGTCCTCGCCCCGGCGGACAATGGTGATGAGGACGATGGTGAAGACGATTTCACTCTTCCTGTCGTCTGTGCTCGGGCCGTCTCTGGACTGCGCCGCTTCCCTACGCTCCAACACTTCTGTCCAGCATCCTCAACCCTAACATTTTTAAACATTTGTTTTTGACGATTTTTTATTTATTTACTCGACACACAGAGAGTGAGAAACCAGGCAGGGGGGAGTGGGAGAGGGAGAAGCAGACACCCCTCTGAGCAGGGAGCCCGATGAGTGACTTGATCCCAGGACCCTGGGATCATGACTGGAGCCGAAGGCAGAGGCTTAACCGACTGACGGGAAGCAAGGACTACCGCGCTGGTTTTCATGCCTTTATCCTGATTTCTCAAAGTCTGCATATTTTGACCACAACCATCTTTTTTTTTTCTTCTTAGTAGGCTTCAGGCCCAGCATGGAGCCTAACACGGGGCTTGAACTTATGACCGTGAGACGGAGACCTGGTCAAGTGAAGGGTTGGACGCTTAATGACGGAGCCCCCGGGGCGCCCCAACCGTGATCGTCTTCATGATGAACCAGACGATCGTAGTGTTACTCCTCGTGCCCCGGACATCAGGATAAAACCAACGGGGTTTCCAGGGCCCCAGGGCCCGTGGGGCTGCCGTCCTCGTCGGCCTCTCGAGGGCATGTCCCGGTGGAATCTCCCTGGTGTCCTCCCGAAGTGGCTTCTGTTCCTCCGGGTCTTCCCTCCCTCACACGTCAGACCACTGGCCGGGACGAGTCCCCGTTGGCTCCTCGCTTTGACCCCGAAGCACGGGTGGGGAGGCCAGCGATCGACGCGGGACGGACTCTCTCCTGCTCCTGCTAACAAAACAGACAGCCCCCAGGAAAACGGGGAGCTGTCAAATCCCGAGTCAAAATCTGCACTCCTGTGGGAAGGAGGAGGTGGGGAGCGTTTCAGGCCGAAGACGTGACAGGTTTCAGCAGGTTGAATGAAAAATGCTCTGAATGGTTCCTCAGGATGACTACGGAGGGACCCGGGCGTCACGGCCGAGGGCAGACAGGAGGGTCCTCGCGGCAGTTCAGCTGCCCCGGGCGCATCCTGTTTGCAAATTAGGACATTTCTTGCATATCTGTCGGCTCTCGGGTGCGAAAACATCTTTTACGCCTCTCTTTACGATGTGCCCAGTCTTTCTTCCGTCCATGACTTGTTTCGATAGCTCTTTGGAGAAAAGTCATTCTTGGTGGATTTTAGATTATTTTGAACAGGCATTTGGGCCAAAAATTGAATTTTAGCAGATGTCTATAGGGTGTTCAGGCTCATTTAGATTCTCTTGAGTACCGAGCGGACGGAGGTCATCGTCCAGTCTGTGTGTTTATCACCAGGCTGCAGTGGCCCGGGCACACACCGGGCTCAGCACTGGGTCGGGTGTAGCTCGGGTGTGAGCCGGCGGGCACGCATCTGAGCACGGGGCTGCCGGTGCCCGGCGAGATTCGGCACCGATCCGGTGTATGGAAATGCCGTAGAGCGTGGGGCAGGGCACGCTGAGCGCCCTGGAGGAGGCCTGTCTCCCTTCCCGAGGAGGTGCGGGTGGTGCTGGGGCCCCGGGGAGAAGCGGGCATGATGGGGTCTCAGGGGAACAGGCTTATCGGCGAAACGGGAAGAAGCGTCCCATGAGCCCAGACAGACAGGCGGACGGGGGGCCGGGTGCCATGGGGAGGACTTTCAACTTCGGAAGTCGTCGAGGGGAGTGACAGGTCATACCTGCATGGGACTGACATGGCTCCAGTGTGGAGGTCTGGGAGCCGTGGTGCCGGGGGTGCCGGCCCGGAAGCCGCAGCTGGAGGCAGCGAAGGACTGAACGCTCAAGAGAGCACGTGGTTGAGGGGACAAGGCCACGGAGGGAGCCCGGGAGCGGTGCCCGAGGAGCGAGGGGTGGCGTGGCTGTGGAGAGGAGTGGGCAGGGGCCAGAGATGGCGGTGCCTGGGCTGGGGCCTCCCTGGCTTCCCCGGGGGCCACTCCCACGGGAGCTGAAGGCGTCTGCGGACGAGCTTCAGCGTTCCCTCGAGTGGGAACAACCGAGCCCGCGGCACACGTGCACGTTCCATTCTGGAGCCTGGCAGTGTCCACCGTCTGAAGGTGCGTTTTCTTTGGTTTGAACTGAAAGAAAAACCTTCTGAATTTGGGTCTCGGAAGAAGCTCCAGGAAGTGAGATCCACACCAGCAGGCGCGCCGTCTGCCTAGGAAGGGACGCCGGCCGGACCTCGCCCACGGGGCTCGCCGCAGTCCCGCGCCCGCCGAGGCTGGGCTGCGCGCTCCACCGTCTACCTCACAGGTAAATGGGGAGAGCGCCCAACCTCCCTAGATCTCTGCTTTTAGAAAACAACAAAGTGCCACAAGTGCACGTTATTTCCGATCGGTAATCCTAGAAGACTCAAACACAGGTTCTAATCTCCAGTACCCAAAGACGTGTACGCATTGTTGGTGCAGAGTTTATTAAAAATGATGAATTTAAAGCTATATCCTTCCCCCCTCTAAACTTTGATAAATAAGACTTTGAGCTGGATAGGTAAACACAGCCGGGGCCAGGATATGAGCCTACAATCTATAATTCATTATTGGTGCCACCAAACCCCAGTGCTGAGAAGAAACATTCGATGGGCCCCTCCTGCCGGAGCCACGAGAAGATGATCAATATTTCATTATACGGTGCTCTTCAGACATTTGAATAGCTCATCTGTCCTATTTATGCCAGTTAAAATGAATTCAACCTATCAGGGCCAAATGCATTTTTAATGTGTCTCGTTACCTCGCAGGGAAGTGGCAGCAGAAAGCCCATCTCCCTCTCGGCCTCATCTTTCATTCCATTATTCCCTGTACATAAACTGTTTACGTGCTAGTGACCTTTCCTTTACTGGAAACAAAACTCGTGTCTGTTAAGGAATGAAGGCACGAAAGGGCCTGCGACGGTCACTTGGGTGAGCGTGACAAGGGTGGACCTCGTTTTGAGGACTTGCTTTGGAACGGAAGGCAGCGTTTCCTGGGGAGATGAGTCCTTCCGAATCCGGGTGGCCTCGTGCACAGAGAGGCGTGGTAAGGGGGCGGAGGGTCACCCTGGGTGTGACCGCTGTGCCAGGACCCGGGTGAGGGTATGTCTTCGTGCCCTCAACCCCAAGGTGATCCTCTAAGTGAATACTGTCTTGAGTTTTCCAGCAAGGCTCCATAAGGTCCCCACTTCCCCGACCAGGCACCGCCGAGGAATAGGAAAGAGACAATGTTCTGGTGTCGGGGGCTCCCGGGTCGGCCACTCGTCTCGTTGAATGACGATTATGTGCAGAGTGCTTGCGATCCCTGATTAATGCCTCTGGGGGGGAATGTCTGGTCCTGGGGGACAACCTTTCTCAGAGAGGATATCGTCTTAATCGCAGTGATCCAGAGGAAGAGAGCAAGATGGAGATTAGCAGCCAGAGGCTCCCCGGAGGTCCTGCTTCCATCTTCACTCCGGGCCGGGTGCCGCAGAGCCGCAGCCTTCTCCAGGCGCTGCCCCGCCCCCGGATGCCCGCTCCCGCCGCCGCACCCCCCCGTCTGCCGCAGCTCGTCCATCTGATAGCGCGATGTCATTCCATTACTTTCCACGCTCGCATTTCTCTGATAGCGTGCGCTCGGAGTGAATTTTGAAGAGTTCAGGACTTTGTGTACAGCTTGCCGAAACATATTTATTAATGTTTTTTCTTCCCCATTAATGGAAAAGGGACTCGCCAATGCAGGTGGGAAATGAGCGGGGCGGTTATCTTGCATGGCAAGTTTCTCTATGTTCCTCTGAGCTAAATACATAGGTTTCATGGGCCTGCTGTTTCCCTATTCACATCTGAGCGAGACTCCATTCCCCACTAGCTGGGGGAAATTAAGGCTTTGCATCTCACCTCATTGTCCAGATGTGTGCTCTTATTTATTTTGAAGGCTGATTATAGTTCGTCGATAGGCAGAGACAACTTGGCACGCAACTTTGAATTACTGCATATCACGCTCAAAATAGATCTCTGATTATTCACCTTCTCAGCAACATCTGAAAGGCAGTTATTCTGAAAACCAAGGAGTAGCAAAATATTTCTTTAGCCCGTACATGCAAGTGTGATAACAAATACGTCACCTTTAATAGAGCGTTTGCTGGAAATGTGAAGCACGCGGCCCGCGATCCGACAAGAGTTCTCGTTACCATGCAACACGACTTTTGGTAGAGATGGTGCAGACTCTGACTGTGAGAGCCACGGGGTGTTGGAGGCCGACACGTGCCCACCAGTGAGGTCACCAGTGACTGTTTTAGGGCAGGACTATGGAAGGGGCATCTAGAGAAAGAACAGACCTCCGCAGCTCTGGGTTTCACCCAGTACTAAACATCACTGGGTGGAAATCCGTGGGGTCCTTAAAATTATTTGGGTCTCTTAGGACCCTCCACAGTTAAGCACAATAGCATTCTGGGCTGGGCCATATGTAGGCTCTTTCGAGATGCTGATGAGAGGGAGGTTCAGAGACAGAGACCAGTCACAGACAATGGTGGTCCTTCTCTTGGTTTCCATGCTCAACCTGCACTCAGCATTGCCCCGCGACTTGCTGGCTGTCCACCAGAGTATGATTTGGAGCCTGGGTGGCTTTTGTTCTGAGACAGACCACAGGGCCTCTGCTCACCCATGGCAGGACCCCACAGGCCATGCCCAGAGATAGCCATGCGGGCAGCTGCGGCCAGGAACACTGTCCTTGCTTTCTAAGTACAAGGACAGGAGCCCCTAGTGACCCATCGGGATTTCTGATTTGCTAGACACCAGCAGAGTTCGGCCTAAACTGTGTGAGTCCTGAAGGTGCTCCGGGATCCGGTCACAATAAACAGTCCTGGTCTCACGATGAGTCCTTGACTCACGAGCGTTTGACTTTATGATGGTGCAGAAGCATTAGTCCTTCGGTAGACTCTGTACTTTGAATTTTGAATTTGGACCTCTTCCCAGGCTGGTGACATCTGGTCTGATCCTCTGTCGTGATGCTGGGCCGTGGTGGCGCCCTGCCCGCCACGCCGTCACGAGGGAGACCACGAGTACGCGGACGACCCTGCCCCGCACGGCCACTGTGTCTCTCACAGTCAGGACAGTGATCAGTAATTACACGGGACACTGAGGCGGTCAATATTGTGTCAGCAAACAGGCTTTGTGCGAGGTGACCATGGGCTTCAGGCTAATGAGCGTGTCCCCAGCGCGATCACGGCAGGCCGGGCTGGGCTGTGATGTGTGGTCACACACACGGGCTGGGTGGACTAGTGCATTTTCGACTCACGATATTTCTAACTTCGGATGGGTTTATCGGGATGTAACCCCATGGCACGTCCAGGAAGATCTGTGTTTACTTTTTGTGTTTCTGAGAAAAGGCGGCTACAGGCTGAGATGTCTGTCAGAAAACTGTCACCGTTCGCAAATCACAGCTCTTCTTCACGAGAAAGTAAAACAGATGGTGAGAAAGTGGATCTCAAGGGACCTGCGAGCCCATGAGTGGAGCTGGATGAAGGGTCACGGACAGGTGACCTGGAAGGGAAGGCCGGCAGGTATGGAAAGGTCCGGTTTCCACGTCTCAGGTGGACACTGAGCAGCAACGCAGAGTAGCGCACGCCCCCGACCGTTCTCCCTCCCACCTTCTGACGCAGCCCCGGGGTCAGAGTCGACGAGCTTTGCTGCTCTGCCAGGAGGAAGGTGGAAACGGCCAGAAGAGAAGGGATTCAGGCCCACTGTCCGCCTGCCGAGCTCTGTCTAACTGCACGAAGCCCCACGCGCGCACACGCACTGTCTTCAATACTTAAAAATGCCATTTCCATAGTCACGTGTTTCTCTCCTGCCTCTTCAGTCCGGGCCTCTGTCTGGGATCATCCGCAAATGCCTCCCGTTCCACCTCTGCCCAGGAAACAGAGCCCTTCCAATCAGTCCTGAGCTGGATTAGAAGCGTAAATCAAAAGTCTGCAAATTGACACTCACATGTACAGAACGTGCGAGATGGTGGAGGGGGTGATGACAGGTCAGGGGGAGGAGACCGCCCTGCAGGCGGTCGGGGCAGCCGGCGGGGTAGGGGGGCAGAGGCTGAGTCCCAGCTCCAGGCCTCGTGTCCCTCCCAAAAATCAGCTTCGGGTGGGCTGAAGACCTAACTCTGGGGAAGAAGCCTAAGTATTGGAGAAAAATAGAAGGACACATCCTTGTGACCTAGGGGGTAAGGAAATATTTCTTAGTATGAAAACAATCAGATTCTATAGCTAAAAGATGGGTAAATTAAAATATAAAATTTGTGTGCCATATAAGCAAAATAATAATGACAAGCTAAATAGGAGGCAAGCCAAATCTGAAAGAAGGCCATTTCAGTGAACATACTAAGAAAAGGTTAATACCCAGAGTACATGAAACACCTTAATAAGAAATAGATCAAAGCTATGAATTCCTGAAAAGGCCAATAGAAGGGTAAAAAGATGTTCAAACTCCCTGGCAATCAATTTAATTGTTTATTTAAAATAGCAAATAGATCCTATTTCCTGTCCTCCAGATCGATATGGGAAGTCGGGCAGTCGTTGGTGTGATGAGACCAGATACTGGTGAGACGGACGAACAAGGACGCCTCTGCGCTTACCGTCCGCAGCCTGGCCGGCGGGTCGCACGTCCCCCGAAGGCGAGCTCCCACACACCTGTCCCGCGGCGGCCCCGCTCCTGGACTCCCACCGCGCAGGGGCCGTCCACACCCCTGGGGCAGACAGTGTGGAGCGTTTCTACAAACTACTGGGACGGGGGCGCCCATCAGCCAGAGGATGGAGCCTGCATTGCGGGTCGTGCCGTGCCATGACATACTAAGGAGAAATCAGAACGAACAGAGACTCGATCCACAGACAGCAGCACAGATCTCCGTGGGTGACGGATGCAGACGGCAGCAGAACACGTGGTGCCGACATCTAGACGCGACCAAGAGGGCTGCCGAACGACCCTGAGCAATCCACGGACAAGGAGACGCAGGTCTGCGCAGTGGGAATATGAAGCCTGAGATGGAGGAGGACGGCTTCCGGTCAACGCAGGAGCGGGGATCTTGGACACTTTCCCTCTTCTGAACGGCGGGAGCTGCGGACACGTCCTAGAGGCCGTGGAGTCGGTGGCGGACCCGCGTGCCAGGCAGAGGAGGCAGCAGATGGACGGAGGTGGCGGGTGTTGCAAGGAGGGATGCTTTTCTCTGCTCAGGCCGACATTAGCAGTGACCAGGGCGAGGGTCAGGACTGCTTTTCTGTCTTTGGTGCCCCCAGGTACACCTGCCAGAGTGTAGCCTCTCCCGGCTGGAGGCGTGGGTCCCGCTCGCCTGCCCCTTACCCACACTTGGGAACCTCTTCTCTACCATAGTCAGGATTTTATTAGTTCCCCTCTCTCCCTGGTCTTTAGTTCTGCCGAGTACCAACCCCCTCTCCTCTTCCCTGTTTCTCATTTCCCAGGTAGCCCCTTTTCCTCACACAATGTAGCTCCAATGACGAAGCAAAACCAAAAATACGCCTGGGGGGGGGGCACTTCACTCAGGGCTGAGAGTGTCTCCTGCATTTTCCCACCGAATTTTCACCGAAGCCTCATCTTATTAAGGGGAGTCTCTTGATTGCCAAGGATGGAATGAATCATTCACAAACTCAAAATGGAACCAGAGCATCGACAGCAAGAACGAAAATGCAAGAACAGAAGGGCTGTTTCCGGTCCCTGGGCCCATCCCCTGAGCCGTGCCTCCCACGGTCCCCCCCTGCCCACCTGCGTTTGCTGACTTCATTCTGCAGAAAGGTCCACGCTCACGCGGTCTAGTCTGCTCCGATTCTGGAGAAGGAGACGGGACGTCTCTCTCCCATATTCCAGTGCACCGTCGGGGCAGGGGATGACATACCTGCCTGCTCCTGAGTCCGAGTGCTGGTCCCACCACCATGGGATTGCGTGTTTGGCCTTGAGCCTGGAGGCGGTGGCTCAGAAACTTGATCCTTAGCCGAGTAGGGCCACGTGGCATAGGGGCTGTCGTCCCGTAGCCAGAAGCACGTGTCGTTATCAGAGGAAGAGGGGCAGGACCCACAGGGCACTAAAATCAACATTACATTATTTAACAGAGAGGAAATGGGTTTCTAGAAGGTGCCGTACCCATATTTACATACATTCATACAGTTAGGAGGCAGAACTCGGGCCTGGGTGTATCTGAGCCCAATACCTCGTCACAAAACTGGCGGTATACTTTTTTTTAGAAATTGTGGTAAAAAACATGTAGTATTAAATGTGCCGTCTTTTTTTTCGTTCTTCAGTTTCAGAGGTAGAATGAGTGAGTCCTCACTGGCCAACAGCACCCGGCGCTGGTTCCGTCGTGGGCCTGCTTCCTGCCCATCCCCCGGTGACCCCGCCCACCTCCCCTCCAGCGACCCTCAGTTTGTTCCCTACAGATGAGAGTCTCTTACGGTTTGTCTCCCTCTCTGTTGTTGTCTTATTTGATTTTTCCTTCCCTTCCCCTCTATTCATCTCTTCTGTTTCTTAAATTCCACATAGAGGTGAGATCACGCGGTGTGGCCTTGACTTACTCCGCTCAGCACAATACCCTCTAGTTCCATCCACATCACCGCAAAGGGCAAGGTCCCATCCTTCTGACGGCTGCACAAACCTGCCCTCTTCGCCGTCTCTAAGTATACAGCTTCCCGCTGTAGTGCGAGAAATACATAGATTTTTCCATCTTGCAATACTGAAACTCTGTCTCCGTGGAACCCTAACTCGCCACCCCATCCCCAGCCCTTGGCACACCCCGTTCTTCTTTCTGTCCCTATGATTTTTGCCTCTTTTAGATACTTCACATAAATAGAATCAGACAGTGTTTGTCTTTTCGTGTCTGGCTTATTTCACTGAGTATCTCAGTAAAATAGGTCCTCAAGTCACAGCCATAAGTTAGTGTGCATCAAGATTTCCTTCCTTTGTGAGGTTGCGTAATATTCTATTATAGGGAAAGACCACATTTTCTGTATCAATTCATCTGTCCCTGGGCGTTTGGGTTGCTTCAACCCGTGGGCTGATACAATAATGTTTCTGTGAACATGAGTGTGCAGGTATCTCTTTGAAAGCTTGTTTTCTCTCTTTTCGGTTATATACCTAGAGGTGGGATCACTGGACCGTAGGGTAGCCCTATTTTCAGTTTTGGGGGCCTCCATCTTGTTTTCCATAATGGCGGCACAGTTTGCATTCCCACCAACAGCACACAAGGGTTCTAATTTCTCTGCGTCCTCATTAAAACTTGCTTTCTATTTTTGGGAAGTGGCTATCCCTAGTGGGTGAGAGGTGTGTGGTGGGCTTCTTGGGAGTTTGTTTATTTTATCTGGCCATGACTCAGATGAGGTCGGGGTGTGGAGACGTAGCTATTCCCAGCACAGCCGGCGAACCCACAGAAACGGGAGTATCTAAGCATGTGTGCAGTGTCCTGGAGAGAGGGCTCACATGAAGGCTTTGTTTTCAGATCAAAAGCCCCTGAGCAGATCCCAGCCCTTCAGAACACGGGGTACTGAGTCTGCCTCACCAGGCTTGTCGAGGAGCGGCCTTATTCTCCTGCACGGCGGGCTCCGTCAGGTGGGGCTGCCAATCTTTCTTCTGGCTTGGGAACATTCCCATAGGTTTTCTTTTGTCTTGGCTAAATATCCTACTTTTTTCCTTTTTTTTTTTTTTTTTTGGCCACAGGAAATAACTACTACAGTGCCCTTTCAATCTCTCTTTAATGCTCTGATGATCGTCAGAGTGGAGAGGGAGGAGGCGGAGAGATCGCCAAGCCCCAAAGAGGAGGGAAGCCGTTTCCGGAGACGCCGGATAAAGTGGTCTCCAGGTCACAAACACAGGAGCATGAAGAATGTTCCTGACGTGACTGCCCGTCAGGACACGGAGGAGCGCCAATCTGAGGTCCGTCACAGGGCGGGTTCCTTCTCATAAGCCCAACGTGGGCAATGATGGGAGGGGCCTGGGCCATCGTCCCGTTTACTCACGAGTTTAGAAACACACACACAGGCCGCCGGGAAAACAAATCAGGAAGCGGGCCAAGGAGGGGTGATCTTTGGGGTGTGTTCCCTCCTGTTCCTCCGGGAGTTTCTCTCCAGTTCAAATGTCTTCTTCACTCGCTTCTTTGTTCCTTTAGAACCTTGAGCCTTGGCAGGGCCGCTGGAGACGGCAGCCATGGGCCAGACTGACTCAGGGAACTCCCCTTCCTAACCACACTCCGTGCTGATTGATGTTCTCTGAATATTAACTTTCCGTCTCATGAATAATGAATTGACAATTTCATCTGCAACTCAAACTTCCAAACGGCTCAAGTCCAATGTGGCTTTATTGGGCGAGCTGAATTTGCAGACCAGAGGAGGCCCTCTAGACACCTGATTCCGCGAAGCCGAGGGCATCAAAGGAACATGGCCCTGGGCCCCACGCCGCGGGTGGGAGCGATCGTTTGCTGGTGCCTCTGGTCTAACGAACTCCTTGGAGGCGATGCCCGGGGAATAACTGGAAGGAAAAATTCTGGAGGGTAATTCCTGGGTGTAAGCACTGAATTATTTAGTTACAAGACCTGTCTCCGACACTGGCTCTTGCTTTCATGTCTTATTTTCCAATTTTGTAGTCAGGGTCTTCACGTCCCTTATGAAGAAAGCAAGCTGCCTTAGCACCAGAGAGCTGGCCTACGCGCCTCGGTCATCTCCTTCCTTCTTCCCACAGGTGGTTGGTTTCAAGCAGGCAAGAAAGTGCAAGCTCACTTGTGTCGCGTTTCCCCTCAGCCACTGCTGTCCGGGTCCCTGGGAGAGATCTCCTCTGAGAGCCGCGCGGAGGCTGCCGTTCCCATCTGTGAGCCTCACACACTTGCGCACACACAGAAGGAAGGAGTGCGTCCTCTCCACTGGGGGGTTTCAGCCTTCTTCTCTGTGCCGCGAGCGGGAGCGCCTCCCTCCTGGAGGCCCCAAATCCTGTGCGTGGCTCTCAGAACGGGGCTGCGAGGCTCCGTGCTCCGGGGCTGGGCAGGGGGCACGGTGCTCTGCCAGGACACCCTGCCGGCGAGCACCTTCTGCTTCCGTGATTGTTTTCCCATCTCGGTTTTCAAGGTGAGCCAGACTGAGCGGGGGACCCGCCTGCATTCTTTGAGGTGTGGAATGATGTGAGCCCGTGACTGTGTTGTTCTGAGGGATGCTTCTGCTGGCCCGGGGGGGGGGGGGCGGGGGCAGTTACTTGTGCAAACTCAGTCACTTTGCATTCATATCCGAGCCACAAACAAATGCAGGGCGAGCCTAAAGGTCGCTCATGAGCTTCCGCAGTGGAAGATGAATCTGAACTAATTGCCGAACAGAACCACGTTAGGCAGCTGGTAGGAAGCAGAGTGAATACAAATGTGTCCTTGAGTCAAAGGAATGGGGAGTCTAGGGGGGGCCATGGGAAACACGGTCTGTGGGGCGGGGTGGGCGGAGGCTTTCCCACACCTGCTCCATCGAATTACCCAGGACTTGGCCCTCCTTCCTCCAAGTCGGAGTCTTTTTTTTTCTTTTTTTTTTTTTCATTTATTTATTTTCAGCATAACAGTATTCATTATTTTTGCACCACCCCCAGTGCTCCATGCAATCCGTGCCCTCTCTAATACCCACCACCTGGTACCCCGACCTCCCACCCCCCGCCCCTTCAAACCCCTCAGATTGTTTTTCAGAGTCCACAGTCTCTCATGATTTACCTCCCCTTCCAATTTACCCCAACCCCTTTCTCTCTAACTCCCCATGTCCTCCATGCTTTTGGTTATGCTCCACAAATAAGGGAAACCATATGATAATTGACTCTCTCTGCTTGACTTATTTCACTCAGCATAATCTCCTCCAGTCCTGTCCATGTTGCTACAAAAGTTGGGTATTCATCCTTTCTGATGGAGGCATCATACTCCATAGTGTATATGGACCACATCTTCCTTATCCATTCGTCCGTTGAAGGGCATCTTGGTTCTTTCCACAGTTTGGCGACCGTGGCCATTGCTGCTATAAACATTGGGGTACAGATGGCCCTTCTTCTCACTGCATCTGTATCTTTGGGGTAAATACCCAGGAGTGCAATGGCAGGGTCATAGGGAAGCTCTATTTTTAATTTCTTGAGGAATCTCCACACTGTTCTCCAAAGAGGCTGCACCAACTTGCGTTCCCACCAATTTATTTATTTGAGAGAAAGTGGGTGAATGAGAGAGGGCACAAGCCAGGGAGGACTGGCAGAAGGAGAGGGAGAAGCAGGCTCTCTGCTGAGCAAGGAGCCCAGAGCAGGCAGGACTCCATCCCAGGACCCTGAGATCAGGACCGGAGACGAAGGCAGACACTTCACCGACTGACCCACCCAGGAGCCCTCCAACTCTGAGTCCTGACACGAATCTCTTCTGCATCTTCTCCTGGCTGTTTGCCTTGGCCTCTGCCTTTGCTCTTCTCTCTCCCCGTGGCCAGAGACAGAGGTGCCCTGGCCTGTGGCTCTCTTCTCTGTGGGAGGACTGAGGCTGCACAAAGCCCCAGGAGCTGCCATCCTGCTCCTCTCCAGAGTGTCTTCCAAAATCAAGTCTCTTCCCAGTTGTCACTGTGCACGCGAACACCCCAAGGGGCCTGTTGGAAGACAGAGCCCCAGGCGGCAGGTCCAGGGTGCTCTCCCCATGCCAAGTTTCTGCACTTCTGCTGTCCTGAACTGGTTTTGAGTCTGCTGACTTAATTGTCCTGATGCCAAGAGCTACGTGGGCCTCCCGGTGAGCAGCACCCTCACCTCTAATACATTATGTACCTGCCTGGCAGTGGTTTGGAGACAACGTGCTTGCCGGAGAGGAGGTGCATCCTGGTTTTGAGAGGATGTTGGTCACGGTGGGTCATGGCCAACATGATGGACCTGAGTCTTGGTACCTGGTGGCTGTCCCCGTGGAAGCTCTAGGAGAGGCCCCTTACATATGTGGGAGCTGAGGTGGAGCGTGAGTGATGTCTAGCAGCTCACCGCACCTCTGGGCTTCAGGTTTGCTCTACCTGGAAGCATTGTCTCACTGAGTGTGTTGAGCTTGTACCACATTTCTGCTTCTGGGAAGCTATACTAGATGTGCTCCGCCCTCATTCCTGCCTCCCCATTTAGTAAAAATTCCAATATACACACATCGCAAACCCAAGACAGCTCTGAAAGATGGAGAGCCAAGGCATATCCCCAGGCCATGTCCAAGAACGGTATTGTCAACAACGAAGCTCTGGATCTCTTTCAGCCTCATCTATCCCAGACTGAGGGCTTGAGAAGCCAGCAACCTGAAAACACTAACAGGTGCAAATGAAGCCCCTCGCAACAAGGTCTGCTCTCCCTGCCCAGAAGAGGAGGAAAGCAGAGGACAGGACACTTGGGAAGCAAGGGTTTGAATTCAGACCATGAAAAACAGCTCTTCAGTGAATGCCAGCAAAGGCCACAGGGAGGCCTAGACTTCTGTCTTCCCCAGGCTGTAATGCACCCCAAGACTGGTTCATGGTCTGAAGATTGCTCAGTGCGACCTGCCACATTGACAGGTGACAGGAGAAAACCACAGGGTGATAACAATTCATAAGAAAAAGCATTTGGCAGGGGCGCCTGGGTGGCTCAGTGTGTTAAGCCACTGCCTTCGGCTCAGGTCATGATCCCAGGGTCCTGGGATTGAGCCCCGCATCGGGCTCTCTGCTCAGCAGGGAGCCTGCTTCCCTCTCTCTCTCTCTGCCTGCCTCTCCATCTACTTGTGATTTCTCTCTGTCAAATAAATAAATAAAATCTTAAAAAAAAGAAAAAGCATTTGGCAAAACTCAACACCCAAACATGGGGAGGAAAAAAAAGAAAGAAACCCCTGAAAGCAAGAGCAAGGGAGGATTTTTGACACGAAAAGGATAATGTACAAGAAAGAAAGAAACAAAACAACAACAACAGCAAAAAACCCACAAAAAATAAAAAAAAAACAAACCCTATGCAAACCTTGCACTTGATGGAGAAAGACTGAATGCTTTTTACCGAATACTTAGAGGGAGGCAAACATATCTGCTCTCACCACCTGCTTTCAACCTATTGCTGGAAGTATCACCCAAATGCAGTAATACAATGAAATAAAATACTTGCAGATATGAAACAAACAAACAAAATTACCATTTTTCTTTTCTTTTTTTTTTTTGAAGATTATTTATTTATTTATTTGAGAGAGAGAGAGGAGACCCAGAGCACAAAAGCAGAGGGAGAGGAAGATGGATAGAGTCTCTCTGCTGAGCTGGGAGCTCAAGGTGGGACTTGATTCCAGGATCCCAGGATCATGACCTGAGCTGAAGACAGATGCTTAACCATCTGAGCCACCCAGGCGCTCCTCAACTGCCTCTATTTGCAGAGGACATGATCATTCACTTAGCAAATCCCAAAAGAATCTACAAAAAAATCTCCTAAAACTAATAAAGGAGCTTGTTGAAGTTGCTGCGTATGCAATAAACATTCAAAAATCCATCTTATTTCTATACAGAATACAGAATACAGTGCTAACAACACACATGTGGACATCAGAATTAAAGTTCCAGGGGCGCCTGGGTGGCTCAGTGGGTTAAGGCCTCTGCCTTCGGCTCAGGTCATGGTCTCAGGGTCCTGGGACCGAGCCCCACAGCGGGCTCTCTGCTCAGCGGGGAGCCTGCTTCCTCCTCTCTCTCTGCCTGCCTCTCTGCCTGCTTGTGATCTCTGTCAAATAAATAAAATAAAATATTTTTAAAAAATTAAAGTTCCATAGTATTTGCACCTGCTAAAACACACAGGTCGGAACACAGCAACACACATATAAGACATGTCTGCTGAGAAG
This sequence comes from Mustela nivalis, assembly GCF_964662115.1. Classification (NCBI taxonomy): domain Eukaryota; kingdom Metazoa; phylum Chordata; class Mammalia; order Carnivora; family Mustelidae; genus Mustela; species Mustela nivalis. The sequence continues at coordinate 141,222,390 of NC_139027.1, read as the reverse complement.
TATAGACACTGCGGAGAAAAAGCAAAGATCTAATGGAAAGGAGAGGCGTACCATGTTCATGGACAGGAAGACAACTTGTGACAAGGTCCCTTCTTCCCGGATAGGCTGGTCTAACATTTCCCATTAAAATCATAGTGCGAGACTTTTGTAGGTATTGACCAGATGACTCAAAAATGCATATGGAGAGGCAAGAGGAATAGAATAACTAAAACAGTTTTGAAAAAAAAAAAAAAGTGGGAGGCATCAGCCTACCTGATGTCAAGAGATATTGTACAGCTAAAGATCAACAGAATGGAGAACTCAGAAATACAGTGCCACGAATTTGCCCAACTGATTCTTGACATGGATACAGAAGTGATTTAAAAACAGCTAGACCTCCTCCAAAAAAAGAACAACAACAACAACAAAAAACCCCCAACCAAACAAACAAAAAACACTTTCGGTCTGAAAAGGCCCTTTCAAGAGCATGAGAAGTTCAGAGTGGGGAGTCCAATTTCAGACCGCCTCTCTGACGAAGGAAGAGTGCCCAGAAAGAACTGTCCACATCCAACAGCAAAACCCACAAATGACCCCATTAGAAAGTGACAGTCATGCTGGGACATCCACGCCAAGAGAACACACAGTATGGGACAAAGTTCTTCCCATCACAGGCCATTAGGAAAATGCACTTTGAAGCCACCGTGAATGCTGCACAAGGAGGCATCACTTCACACCTATCGGAATCGCTAAGCTCTGGCAGTGAGGACAGGAGTGCAGGGACACTGGATCCCTGGACCTCACTGCAGGGGAGCTAAGCTGGGACAGTTGCTCTTGGAAGAGTTTGGCAGATTTTGGGTTTTTTGTTTTGTTTTGTTTTTGTTTGTTTTTAATAAAATGAAGCATGTAGTTACCGTATGGCCCGGCAGTGGCTCTCTTGGCACTTACCCCAGAGAGACAGAAATCTTTGCTCACACAAATCTTGTGGATGGATGAGCACAGCGGCTTGATTCGGAAGAGCCAAAAATGGAGGGAAAACCCCCACATGCGCTCCCATGGGTGAGGGTCAAACAAACTTTGGTTCGTCTAGACTGTGGAAAAACAATCCAACTGAGCACATTTGAAGATCTAATGGGTTCATTAAGTGACTCGTGGACCAGGCAGCATCCTGCCTCACAAGTCAAGGGGCCTCCACGGAGCAGGGAAATGGAAGGATTTCACAGGCAGCACCAGAATGGGACAGGATGGGGCAGCTGGCGAAGGGGAAGAAAGCCTGTTTCAGGAAAAGTCATCCTCGTTTGGGGAGAAGAGTGGGCGGGTCTTACCATGTGGGTGACCTCATTTGATTTGGGGGGGAAAGAGGGGCCCCTGGGACAGGTGAGCTCACCGATGTGGACCAGGAAATTCCTGACGGGCTTGGTAAGCCTGCATCTCGAGGGGAGGTTGGAGCTGCAGTCAGCTTAGCTGCTAACAGCCCACCACGCACAGGGCGGCCCGAGGACGGGAGTGACCCAGCCCCCCAAAGTCACTAGTGCCAGGACGGAGACGCCGCGTCACAGTAGAAGAAACAGCCTGTGGGAAGTCATGGTATCTGCCAGAGGGGAGCCAGCGAGTGTGCAGCAGAGCACGGATGCGAACGCAGGTCTGTCCCGCGGCTCTCCCGCTGCGTTCTGCCATGGGGCACTCGCCATCAGCTACTTCGATGGCCCCGCATGGAAAGCTAACCATCGGCCCCCTGCCCAGCGCCCAGGGAGCCGAGCAGTGTGTCCTGAGTTCCTGCTGTGCACAGAACCCAAGGGCTTCGAGGCAGAAGCTCGTGCATGATCCCCTACCATTCACATTTTTCCAGACTTTTCCACCCCCCTTTCCCCGACCTGGACTTCTGCCGGCCACCGGCTGCTGACTGTGATCTGGCTTCTGCTCTCTGGGACACCCCGAGGGACAGCAGTGAGACTGATGTCATTCTGGTCCCCGGAATGGAGGGGCTCGCCCACAAGCTGCAGAACCGCCCTCCCCTCTCAGGCTTGTGTGTATTTATTCCCAGAGTCTGCGCTGAAAGACGGGACGGAGAGAACAGACTTAAAGCTAATGGAATCGTGGAAAACAGAGGTCACCACCACCTCCCCTCAGAGCAGACAGCACTTTATTACTTTTGTGTGTGTCTGCCATCGAACCTTAAATTAGTTCAAAGGAAACAGAGGGTGCTTTCTCTCTTGCTTAAACAAATAGTAGCACGCTCAGAAGAGGACTTGCACTATAGTGAATTGCATTATTTTCAATAAATTCAAACGGTGCTGCTATAGTAACTGTGTTAACCGTGATTAATGTAGGAAACATTAGGAAAGCATGTTATTATTATTCTAAATTAGGTTTTGCTTGAATTAATTTTTATGCACGGTTACTAAGATGTAAAGGAGTTTCTGAATTGCTAATTGTTTGGAGATAAGATGAGATTGGGAACACAAGGGCACCCCTGCTGAAGGATTTTTAGCTTGAATATTTGCCCAAGGCCAACGTATTATTTAGTTGGTTGCCCTGCTAAGGAGCTGTAGCTTAACACCCATGGAGCCTTTGGTTCAAGATTTTCTCTTAGCGTCACCCACCTGAATCTGCTTGGTGGAAAATTCACAGTGGTTGTTAATAGCGGATCGTCTCCACGGTGTGCGGTGGGGAGGGAGGGAGAGAGGGAGACAGCCCCCCTACAGAGCCAAAGGTACCCCCTCCATTCGTTTTTTAGATCTCCCACTCACCAATGATGATATAAAAGTAACAATTTTGTTACTTTTATAAAAGTATACAACATTGTTACTTTTAAAAAGGATATAGAAGCAACAACACTGAGAAGCATCGGTTGAGCACCTGCCTCATGCCAGGTACACCTGTATTTTCCATTCACTCACTCATTTCACGAAGACCGACTACTGTCCACCTGTGCGGGGCGTGGCTGGTGCTGCCGAGGGGTTAGAGCCTCCTGATGTCCGTACCCAGGGGCTTATGTCACAGGGAGACAGACAACAGGTGTGGGCAGGGGCCAGCGAGCTTGGAGGTGAGTCCGAGACAGGTGGCTATGTGGTCAGATATCGGGGCTGGGGTCTTTCCAAGGCTTTGGAAGGAGCCATAATGAAGTTTCACCCGTTTTTGTGAAATTTCCAGAAAGGAGACGTTTTAACCATAATTCGTGAAGGCTCTAGTTTCTTCCCATTCTGACTTTGCTCGGTCACACTTCCCATCTTTTCGGTGATCTCTGCGCAGCGTCATGGGCCATCTGGGGATCTGGCCTCAGGGAGGCTGACTTGCGAACACATTCAGCTAGAGCTGAGTGGGACCGAGTTCTAGAATCAAGTCACCTGTGGGTGGGCTGAAGTCCTTACTGAGCTCCAGCGGGGGAGGGAGTGGCTTCTGGAGACGGGTCTTCCACCAAGCCCACTCCCACGGCGACCGTCCAAGAGATAGGACCAAAGGCCATGCGTCATGTCCCGTGGTGCCCAGCACCAAAGGTGGTGTCTGAGCAGCAGTCGAACATCTGGAAAGGGAAGCTGCGCAGAATGTATTTTTAATATTCAGGAGCCGGCACAGAGCTCAGAGACGGGCCTGCATGTGCTCGGAAACTTACTACCAGTGAAGATGACAGCATGAATCAGTGGGGAATGCTTTATTTAGTAGATGCTGTTGAGAAAAGTAGCTCACATTATGGAGAACACTAAGGAAAAAAAAAAAAAAGATCCCTATCTCACATCACATTAAAAGGTTGATGCCAGATGGAGTAAAGCCCAAAGTGTGAAAAATAAACTATAAAGTTATAGAAAGAATGTTGGTTAATATCTTTGTGACTTTAGGGGGAGAAAAGCACTTTTTAAACCAAATTAAAAACCGCCATCTGTAAGACAAAGAGATGAGGTTTATGGCATAAAATGAAAGAAAAAGAAGCTCGTCCGTGGACAAGAGAAAAATGGACAAAGGTTTGGAGAACAGGACTCACCAAATAGAAGTCCCGGTCCCCCGAGCACTTAGCGAATGAGAAAGAGAGTCAGATAGCTCTGTATCGGGGGAGAGCGGGGGACCCGCGGCTCCCGGACACCCTCCCAGCAAGGATGTGGGGAGCACACTGGCAGATCGTCAGAACCGCTGACCCAAAGACCCGATGAGCAGGCGACCGTGATGCCGTCAAGGTGATGGCGTGAATAGGCTTATAGCCGGCGAGCCCACCCATGGCCACAGGCGCCTCTGAAATCCTTGTGTGGCTTGTGGGGGCACACGGGGAGGGAAGGTCGCGTGCGGCAGGTGCACACTGTGGAGGACTAGACCTCGTCCAAGACGCGAGGCACAGCTTGCTCCACGGACAGACCTGCAGACACGGTGTATGATGAGTGTGATGGCCAGGGAGAAGGGACAGAGTCACCGGGCAGAGGACGCGGCCGGGGGGCTGGAGTGAGGGGCGGGGGAAGGTCTGAGCAGCCGTGCACCCACGCTGCCTGGGCCGAGCCTCTTTGCACAGCCATGCTCAGAAGTTCTCTCTTACTTTTAGGATCCTGTGTGGTAAGGATCCTACCGGAAACTTGAAATGAGAATGCGCACGCCCTGATGGTGGGACCACGGCTGAGAACAGCTCTGGTGGAGAATCCGGAGGCATGCCTGGAAAATAGCATTGGAGAGTTTTGAAAACATTAATTAGTACCAGTGAATGAAAAAGGGGAGTGTTTTTCTGATGGGTGTGTTCTTCAAGTCCCCACCCGGTCCTCCAAGCATTTCTAGCCTTTGGCCCTACTCTGTGCTGGCCTGTGGGCCGGCTTCCCTGCCATGAGCCCTGACCTGCACTTGGAATGTTCTCTCCACCCCTCGAGCGGGATCACGTCCACGCCGCCACTAGTCCCGGGAGGCTCTCACTTCTTCAAGGAGGATGTCCCTGACTTATGACCTCTGAACCAGGTTAATCTAGTCTTCTTTTCCCGCGATGCATTCTTCTGTTGGTGACCTCTCGCTGCTAGAATTAGGTGAGCACTCCCTAATTATTTTTTAATATCTGTCGCTCCTGTTAGATCCTGGAGCCCAGGAGACTCTCTCTGATGTTATTGGGTCCCTGTGCCAGACACCTAATGTGCAATTTATAAACTTTATTGCTGAAATTATGAGCTGTTTGAATAAAGAAAAAATGAGAATTGGATCATTTTTCTTCTTTTGAGCAACGTAACTAAAAGCCTTTAAAAGGTCAGAGAGTTGAAACTATAGAGCTTGCGTGACTCTCCGTGGATTTCGATTCATAGGTCAGTCCTAGACCCTTGTTAGCACCTTCAAGGGCGAGCTCATTAGTGGACCCTCTGAGCTAGTTCAGAAAAGCACTTTTCTCCCCCAAAGTTCTCCAACATCTACATGAGGCGAGCAGGCAAGTCTCCCTTTTAGATATTAGGGTCTGTTTCCTTAAAACCCATTTAAAATTCTTGATCATGTGTCTTATTTAAAATAAAACAATTTGAGAAATGCAAGTTTGAGATCTTGGGAAGAGGAAAATGAGGCATTTATTTCTTATTAATGGGCAGCTTGCTTTTAACGTTTGCTGTGCAATAATGATTTAAACAGTGTGGGGGGGTGTGAGTGTGTGAGTGTGTGAGCGTGAGTGTGTGTGTGATGTTTGTATTGTCCTAACGTCCCAGGAAGGCATTAAATTCATCCATCATTTGGCCTCCAAAGCACAGCCATGTCCTCGGCTCTCCAGGGACAGAAGCTCAGGTCTTCTGGTTCTAGATGTTTGTTTTTCCAGCCTCAGCTCGGTGACAAGGGCCACAAGGCAAGTCCCTTTATTCAGGGGCTTACTTGCCTCCATCGGTTCACTGCTTTGTATTATCTGCTGATGGAATGATTATGTACACAATCTGTGAAATTCTTTTTATTGACTTTTTTTTATTTATTTTTTAAGATTTTGTTTATTTGATGCAGAGAGAGATCACAAGTAGGCAGAGAGAGAGAGAGAGAGAAAGAGAGGAGGAAGCAGGCTCCCCGCTGAGCAGAGAACCCAATGCGGGGCTCGATCCCAGGACCCTGGGATCATGACCTGAGCTGAAGGCAGAGGCTTAACCCACTGAGCCACCCAGGCGCCCCTTGACATTTTATTGTAAAATGTTTTGTACTGAATAGATTTTTGGAGGGATTGTGTGTGTGTGTGTGTGTGTGTGCAGTTCTATCTACCAGTAACTGATTTGTTGCCAAAAATTAAGTATAAATTTGGAGATTGGGAGCATCTATTTTTTTTTTTTTTTTTAGTCCAGGACCCAACGACCTTCTTTATCCTTCCAGATTTATTATGATTTCTTCTCTGTTTCTATCAGCTTGTACATGTCCTCGGGGCAATTTTGTCACTTTGAAAACATATTTTAAATCGTGAGTTATTTTGGCAACATACAAGCGCAGTCTTCCATATTAAGTACGCATCCGCTCTTTAATACGTGTTATCCTGCGGACTGTGGCAATGGCTAGTGACCCAGGATCATCCCTGAAGACAAATGTAGGGGTGGGTGTTTTCCTCTGCTTTCCGTGATCAAGCGGACGTGATCTGGATGTTAGCCTTCCTCAGGAAAGAAGGATCTAGTTCACGGCCCTTCGACACTGTTTTCAATTAAAAAAACAAACACAAAACCCAAAAAACACAGCTCTCAATCAAGAGCATTTATTAAATTTTCTTCATGACTTTTAACCCTGGCAGCCGATCCCCGGCTATGAATGGTGCTGATCGTGGGGGTGTTAAGACAGTTCTGTGTTGTAGTTTAAAAGACCTCAGTTAGGAAGGAAAGAGTTTTGCAGAGTGAACCCAATACAGCCCTTGTCTCCCACTGCCTTCATTTAAAACTCCGGAAAAGCATAAATAAACAGCGACCTGAGGATTCTGTAAAGGAACCAAGAGCAGGGAGATCGGGAGGCGGGAGTTGAGGCTGAATGATATTCTGTCCTACGACCACAGCGTTATCTTTCCACTCCCTGCTGGCAGGCCCCGAGGTTGCCCCGCACGCCGGGAACTGTGAACGAGCCCGGGACGGATGTGGGAACACCGGTGTCGCTTTGAGATCCCGATTTCGGCTCTCGGGGAAATCCACAGCAGTGCCATTGTGGGGTCGGAGGGTAGTTCTATCTTTAATGGTTGAGGAGCCTCCGTGCTGTTCTGCAGGGCGGCTACACCAGCCGGCGTTCCCCCCAGCAGTGCACGAGGGTTCCCCTTCCTCCGCCTCCTCGCCAACACGCGTCGCCTTTTGTTTTGGTTTTCTTGACAGTAGCCACCCTAACAGGGGTGCGGGTACCTCGCGGCAGTGTTGGTGTGTGTGTCCCTGATGATGCGTGACATTGAGTGACTTTCATGCACCAGGTTTCCCTTCGGATGTCTTCTTTGGAAAAATCTCTATTCGAAAATGTAGTTGATTTATTATTATTATTATTATTATTATTATTATTGGCAGTAGTAGTAGCAGTTTTGCTATTGTGTTGTAGAAGTCCCTTATACAGTTTAGAAACGAAGCTGTTTTCTGGGAGGCAGTCGGTTAATGTGGTCTCGCTTTCGGTAGGTGTATCTTCCTCCGCTGGTGGCTTCCTTTCCGCGCAGAAGCTTCTGAGCTCGGTGCAGTTGCACTTAACATTTTGCTTTTGTGACCTACAAGCAATTATGAGTGGTATCATATCCATGAAATTGTTGCCAAGGCCAATGTGATGATGAAGCGTCTCCCTTCACTTTTCAAAGATCCCAGGCATCCAGAGGATACTGTAAACTGCACGACGTGTGGGCAGGGGTTCACGGCTGCAGCGACAAGCTCTCGAGGGAGGAGTGGGGGAGGTCAGGCAGCCTGTGGAAACCAGGGGTGCTCTGAGCCTCGCTGTCACTGGCTCTTGAAGTCTCTGTGAAAGGAAGTCGGTGCACCAGCAGAGTTCCATCTGCTTCATCTGGAGTGGAGGCCGGCCCCGGGCGGGGGCAGGAGCTGGAGACTGCGTATGCAGTCCCTGTCTGATAAACACTGGAATGCGGCCTGATTCACAACCCTCCCAAGCGGTCCATGAATTTAAAAAATGAAAATCTTGCCATCACAAGCAATCAGAAGTGAGTTCACTCACTTTTATCATACTGAGGGGAGAGATCAAATTTGGTGATGTCCTTGGCATGTGGTGCTTTTAAAAGCAGACCTCTAACGGCAAGTATGATGGAGGGGTGTTTTGTCTCCTGTCTCCCGTGGCAGGCCAGGGAGCCGGGCTGGGTCCGGAGTGGATAGCACGGTCCTCTCCGAGGAGAGCTGGAGCACGGGACACCTGCTGTCCTCGGACGCCACTTGGCACACGTGCTGGACGTTCTGCGCTGAGAAGGGCTTTTCTCTATCAGCGGCAGAAAGGTCCAGGCAGCTTCAGAAGGAGCAAGTGTGTTTTTATCAAATGGAAAAGCGGGAGGAGGAAGAAACAGGAAAGGCAACGAAATCCTTGGAGCGAGATTCCTATTCAAAGTGCTGGGTTGTTTTTAGCTTGGTTTCCCCAAATTACCTGGTGCGCGTTAGGCCACTTCAAAGGAAGCCTTCCTGGAACGAAGTGCCGCGTCCCTCCGGCTGGCCTAGCTTTGACCCTTTCCCGAAAGTGACTTTTCTCTGGAAGAAGCTAATGGGACGGCAAATACCTGTAACGCGCGGCGGGGAAGGGACCTGCCAGCAGCCAGCGTGCGCCAGTCGAAGCTCACGGGCGCGTGCGGGCCCAACCGCGACGTGGTGGGTATCGGTGACACCTGCAACTGCTGCTCCCCGTTCAGGGTGTCAATCCACTGATGCGCCCAAAATAGTCTTCCTGGGGCTGCTGGACGCCGTTTGACAGGAGGAACGGTACAAGGGGCAGCGGTCCAGCTGAAATCTTGTCCAGGCATTTTGAGAAGTGAACTTGCCTGGCAAAGCCTCCTTAATTGCTCCCCCATTCTTCAAGTGTTCCACTTAGCAGGGTCCTTTAAAAGGTCATTAATCAATCATTAGAGATGCGAGGGTTTTACATTTTGCTTGCTTAACAAAACACAGCCCTAACGCCGTGTCTCCCACTTAATTTCAGATGAGCCCATACCAGGGTGCTCTACTAATAGGCCGTCAATCTCTCTAATTGTGCACTGGTGAATGTATCTGTTTAGCTCTGGGTCGACGGACGGGGACCCGCAGCTTAAGGGCTGGGAAGGAGGCAGGACTTTGGTAGGACACTGGAGGAATCCGAAGGTAAGGGTCTTGGCTTTAGAACGTGAGGGTATGACCAGCTAATTAGCTCATCTGATCTTACATTGGATGAGGAAGAAATCTTACGCAAGCCTGGAAAGACCAAGTAAGTCTGGACAATGTGATTTACACACGGCACGGAGGTATATCTGCAACTCAATTCTGTCGTGCTGTGGCCATACCCAGTGACCTCCATCCAAAACCCAGCCAGCAACAAGGACCCTAGCTGGTCGGTGTAGGTCTATGGCTGTCTCCAACCTGAGCGCTATTGACTTTGGACTGGGTGATTCTGTCCTGTGGGGACAGCTCAGGGCATTGTAGGATGTTTGACCACACGCCTGACTCTCCCTCAACCCATCTAGGCAACCAAAAATGTCAGACGTTGGCAGACATTGGCCAATATCTCCGGGAGGCAATGTCAACCCTAATGATTGGAAGCCATTGGTCCAGACCACAGAATTAGTCTTTACCACCTGTTCCTGGAAATGGTTAATTTCTCAAGCTAAAAATAAAAAGTGTAGCTCAATATTTCCTGTGTCCCCTGCACTTTAGTGAACGTAGCATTGGGAGGCCTTTGGGGTCTCCTGCCCTTTGGAGCCATCACGTCACAGGCATGGGGATGTGTGTGCACATTTCCACGCATGGACCCAAACAACCTGTCTCTTGGGGTGGGGGGAGGGGAGAGGCCAGAGTAAATCCATGCGGGTAACAGCGACTCCTCCCCATGCAGCACAGTGTGAAGGAAGAGGGGTCCGGGGGGAAGCGTGTGGGCTCTCACATTCGGCAGACCAGGTTTCAAGAACTGGCTTCCCACCTGGTGTTTGGGCGGCTCCGGGAAAGCCCCTCGAGCCACCTGCCCGTGGTGCTCTCTTCTCTCTGAGGGCAGACACGGTCCTGTCTCTAGGGTTGTTGTGGGTCCCCGGTGGGCTGACACAGGTGAGGCTCTCGGGACCCAGGCACGGCGTGGAAGAGATGCTCAGGCACTCGCTTGTTGTCACAGCCATTGTCACGGCTGCAACCCCAAGGCTCCATGCTTCAGCCTGTTTACTCCTCGGTCTTCTGTATCCACCTGTGAGTCTCCGGAGTGGAGGGTCTCCATGTTTCCTGCCCTTGCCTACCCAGTGCCTCGCTCCGTGCCTGGCCCGGTGGCATAAAAGGTGAACAAACAGAATGAGGAGACAAAAGACGGTTGAAGTCAAAGTCATGGTTTGGGCACGACAGGGTTGGGAGGTGGAGACAAGAGGCTTCCCTATGGGTCTGACCATAGGATCAGAGAGACGTCTCAGGTCACTCAGCACAGCCACAGTCCCCCCCAACCCCGCCTTGCCAGTCACGAGCTTCCTGGGTCAGAACAGCCTGGGAAGGATATAATCAGCCCTAGAGTGACCACCTGCTTCCACCGCGCGTTTGCCCTTGGGGACCAACAATGCCTGGAAACATATGGGAAACTTTCACGACTTGCTCTAAAAATAATAAATGGTAGGCTGATACTCCAGGAGACATGAGAACACTGAAGACCCTTCAGATGAACAAGCAGATAGGGAGCAGAGTAAATATTTTTTCTGTGAACGTATTTTCTTTTAAAAGGCGGGGATAGGCTTAGGAGAGATTTTGCAGTATGTTTATTTTTGTTCCTCTCACAAGTGGAAATTATAGTTATGGCGATGTTGCACGCGTTCCTTTGTATCTTCCGAAATTGTGAAGAACCCGGGGAAAGCCGGTGAGGTACTGCAGGTCTGGCTCTGTTCTCCTGGAATCAAACACAAAACAGAATTTTCAATGTTAAAGCTCTGCTGGGAGGGAGGCAGCAGGTGGGAGGGGAGGGATGTGTTGCCTTAAGTGAAAGTAGGAAGATAAAGCTCCTTTGTACCACGGATGCGCGCGGGGAGCACTCATCACAGAACCCCTCCCCCGAAGGGTGCCTATGGCTTTCCTCTTCTGCAGAGGGACGGAAGGTGGGGCACCTCCTAGGGTTCTCGAGTCCTGAGGTTGTCGCTAACAATATAAACATTCCAGCGAGATCACACGCCTTCCTTTCTCTCGCTTTCATTTCGGCTCAGCCGTGGCGAGTGAACGCCCAGTGGTGTGCATCGCGGGTTCCTGCAATTCTTGAAAACAAGCAGTTGTTTGGGAGAGAGGCTCCCCTTACCTGATGTTTGATCATGAATAAATGAGAAGCCTCAAAATCACAGAGGGGTGAGACGGTGGTTTCTGCCCGGATAATGGGAGAGGGTCTGAGTCCTTCATCTGCCCTTTTGTGTGTGCACGTGTGTGTGCACATGGGTGTGCGCGTGTGCACATGCATGGTGTGTGTATATGTGTGTGTGTTCACGTGCATGTATCCATGTGTGCGCACGTGTGTGCACGTGTTTGCACACGTGTGTGTGTGTGGTGAACACTGCACATTAATAATGCTTCCGCTCTATGCTTTCAGATTTCAGATCCGTTATCATCCAGAATCAGGTTCCGAATTTAAGTGGAGATAAGTTGAAGCTGACAAGCCCTGTGGACAGACAGCACGACCGCTTCTAAAACTTAACAGGGAGATGGGCCGTCCCATTCGCACACGGATGTGTACCTGATAAACCAGGGCCAGATGAGAGGACATGGGAGGGGCTGCGAGATCATCAGGACCCTGGGCACGGGCACAGGTGGCCTCGAGGTGACGTTGAGCCCCCAAGTCCAATTTTCAGGAATAGATATTAGAAATCCTCTGTGCCGTTAGCTTGATATGGACTAGAGGTTAACCTTTGGGGGTCCACAGAATAGTACTGATTTTCTTATTAATATTTTTCTTATGAACGTGGCTAATCTGAGAATGCAATCAATCCATCAACATATTTTCATTCTAAGTGAAACAGTATCGAGTCTCTTTTGGTCCATATACTAAATACTGTTCTGTACTTAACAAAAACTCAGAACAAAGAAGAGGCTCCCTTCAGGCGGCACAGCCAGCCATTCAGAGAGACCCAGGCCCAGGACTCAGGTCTCCGGAGATGCTGCTTCATTATTTTTCTCCTGATCAGGAGGAAAAGTTGATATGCATGAAGACACAGGAGAGTGGACATGACGCCACGGTTTTGTTCTTGTTTCCAGTTTTCCACCCCCACTCCCTGTAGCGAACGGTTTCCCATACAAAGAAAGACCACACACATCAAAACGACACTCTGACACATACGGGGTTCAAGTAAATTGATCGTTTCTTTTTAAAACGTGCCCACGTTCTCACTGGCTGCCTGGGTTTCTTTGTTTCCAGCGGATGCTCTCGCCCTCGGACCGCGGTCCGGCGCTGAAGGAGCTGACGGAACAGAACATTTTAATACAGCCGGAGCGCACAGGATCTGATAATTTGATCATCGGGGGCCGCCGTGCTTCTTCCCTTCAAACTTTAAGGAAAAATGACATGAATAAGCCAGAATTTGATTTTCTTAATCATGCCCTGAAGGATGAACCTGGCTGCCTCGGCACTTGATTGCACGCCCTGAGGTAGATTAAAAATGAGTTTATCTTTCTCTTGTTGGAGCCATGATAGATGGACAGAAACCCACCCAGGCCTCTCCCTGCACGCTCTGATGCTTCCCTTGCGCCAGGAGCAGCCGCCGTCTGGGGCAGCCACACGCTCTCCGTGCGAGGAGACGGAGCCGCTGGGTGTCGGAGGATCCCAGTGAACGCTGGAGGGGTTGGGCTGCTACCGGAAATCGGACTGGGCAGCCCAGGGCACCGTGAGACACTGAGGAGAGCCCAAATCAGGGTTACTGTGGGAGCCAGCACCGATCTGCTTGAACCTGCTTTTCCCTCTTCTCTTCTGACCCAGAAAGATCAGAGAGATCCCCTGTGCTGCTGTTTCTCTCCCTGGCCAGGTCTATATACACTCACCGCGCACCCCGTTGAAGAACCCGTCCTCAGTTACACATTCATTTGGTGTCTAAACTGGCGTCGGCTCTGAGGCTGCTGTGGGCCACTCGTGGAACGGGCCGGGAGCAGGGGAGGCTGCCGGTGGGTAGTGATCCGGCTGGAGGAGCTGGGGCTCTGCGGCTTGACAGGCCCTGGGACTCGGGGCAGGAGCAGCCCTGTGGTGGTCTGCCGCCAGGCTGCGGCGGGGTAGGTGGCGGGAGGCTGGGGGCAGCGGCGTGTGGGTTCCCTGCCCGCAGGTCTTCGGGCTGCGCTCCTGGCAGCAGACAAGGCCGCAAGCTGGGGGCTTCTACCGGCTCTGGCATCAAGGGAGACTCTGAGACCATCACTCTATGTCCGTGTTTTTATTTCTACAGTTTCCTTGTTATTACAAACAATTATGACTTTAAGTCAGAGTCGGTATATGCAGTTTTAAAACAAATTTTACCGGTAATTGGATTAGAAAGAGTTAAGTATTAGATAATGACATGGTTTATGGGGGTGAAGAGCACCTGCCGGGCGTGGGGGCCCTCACCTCTTTGTCTCCGTCTCCAGGGAGGCCCCCCAGGGGCCCGGGGCCAGGCCGAGATGCCCGCTCGCCGCTGTGTCCTGCCAGAGTGCAGAGACGCGGGAGGAGCACAGGTCAGGGGCGAGGGGAGCCCGTGGCGTTTCCTGGCGAGGATGTCCGCCCAGGGCCATGTGTCCGGTGTAGGGGGCCACGTACTGCTTCGTGGCAGTTTCTACACTAAAAAGTAAGCCGTCCGAAATCCTCATTAGTAAAATAAATATCAGCTTACATTTCTTTTAGTTTGAATGATAAATATCAAAATGTCAAACGGTGTGTTGTTTTCTAAATTCAAATTTACACGGGGTTCTCTCTGGGGGGGGGGAAGGGAGGGAGAGAGAGCACGAGGTCCCGGGAGAGAAACGGGGCCAGAAAGTGGGAGAAGCGCGTGGGGGCAGACGGGGGCGTGGGAGAGGCTCGGGGCTGGGGACAGACTCTGACGCCCAGACCGCTGGTCCCTGAGCACGAGCCTCAGGACGTCTCACTTGCACGGTCCCCCAAGCTAGCAAGCCGCCTCCTGCACGTGGCTGGGGTGGGCGGGTTCGCGTTCAGGGTCAGGGAGGATCGGGGCCTTATAAACCCGCAGTTCTTCAAGCATTCCAGCCATTAGACACGGCATTTCACTTTCTAGCAATATTTCCCCCAGAAAATAGTCAAGCAGGTATGTAAAGGGAAACACAAAAAAGGCATTCATCCTTCCGCGGTCTTCAGAACAGAAGTCCTTGGAGACACTTGGGAGTCCTGACGGGGAGGTGGTGGTAGCAGTCATGTTCCTGTATTTTAAACTTTGGTCATCTGAGGCACTCTTTCATTTCAATCATTTTTGTGGAATCTGAAAGCCTCCCAAGTTAGTTATTTGGGATTTTTTTTCTTTAAATCTTTTTATTTTAACTTAAATAGTGCTTAGATCTAATCCTTAAAAATTCTAAGAAATTATTGGCTTGGTATGCTATTTCTATAATATCTCGAGCCAAATTAAAATATATAATGATTAAAATAAAGACAACTTTATCCGTATACTATCAAGATTCCTTGGGACATTACCAGCAGTTAAATTTTCCCATTCGGAGAGATACTGACTTCGGCACCATCCTGTGTCCCCTTACAGCCGCCGGCACGATGCTGTTGTTGACTGAGCGGGACGGGCTTATCCCACGGACAGGATGGAGGGGTTGCTACATGCCCGTGCTGTTTTGTCCTGGAAACACAAGGACAAGTTTCTGAAAATTTCCTGAAGGAATAAAAACAGATTATAAAATAATGTGCAACTTATTATTTCATTGTTGTAAAAAAACGCTCTCTCTCTCTCCACACACACGTGCACACACATGGATGTGCACAAAAATGCAATCGGACACAGATGCATGTGTGCGTGCATGTACAGGCACACACATGTGAACTCACACATAGATACACACATGCTAGCAACATGCTACCAGACACGGGTACACATATGCATGCAGAGGTGCAGACATGTGCACACACAGAGATGCACACATGTTTGCACACATGCCATACATGCATGCACAGATGCACATGTGTATGATGCACACACACATGGACACACAGGCATGCATAGGAACACAAGTGCACTTACACATAGATGCACATGCACACATGTGTGTGCATATGTAGACTCACATGTGTGATGGATACACGTGGACACACACATGCATGTGCATGGTGCACACACAAATGTGCACACACATGTCCACACACGGACACATGCGCACACTTGCATGTGCACATACACACGGTACATAAGTGTGCCTGCATACAAGGATGTGCACACTTGTACACACAGAGGGCACGCCCCTGCATGCAGTAACACAGCAAGGACTTGAAGGGAGAGACCCCAAGTGTTAAGTGTGGTTTCGTGTGCATATTACAAGCGCAGGCGACTTTCTTTTCACATCTGGAAACACTTCCCTTATCTACAGATGGATGAGGAGCCCTAATAAAACGTGAAGTGTTACACACAGTAACAGAGACTGCCGCACCTCTTCTCCAAGGCTTCAAGGGCAGCACTCCACTTCCGAGAGTCTACCTTCCGGCGATGGCATATATGAGACCTTCCACGGTGAGAGCGGTTTCTGCCACTGATTCCAGCACTAAGTGTCTACAGTCCCCAATTACCAGAAGCTTCCTGCCTGTGTGGCACGTGGGAGAATCACTTTAAATGGGGGCTCTTGTCAGTTGAGTTCCGGGTGGCCACGATCTTCAGTGTCCACACTGCCTGACTCTGTTGGTGAGGACGGAGGTCTGGGCTCAGAAGTCTCCAAGTTCTCGCCAAAGCTGGATGGCCAGTAACTTCTCCATTTCACTACCTGCAGCCACACAAACCTGCCCATAGTACCCTGACTTCACTTCCTTTGCTTACTAGCACAAAGAGGCGAAAACAGAAGCCCAGTACAGGCTCCTTCTAGACTTTCACTAGAACATCGGGAAATTGTCAAGGGCTTCTACTGTATGTTCAGCGTTCAAACACGAATGACAATGCAAAGGGAATTCTAGGAGTCCGAGAACCTTGAAACAATAAGACCACAAATTTTCCTCTTGGTCCTAAGGAGCCCTCCTCACCTTCCCAAGTGCATTTCAGCCCTTTAGCAAGTGGGGGTTTTCTCGAGAGAGAAAACAGGGTTGTGATGAAGGCCCCATTGGCCGAGCCACTGCTCAAACCTCAGCGGTCTTGGGCTTTAGGCGATGGCTGTGCTGGTGGCATCTCCTTTCAGGAAATGAATATTTATGCTTTTAGCAATAATCTCGCACGCTGGTGGTGTTTAGGCTGCTGTGGTAGAAGAATTATAAGAGGACTCCGAGGATCCCACCCCAGCGCATATGCCCTGGAAATCCCCCACTTCAGAGTGGAGGTGGGACCAGTTAAATGAGATAGGATGTCACTCTCACAATTAGGTTATGCACCTGGCAAAGGTGAAGGAATTTTGCTGGTGATGCAATCAGGGACCATCAATCCCAACATAGTGAGTCTGAGTTAATAAAAAGAAGCTTATCTTGGTGAGTCGGATAAAAGTAGATGAACTTTTTAAAAATAGGGTCCAGAAGTCAGAGATGGAAGTAATCAAAGAGATTTGAGGTGCCAGAGACACTCTCCCCCTGCCCTCAGAGAAGCTGGCCACAGGGACATCTACAGCAGAGGAGAATGACTTCCACCAGCTGTCAATGGAATGTTGAAGTGACCCTGAGCCTCGGGTGAGAACCCAGCCCCCAAACATCTTCACCTTGGCCAGATGAGACACGGAACAGGAGACCCAGCGAAGCAGGGCTGTGGGAGCCGCAATAACGAGTGAGCGCTGGGTTGAGTATTGCTGGCCTCTGCCATGCTCCACGGGGGGCTCACGCAGGGTGCTCCCTCTCCCTCTGGGACCGTGGTGTGACCTGTCAAGGGGTTTTGATCCCAGAAGGACAGAAACTTATTGCTACCTCAACCAGCTCAGGGCTTGAGTCTCCTGGTGGGAAACCTAGAGTCCCAGCAGCGGTACAAAGGTCTGGGCTCTGTTGGGGTAGGGGGCCTGTGAGCCCTCCGTGGGGAACTCCGCAAGGCAGGAACCACACATGAGAAGAGCGGAGTGTTCAGACGTCGGTGTAGGACCTGCCTACGTGGGCTTGTTCTGTTGGCCCACGGTCAATTCCACCTTCTTTGCCCTTAGACAGATTCCTAAGTAGAAGCTCATTTTTACCATGTGTCCGAGGTCTGCCTGTTTCTGTGTTGTTGGTCTTACGACTCGCGAGGGGCCTTGCTAAGTCAGTCGTGCAGAACGGTTTCGCATACTTTGTCTCCTTCTTCATTTTTGGTTACATCTTCTTTCTCCTTGTCTTGCTAGTGTCCTCTCTCAATTCTAAACTTCTGTTTCAAAATGAACAACAACAGCCCAACAGTGGTGAGCTATGCTTTGTTGTCTTAGAAATCACAAATAGTGGGGCGCCTGGGTGGCTCAGTCAGTTAGGCGTCTGCCTTGGGCTCAGGTGGGATTGAGCCCTGCATTGGGCACTCTGCTCAGTGGGGAGGATGTTTCTTCCCCTCCCTCTGCCTGCTGCTCCCCCTGCGCATGTTCTCTCTCTCTCTGTCAAATAAATAAAGTCTTTTTTCAAAATTTTTATTTTTTTTATTTCTTTTCAGTGTTCCAGAATTCACTGTGTATGCACCACACCCACTGCTCCATGCAATCCATGCCCTCCTTAATACCCACCACCAGGCTCACCCAACCCCCACCTCTCTCCCCTCCCAAACCCTCTGTTTGTGTCTCAGAGACCACCGTCTCTCATGGTTCATCTCCCCCTCCAGTTTCCCCCAACTCACTTCTCTCCATCTCCCCATGTCCTGCGTGTTATTCCTTATGCTCCACAAGTAAGGGAAACCATATGATAATTGACTCTCTCTGCTTGACTTACTTCACTCAGCATAATCTCCTCCAGTCCCGTCCATGTTGATACAAAAGTTGGGTATTCATCCTTTATGATGGAGGCATAATACTCCATAGTATATATGGACCACATCTTCCTTATCCATTTGTCCATTGAGGGGCATCTTGGTTCTTTCCACAGTTTGGCGACTGTGGCTATTGCTGCTATAAACATTGGAGTACAGATGTCCCTTCTTTTCACTACATCTGTATCTCTGGGGTAAATACCCAGTAGTGCAATTGCAGGGTCATAGGGAAGCTTTATTTTCAATTTCTTAAGGAATCTCCACACTGTTTTCCAAAGTGGCTGCACCAACTTGCATTCCCACCAACAGTGTAGGAGGGTTCCCCTTTCTACACACCCTCTCCAACACTTGCTGTTTCTTGTCCTGTTGATTTTGGCCATTCTAACTGGTGTAAGGTGGTATTTCAATGTGGTTTTGATTTGAATCTCCCTGACGGCTAATGATGATGAACATTTTTTCATGTGTCTGTTAGCCATTTGTATGTCTTCTTTGGAGAAGTGTCTGTTCATGTCTTCTGCCCATTTTTTGATATGATTATCTGTTTTGTGTGTGTTGAGTTTGAGAAGTTCTTTATAGATCTTGGATACCAGCCCTTTGTCTATAGTGTCATTTGCAACTATCTTCTCCCATTCCGTGGGTTGCCTCTTTGTTTTGTTGACTGTTTCCTTTGCTGTGCAGGAGCTTTTGATCTTGATGAAGTCCCAAAAGTTCATTTTCACTTTTGTATCCTTTGCCTTTAGAGACATATCTTGAAAGAAGTTGCTGTGGCCAGTGTCGAAGAGGTTACTGCCTATGTTCTCCTCTAGGATTCTGATGGATTCCTGCCTCACATTGAGGTCTTTTAACCCATTTCGAGTTTATCTTTGTGTACAGTGTAAGAGAATGGGCGAGTTTCATTCTTATACACAACGATGTCCAATTTTCCCAACACCATTTATTGAAGAGACTGTCTTTTTCCCTCTGTATATTTTTTCCTGCTTTGTTGAAGATGATTTGACCATAGAGTTGAGGGTCCGTTTCTGGGGTCTCTATTCCATTGATCTATGTGTCTGTTTTTGTGCGAGTACCATGCTGTCTTAGTGATCACAGCTTTATAGTACAGCTTGAAATCAGGCAACGTGATGCCCCCAGTTTTGTTTTTCTTTTTCAACATTTCCTTAGCAATTCGGGGTCTCTTCTGGTTCCATACAAATTTTAGGATTATTTGCTCCAGCTCTTTGAAAAGTACCGGTGGAATTTTGATCGGAATGGCATTAAAAGTATAGATTGCTCTAGGCAGTATAGACATTTTAACAATGTTTATTCTTCCAATCCAAAAGCATGGAATGGTCTTCCATCTTTTTGTGTCTTCTTTGATTTCTTTCATGAGTGTTCTGTAGTTCCTCGAGTACAGATCCTTTACTTCTTTGGTTAGTTTATTCCCAGGTATCTTATGTTGCTTGGTGCAATAGTAAATGGAATTGATTCTTTAATTTCCCTTTCTGTATTTTCTTTGTTAGTGTTTAAGAAAGCATCTTATTTCTGTACATTGACTTTGTATCCTGCCATGTTACTGAATTGCTGAATAAGTCCTAGTAGCTTGGGGGTGGAGTCTTTTGGGTTTTCCATATAAAGTATCATGTCATCTGCGGAGAGAGTTTGACTTCGCCATTGCCAATTTGGAAACCTTTTATTATCTTTGTTGTCTGATTGCTGTAACCATTAAATAAAGTCTTTTTAAAAAATCTCAAATAATGTCTGTATCATGGGACAGTGACTGATACCAGGAAGTATCCTACAGTTTGCTCTTCACTTCTCTGGGCCACACTGGGGGCTCCCAATTCCCTTATTGCAACAGAAGCCGAGGCAGAGGAAGAGCCCCGTTTGGTAACAAAGTAGACATCCCAAAGCACATTGTGGCTATTTTCCCAGCAGCCCGTCATTTGGCAGCTTCGCTCTCAGGCTTCTGTTAACTCTGCGTGGTGGGGGCATTTGCCCAGCCCCCTGTGAGGTCTGCTTACGGCAAAGCACCCGTACTTAGTAGTTCTGCCAGAGACCAGTGAGCCGCAGGCCCGAAAGCATGCCTCGGTGAAGGATGTAATTCTGCGCTTCCATGGAAGGATTCAGGGAACGTGGGAGACAAAATGTAATTATCCAGGCTTCTGGGATTAATTTTAAACTCTCTCTATATATTTTTTTAAGTTGAAACAACATCTTCATTATAAAGGTGTTGTTAGGATGTCTTGAAATTGAAAGGCTAAGACCTGTCTCTTACCTCAGGAGTAAATGGACTTATTTTTAAACCACCACATCTCACTTTTTCCTTGAATCACACCTCAGAGTTCGGAGCTAAGTGTTTAGGGATGTGAATTAAATGTTCCTTTAGGGCTTCATTTAGGGCTAATGGAAATGACTCTAACCCGACCTCCCCAGGGTGTAAGGCACCAGCCCTTGTGATTATTTGAATTAATGTAACCGAACATGGGGGCAAAGTTGTAAATCCAAGCGAAGTCTGCACACGAGCCACTCGCCCAGGCGCTGTGAGCGCTGGTGAGGGCTGCAGGTCAGCAGACTGGGCCCTTTCAAATGTGAAAGCCCTTTGCTGCGACACACGCCCTCACGGGGAGTGCTGAATGGGGAAGGCGTTGCATGCTACGTGTGGGCTCCCAGTGACGAGACCACCTACAGCACCGGGCAGCACCGACGGCCACGCGGACTCTAGACACTCGCCCAAACGTCCACGTCCCAGGGGGGCTGCTTTAGAAGTTACAGAGTGGAACGCGGCAGAGAGGACGTGGAGTCATCACGAGGTGGGGGCGGGTGAGGGCAATGGGGGGGCCTGGGCTTCCGAGGCCATAAATCTATACCCTGCTTCCGCCTCCACCGGGTCTCAGCCGGACCCCGCAGTGGGTCTCGTCTGTGTCTGGGCTAATGCAAGTGCCTGCCTCCTCCAGAGACTTGGAGTGGGAATTAACCAGAACGTTGTGTGAGCTGAAGGTTGGAAGTGAACGTTTCCCCGGAGAGAAAGCACAGCTTGGGTTTGATCACCGTGCTAATGATTTCCACCACCGTTCTCCAGGGCTCCTTGGAGAGAAGTGGCTGAATCAGGGACAGGCACAGAAATACCCACGATGAGCCTGCAGCGTCTTGTAAGGCTAGAAAGTGAGAACGTACTAAAAAAAAAAAAAAAAATCAACGAAACAGAAAGTAAGTCTTCAGTGATGGGGTATGTCAGAGACATCCAGGAGCCATCTGAAAGATCCTATATTGGCCAACACCAGAACAGTTGAGCAACAAAACGAAGTGGGATGCGGGTGAGGGGAGTGTGGGGGTGGGGGTGCGGTAGCAGAGAAGAAGGTGAGCCCGGGAGTACCGTATACAGTAAATGCCACGCGTCCATGCTGGTGTGTGTCCATGTTGAGTACATACGTGGGAGAGGGTAGACACATTCCTGCGCAGAAGAATTCTAAACCATTCGTTCAGAAAATCCCCTCCAGGAAAGGGAGCACAACTCCCAGCCAAGGTGTAGGGAAGAGCAGTGTGGAGGTGGACACGAGTGGCTGCCGTGGACAAGCCGGCAAGCGTGGCCCTCGGCCAACTTACTGAGTCAGCATCAGTGGCGGTAAGTCATGTGGACAGCATGCCCCCACCTGCGCGACGTGGGCTTCCTTCCCTTGCGCGCTTCCTTTCCAAAACCAACCGCCTTACCAACAGTGTTCCCCTCTTACACTGTTGGTGGGGATGCAAGTTGGTGCAGCCTCTTTGGAAAACAGTGTGGAGATTCCTCAAGAAATTAAAAATAGAGCTTCCCTATGACCCTGCAATTGCACTCCTGGGTATTTACCCCAAAGATACAGATGTCGTGAAAAGAAGGGCCATCTGTACCCCAATATTTATAACAGCAATGGCCACGGTTGTCAAACTGTGGAAAGAGCCAAGATGCCCTTCAACAGACGAATGGATAAGGAAGATGTGGTCCATATACACGATGGAGTATGATGCCTCCATCAGAAAGAACGAATACCCAACTTTTGTAGCAACATGGACGGGACTGGAAGAGATTATGCTGAGTGAAATAAGTCAATCAGAGAGAGTCAATTATCATATGGTTTCACTTATTTGTGGAGCATAACAAATAGCATGGAGGACAAGGGGAGATGGAGAGGAGAAGGGAGTTGGGGGAAATTGGAAGGGGAGGTGAACCATGAGAGACTGTGGACTCTGAAAAACAATCTGAGGGGTTTGAAGTTGGGGGGGAGGTTGGGGGAGCCAGGTGGTGGACATTAGAGAGGGCACGGATTGCATGGAGCACTGGGCGTGGTGCAAAAACAATGAATACTGTTGCGCTGAAAATAAATTTAAAAAATTAAAAAAAAACCAAAAAACAGCCTCAGCCTCACCATGATAGAAACATCAGACAGACCCCATTTGAGGGACGTTCCAGGCACTCCACAAAACCTCTCGCAGTGCTCCTCCACACCATGAGGGTCATCAAAAATGGGGAGCACGGTCACAGACAGGAGACACCAAAGAGACAGGACACTCTGTGCGACGTGGTGTTCTGGACCCAATCCTGGAGCAGAAGGAAGATGTCAGGTAAACACAAGGACAGCCTGAGTCCGGGAGGAGGTTTTGGTGCTAACGACAGGTCGACAGGTCAATGCTGGTCGAGGGCCCTGCACTGTTGGGACATGAGGTGTCAGTGACAGCTGGAATTCGGCCTGTGGTGTATGGGAAGCGCACATACTAGCTTCAGCGTGTCCGCAAACCTGAAGCTATTCTAAAATAAAAAGCTTCTTTAAAGAATGACGATATTGTGTGCCCGCAATGAATATAAAGCTGTACGTTAATTATACTTTAATTTAAAAAGAGAATCAACAAAATTTGTTGCAAAAATCTCAATTCATTCCAAACTTAACATATGGATGTTTTTTCTATAACATTCAGATTCATAAACTAATTTGAAGAATAAACAGCCGTGATTCTTCAAGGCACACCTCCAGTAAGAACAAAAACACAAACACAAAAAGACCCACATTGTGAACGGTTTGGGACCAAGTCCTTGGATTATCTTAATAGAGACACATGCAAATGTAACGACGGCCTTTTATTTTGAGATCCTGCCCCTGCTGCCACGGGCAGAGCTTGGAGGACCACGTTGGTGGGCCGTCCAGGGTCATTCTCAGCAGCCTCCCTTCCTGAATGTTCTCACGGTGGTGATCCCCGCATGACAGGGGACAAGACGGGGACTTGCAAATGTCCAGCGCCAAGTCCAAGGCCACCCTCAAGCCCCGAGGAAACGGGCCAGTTCTGCTTACACTGTTATCAACGTGATCATTTGGATGAAAATACTTATGTCTTTAAGGAAGGTGCTGAAGAAGGAATTGTTTAAGAGGAAATGAAAGTGCTTCCTTCTCTTCCAAGGAGTTCTCGCCTTTGCGGTGAAGCGGGATCTCTCGCGCCTCCCCTCCGCCGCGGCAGGTAAGGCTGGAACCTTGCTCCAGGCTGCCTGGCGGCAAACCCGTGACAGAGCCCGCCGAAACCCCCTGCAGGGCTGTGTGGACTTGAACATGGTTCTTTATGTTCTGTCTTCACTGAGCTAATGAAATCTAGATTAAATACCTGTGTATGAGATCATCACATGCGTCTCTGGGAGACGCCTGCTCGAAGTCACGCGCCCCAGCCGGTCGCCGTGCTTCCTAAGAGGCGACGCTCTTTACCATTGCTGATGCTGGTGGCTGTCGGGGGACGGGCGAGAGCACCCCCGCCACTTCTCCAGCCAACACCAGCATAGAACCCGCGGCCCGGCCCGCTGCTTTCCCAGCCCAGAGACATCTTGCGGCACCTGCAGCTTCGCCCATTGAGGAATGAGCCCGCAGACTCGGTATTATCTGACTTTCTGTGCAGCAAATTTGCCATTCCAAGTGCTGTGGGGAATTTTAATGTCCAATGATCTATGGTGGATGATTCAACCTGGGATGAGTTTTGGAATGTTAACTTAGGTTCCTCCCAGAGATGGTTTATTAATACATACGCTAGTCTATGGGATCAAGATTATAAATCAGACTCTGTTTAACTCGGTTGAAATTGTGCTACTATATCTGATCCTATCTTTGTACAGTTTCTAAATCTGCCGAGAAACTTCTTGAAAAATATGTAGAAAATGAAGTTTCTATGGCAATGTTATTTGTTTTATGCCTAGAAATCTACAAGAGAAAGAAAGAGCCCATCCTGACCAGCCTGTCTGTAAGCGTCCCCCTCCCGCACGGAGCTTGGACTGTGGGCAGCTCAGCCAGCCGGGGCTGGAGTCAGGCGGTGGCTGGTGGAGAGAACAGATGTGGTGCTTATTTTCCAAAATGCATGACAGCTCGCCCCAGAGTTACACAGAGCTGCAAACACTCATTATTTATATCTCACTGATTCCCTGGCACCCCCCGGGAATGCCAGGGGTGTGAGGTTTAGCTGATTAAAATTAGGTAACTCTATAGCTTCAGGCTTGACCCTGACCTTCTATTTCACCCTTCAAGACCACGATCCCAAAAGGAGACTGTGGCCAAATCCATGTGAACCCATCTCCAAAACCGACAGTCCGACGCGGTCCTCGGCGTAGAGTGGAGATGGCAAAGGAAGGAGACGGCGCCTTTTTTTTTTTTTTTTAATTAAATCCCGTTGACATTCGAGATTTCAGGGGGGAGTTTTGCATTGTGACAATGGGGCCCAGACTTCTGAGAACAAAACAAAGTTTCAGGTCCGAGGGTACAAAACGATGCATTCCACCAAGCAGCGCTGTCTGCAGCCATCGGCCTCAGCGGACGGAGAGACAGAGCTTAGACCTTCACCTTCTGCCACCTGCTTCCCCTCCGGGTGTCCCATAAATCAGTCGCCAGAACGTGCTCCTGTGCCCGGGAACCGTTTGTCTTTGGCCGTTTGTCCTGACCTGGGTGGTGTGAGTGTCCTTCTGCGTGAGGAGCCCAGACACGGCCGCAGAGTCACAGCTGAAGCTCAGGGACGAGCAGAGCTCCGAAGTCCTACGGCATCCCCGGCTGCTGGCCCCCGGCCCTCCGCGGATGGGGAAACCCGACTTTGGGCAAAATGACCTTCCTTCCTTCCTGGCCCACAGGATGGACCCTCGGAAGCTGGAGAGGTTTGGATCCGTGGAGATACCTAACCTCACTCTGGAGAATCACATTCCTGCTCTTCTGGAAGGTGGAGGTGATATGAGCTTGGAAGGACGTAATGACGTGCAGAGAAGCAGGGACGGGGAAAGTCCTCCCGGCTGGCCTTGGCTGTCCAGAGGCCTCACTCTCTGTCTGCAGGCTCCTGGATTCACGCGGCGTTCCAGGTCCTCTCAGCTGGTCCCTCGTTATGCTCCTGCAAATGGGCCCTGTTCTCCGGGGGCTCCATACTCTGCCTCGGAAGCAACATCTCTACTTCGAGGCTTGGAGTCAGCAAACAACAAGCCCACAGCTAAAGAGTTGGGACCCATCGCCCAAAGCAGGTTCACTGACTGATGTCCTGAGAGGAGGCACGGATGATGGTAGCAGGAGCCACGGGGGGCCGGCAGGGGCTTAGAGACGGCGGGGTTCCCTGGTGGGTCGGCCAGCTGGCCGACTGTCTGCCTGGTCTTGGTTCGGGGTCTTGGAAGGAAGCGGGCTGCCAGGCAGCTGTGGGCAGAGCGTGCTTCAAACAGGCAGAAATGTGACCCTGGAGTGGCATGTCCCCTGCCTCCTGTGCCCTCCCTCCGTGCCACCACGTCCACGGCCCACATGGCCATCACCCACACCACGCGCTCTGCAGAGCCCACTCCCTCCTCCCAGCAAGCGTCCTCTCCCCAGCAAATGGCTAGGAGCGCCCACTTCGATCACGCCCAGTGTCCTCATTCATGCACCCGGACGTCAGCTCAGCCGACCGTTCTCGGCCCTTCTCGCTGTTAGCCACCGTTCTGAGTCTTCACACCGCGTTCCACCCTGGAGAGCGCTCTGTGGTGGTCGGGCTTGCTGTCCGAGCTGCCGCTCACAGGTGAGCTGACGGAGGACCAGAGACGCTCAGTGAGCGGCAGCGCCTGACGGCCAAAGTCACGAGAGGGCGTATATGGAGCCTCATTAGGAAACCCCAAGGAAACGTGCACGGCAAGGGCCCGACCATGGGGTGGGTTTGCAATCGCCAGCCAGGCCACGCCACGCTCCGGCATCGCTGACGGACTCCTGGGCCCCAGACAGAATAATCAGCAAGCCCCACGGAGACGTTCGACTTCGGCATGAGCTACAGATCCGCGACTGCGTCCTCGTCCACGCTGGCCAGAGTGCGTTGCCTTCCCCTGGCGGCCTGAGCTAAGTCTGCCAGGGAAGATTCAACAACTTCGGTTCTCAAAAAAAGGGGAGAAAGACGTGGAGAACGTCCTCTTGCTCTGTACGGGTGTTCTGGTGCGGACGGCGGACCGAGGCGGAGGGCCGGGAGGCTGTTTCTAATCCTCCATCTTATCGGACCGACTCATGCCACCAATCTGCGCCCCCAACAGTCGCTTTCATTGACCCGCACCTCCTCCACCGGGCGTTTACCCGCATGAATGATTCACGATTGCGTCGGGAAGGTCACTGTCCTGTGGGGAGGAGAAAAGCCTCTTCCTGGACACACAGGTACGAGGCGCAGCAGGGTGCGTCCTCAGACGTGGGGAGAGGCACTGGAGGACGCAGGGCGCGCGGGGGGTGGGCGCTCCCCGGGGACAGATGGCGGCGCGGATCGAACACAGGAGCCGCAGGAACGGTGTCTAACGGGTAGCAAAGAAGAAGCTGTTTGTGTAAATGAGGGCATTCTCATTTCTGCGGGATCAAAACCAAGAGAAAGCAGGTTTGATTAGTCCCTAGAAACCTTATCAGGCTAGGGAGGTTTTATTTTATTCAGTAGCTTTAAAAGTTTTCTGATATTTTGTGTGTGGGTGTCACAAGAACTTGAGTGTTTCTTTAGAATAATTTATTGTATAATTATTCAATAACTTCATATAGTAAAATGGACTAGGAAAACCCTGGTCAGCCAGAAGTCCTCTCTATAGACTCGGAGGGCTGGCCCATGTGTTTGTTTCACTGCAGTTGCTTAAGCAAAGGAGGTTCATTGATTGATCAGTTTGATTGGGAATGCTAAAACCAGGGCCTGCTTCAGGCATGGCTGGATCCAGAAGTTCAAGATTGTCAGGCATTGGTCTCTCCCTGTCTTGGTAGCTTCCCTCTTGGTAGACAGTCCTGAGATGGAAGCAAAGATGGGTCCCGGCTGCTCTGGGGTTTCTATGTCCCTTAGCCCTGACGTTGCTGGAAGTGGACGTTCCCCTTTCCAGGATCCATATGAGTCTCCCAACCAGACCTGAGCTGTTTATACAGGATTGACCCTGGTTACTCTGTGTCCCTCCCTGGGCCAATCATTATGTCCAGCAGGGGAGCGTGCTCTGACTGGCTGGTGTGGGGTATGCTGACCCTCCTGGTGGACGAGGCGGGGCCGAAGCCAGCAGGAGACATTCCCTTGGCACAGCCGTGAGAGGTTTCCTGGTCTTCGAGGTGAATCACTCCATTTTCCACATTCCTGCTGCACTTTGTGAAATCCCAGCTTTGCTGCGTATCGGGTTTCATGACGGTTAATCGTGTGCCCATGTGTTTGCCCAGCCAGACCGCAACGTCCTTGAGGGCAGCACGGTTCCTTGCTGATCTGAGGTCTCTAACGAGCGGGGAGTCTGCACCATAGTAGATAAAATGCATATTCTTATTGAAATTTAGGAAGGCTTAGGGGCAGGGGCTCTGGAATCAAGGATAAAGGAAGGATACACAGGAAAAAGATTGTGTGTTCTAGAAAATTCTGGCCTGAGAGTCTAACATTTGAGGAGGTCCCTCAAGGCATCAAGAACGACCCTTGTAGAGAGATGAGGGCAGCATGAAGAAGGCGAGAACGAGAAACCGTAACAAGAAGCTGTAGGTACCAAAACGTTTGCTTCCGACCGGCGCCCACATGGAGACGAGGAAGCCCGCAGGGATTTCTGGCAAATGCCACATCAGCTCTCTGCGTGTCCCGTGGGGAACGGGCCCAGACAAAGCCTTCCCCGGGGGCAGGTCCTGTGAGTCCCGCTGCCGATGCTCCCAGATGTCCGGAGATGAGGGCTTTCAAATCGCTGCCGCCGTCTCATTAGAGAAGAGCGCGCCTGCCTGGCCCAGCACGGAAAGACTCACCCCGGTGGGGTTGTCTCAGGTTTATTCTAGCTCCGTCGAAACTCCGGGGCAAAATACGACTTCTCTAAGTCTGTAATCCTATCTCAGCAGCAGATCTATGTTTTAATGAACATTTTAATCTTAGGTCACTTCTCAATTTATAGACACATTTTGACGACCGTGCGGCAAGGTCCCGGACACCTGAAGCAGCCTCCTGCGTCATGAACGTCTTGTATGATACACGGTCGCAACCAATAATCAACCACCAATGTCACAGCCGATAGTCAATACTGAGAGATGATCATTAGCTGAAGTCCGTACTTTCTCAGATTTCCTTACTTAATGTTCTGTCTCCTCGCCCAGGACACGTTACTTTTCGATGTTATCTTTACCAGCCTGAGCTGTTGTAACAGCCCACCGGCTGGGCAGACAGACATTCATGCTCACGGCTCTGGAGCCGCAGGCCCAGGGTCGGGGTCCAGCTGCTTCATTTCTGGTGAAGTTTCTCCTCCCAGTTTGCAGATGATGCCTTCTCGCTGCGTCCTCCTACGTCAGAGAGAGAGAGAGAGAGAGCAAGATCTCTGGGGCCAAGGGCCCCCCTACTTCCGATCTCATTTAAACCTAATTACTTCCATCAAGGCCTCGTCTCCAAAGCAGGGTCCCTGGTCGCTGGGGCTCCAACGTCCGGCATCACAGCAGGTGTCCTCTCTCCCGAGGCTCTTCGTGGCCATGGGAATGCCTCCGTCTTTATTTTATTTTTATTTTATTTTATTTATTTATTTATTTGACAGACAGAAATCACAAGTAGGCGGAGAGGCAGGCAGAGAGAGAGGAGGAAGCAGGCTCCTCGCTGAGCAAAGAGCCCGATGCGGGGCTCGATCCCAGGACCCTGGGATCATGATCTGAGCCGAAGACAGAGGGTTTAACCCACTGAGCCACCCAGGCGCCCCATGCCTCCGTCTTTAGTTGGTTTTGGTGACACTGGCAGTTTTGGAGAGCACAGATATGGTTATTTGTAGGGTCTCCCTCAGTTGAGATTTATCTGACGTTTTCATCATGATGTGACTGGGGTCATGGGTCTGGGGAGGATGATCGCACCGGTGAAATGCAATTGCATGACATCTTGTGCTAATCCGTCACGGATGTACTATCAACCGACTTGTTGGTGATGACCTTGAGCACTGACTGAGGTCGCGTGTCTTAGGTTTCTGTGTTGGAAGGTTATGCATTTTCCTCTTCCTTATTCTGCATTCTCTGGAAGGAAGAAATCTTCTTATTTTTTTTTTTTAAAGATTTTGTTTATTTATTTAAGAGAGAGAGGAAGAAGCAGGCTCCCCACAGAGCAGGGAGCTGGACACGGGGCTCGATCCCAGGAACCTGAGATCATGGTCTGAGCTGAAGGCAGCAGCTTAACCCACCAAGTCACCCGGGCGCCCCCATTTTATCGGAGAACCGTATTAGAAACAAGATCTAGTACCAGCCCGGCTCACTGCCGGTATCAGTGCTTCTGGAACTTCTCAGTGGCCGGGCAAGTGTGTGTTTATCCTGTACACACACTTATCTGCAACTACTTTTGTATGGGACCACTTTTTTAAAAAGATTTCATTTGTTTATTTGAGAGAGAGAGAGAGAGAGAGAGAGAGAGCAGGAGCCGAGGGAGGAGGAGGGGCAGAGGGAGAGGAAAGAACCTCGAGCAGACCCCACCCTGACCTCGGAGCCCCACACAGGGCTCGATCTCACAACCCTGAGATCATGACCTGAGCCCAAATCAGGAGTCAGATGCTTGACTGACGGAGCCACCCAGGCTCCCCGGAAGGAACCATCTTTACTCATATTATCCTAAACATGGGTTTATACTGATATCTCCAACTCAAGTCTGTCCCCATGTGGCTCATTCTGGACACCTCCCCTTGCTCTTCTGTAACCTTCCGTCCCCAGCATGAGGAACCTCACTCCCACCACCCGCCATCCGTTTACTTAATGATTCACCACCCGTTCCCACGTAGGCTGCGTCAGAATCGTGATTTTGAGGGGACACAATTCTACCCATAATAGGTAGCTTCGTTGGCAGCCCCTGGTGAGGGAGACATTCAGATATGGGTCTGGAGAAGACAAGCTCCATAATTTATGGAGCGCGCTGCAAGATAAAAATGGGAGCCCTTGTCTAAAACTCATCAAGAATTTCAAGAAAATGACAATGGAGAACTCAAACCCAGAGTGCAGTGGGACCATCCAGGCTTCCCGCCCAGGATCCAGCTGGTGGAGAAGCGGGAGATAAGTTCTGTCAGAAAAACGCTGTGGAAGGAGGGAGGGTTGAGGACAAATCCCAAACTTAGCAGGTATTCAACGTCCCTAACTTCTTAGCATTATTGCAAACACAGCAGCAGCGGGTTGTGCAAGCAGGTGTACACAGCTGTGAGTGTGAGCTGGGTGTGGATGCAGAGGTCTGGTCTGTATCCCTCGTCACACTGTGCCACGTCTCCAGCGCTCGATGATGTGTTCACAACCACGTCTTACTCCGTGTGGGTGTCACTCCCTTTCTCGTGCTCTGTCTCTCTGGGCGACAACCACCCTCTGGAGAAGCCCCTCGCCAAGGACACACATGTCATCTCGGTCCCCGTGGGCTCTCCACTTCCTTGGCCCTGGAAGGCTCGTACTCGGAAGTGTAGGTGGGTCTTGGCTCTCTTTCATCCCAGATGTGCGCTTCCCCAGATATTGTAGCATAAACAGATGCTGTTCATCTCTTTCTCTGAACAGAGATGGTCCCACTCAGGGGACTTCCTTCCTCCAGGGCTTGGTGGGGGCACTTGTGGCTCGATGGGTGGGGGCGACTGTCAGCACTCAGGCCGATCGCTTCTTCCCTTGAGAACTTGGGTAACACAGAAAGAGATGGTCATTCTTGGAGTTGAACCCAACGCCAAGAACACAGCAAAGCTCGTTCCGAGAAACTGGCCCCGTGGAGTGTGTTCTGTGGTGTCCGTTCCCAGGGCGCAGGACACACTTGTCCTCACAGCGAGCGGCGTGTTGGCGTCAAGCCCCAGCAACTGTCAGTGCGTGGTGATGAAAATCGGAGCGGCGTTTGGGTTCTGGATGGTGTTTAAATTAATTCTATCCCACATCAATGCAGGCAAGCAGCCTCTCTTCTCTAATTGATAATTGTACACCAATTAACTTACTTCTGAGGGTCATTCTCGAGTTCTAACCATGTTCCCGTCACATCCCTGGAGATGGAACTTCACTGCGGTTTTGCTAAATCCTGCTCTCCTCTCTCCTGGGAGCCTCTCGCCGTTAGTCCACAAGGAGCTTCGGCGCCAGTGAAATGCTGGTGACCCAGACACGTGTCCCTCTTGCCCAGGGCCCCATGGACACATGTGGTCATTCTTGGGCTTCCCGTGGCCATTCCCGTGGCATCTCATGCTCACAGTGCCCAGACCTAAACGTATCGGCTTCCCACGTGCACCCGTCCTGCTCTCTCCAGATCAGTGGATGGCCAACCCTCCAGGAACTAACCAGTTGGAAACACCCTTGCTGCATCCCTCCAAGCTGGACCTCTTCAGTCGCCACGTCTTTGGGAATTCTGGCTCCTCCTGGGTCCCCCACCGGCCGCTCCGACCTCTACCGTCCTTCCTCTGCCACATCCTCACCGCTCCTCCTCAACGGCGCAACCTCCTCTGCCTCAGTCTTCTCTCCCCACCAACCCTGTCCACGCACTGTGGCCGGGAGACTACAGAAATGGCGTGTCCTGCCCTGACATAGCTGCCTCCGGGCAGGGTGTTTCTGACTGGTTAGAACTCACGACGTGAAGCCCGCATCTCCCACACGATCAAGGCATTCCGCTCCTGGGTCCGCACCCAACAGAAATAAAAACAAAGACTTGTACACGCAGGTGCCTAGCAGCCTTCTTCACTGTAGCCCCCAGATCGGAGAAATCCGTCTGTCCACAGATGAGAGAGTGGATGAAAAGCCGCGGCATGAGCTCACGTGCACCCTGCGCAGCCATGGAAAGACATGGATGGGCGCCGTGACAGGCGGCGTCTGACTTACTGCGGTGAGGGAAAGCAGCTTGCCGCAGAAGCTTGCATAAATTCCATGCTTGAGGTTCTAGAAAAAATAAATCTGATCTGTGGAGACAGAAGCGGATCAGCGGCTGCCGGGATGGGGAAGGGCTGAGCGCGGAGGGATGGGGCGCGAGGAGACTTGCGGGGTCCACCGAAATGTCTTGTGCTGATTGCGGGGTGCCTACAGGGGTGTATCCCTGCGTCAGAACTTAGTGAAATGGGTGATTTTATTGTATGTGAGTAGAAGCCTTCTGAGGCTCCCCACTCCTCTTAGACTAGAGCCAGATTCTTTAACATGTTCCCACATGACACCACGACGCTGTCCCTGCCCTGATACCCAGGTGCTTCCCTTGCGTCTTTTCCCTGCAAGGGCGGAGTGTACCAGAGCACACATGCCAGCTTTCCATCTTGGTATTTGTGCAGACTTTTCCTCCGCCTGGAGGGTCTGCTCTGTGCTCTCTCTGGCTGTCCCCCGTTCTCAGGCCTCTGCTCCGACGTCACCTCCTCCGGGAAGCGGCCTCTCACGGGAGCCCCAGGCTGAGCCAGGAGCTTCCACAGCACCAATCCCGCCTTTGCTCTGGGCACAGGGCTCTGAATCCTTGCCTGACGGACGTGGAGCCTTGTCAGCACGGCCGTGTCCTTCTGCGGTGGTGTCCCCAGAGCCTGGCACGGAGCACACCGCCTGAAGTCCTGGCCAGAGCTTGCTTGTCCGGTGAGCGTGTTTGTTCAGAAAGTGCGGCGTCCAGGAGTCTGTTAGCCCGGGATGAGCTGTGCTTAAACCCCGGGGCTTCAGCCCTGCCCCAGGCTCCCCGCGGCCGTCCATGGCCTGATGAGTGCTGTTCTGAAGGCTTGAGTTGGGCTTCCTCACCTGGGCTACCGCGGGCTGCTCCCCAGTCTCCAAGAGCGCATCTCAAATACCATCTGCGAAAACCCTGTTGGTTTGTTGTCAGCTCAACCTCCTCATGTGGAACCAACAGGTTGACTGGCCTTGGGATGTCACAGGCCACCAGCTCCCAAGGGAGGGTCCCCAGCGAGACTCTGTCCATCCGTTCCAGTGAGTTTCTGCCAGCCCGGCTACCGAGGGGCGGTGACGGCACATACGACAGAGGCTTCCCGGGAGGGAGACCAGAAATGGGTCCGTCTGGGAATGTCTGCAGCGAGCCGGCAGGACAGCCCTCGCACACCTGCCCACAGCGCCGGGCAGGGCCGCGGCTGACGGTCACACCTGCGGGCGCGATGCCTCCCGGGGGGATGGAGCCGGGCGTCTCTTCTCGCGAGCCGGCGATGTCTGCGTCCTCCAGACAGGACAGGACAGTTCTTTTATCTGAATTTCTTTAATGTGACCCTAGTACAAAGTGTTTAAATTTTTCATGAGGAAAAACATGAAAAATTTAAATTTCAACTATTTGGAGTGACCTTCTGGTAAACAAACACCTGCACCTGGCAGCCCCCACCCAGGGGGGCCTCACCCCGCTGTCCCGGGGTCAGCTGGCCGGAAGCAGCCTCGCCTCCAATTAGGGCCGAAGTGGCTTTTGGGGGCGGACCCAGGACGCCGCCGAGTTTGTTTTGAGAGGCAGGTGTCAGGGCTTGTCGGCGCCCTGAGTGCTCAGTTTGGGTTGTATTAGCTTGAATTTTTTATGTTTGCCCTCATGAAAAATTAAACCGGAACGTTCTTACCCTTTAGCAATGCTCTTTATCATCAGGACTGATAAACAGAGTGAGTTCCAAGGAGGCAAGAAGCACTTACAACGTGCCCGCCATGTGTGAGACGCTGAAGGCACGAGGAAGCTGCTCCCTCGTGGGCTCCTGCCAGAGCACGAGGACCCTGTTGGCGCCAGGGCTGGCGGCGTGGCCGTCCTGGGATGGACAGCAGCCACGGCAGCGCTTCAGTCTGCAACCCTCAGCACTCTCTGAACAACACGGCAAGGAAGGTCAGGGTTCTCTCCCAATGTGGGGCTTCCTTTGACGCACACTCGTGGCGTCTGCGTGGTGACGCCGCTGGCATGGGGTGTCTCCTACCCCAGCACTGCCATGGGGCGGCGAGTTGCCTTTCTGTGGGCAAAGGACGCCCCTGTGGTAGACAGAGGAATGACCCCCCAAAGATACCCACATTCTAATCCCTAGGGCCTATGCGCACGTCTCTTCACGTGGACAGGGGATTTGCAGGTGTGATTAAGTGAAACATTTGGAGGTGGGTCCCTGAAAGGGAGACATGAGGGTCAGAGCAGAGTGATGTAGCATGAGAACAACTGGCGGGCCGATGCTGGCTTTGAGAGGGAAGGGGGCCGTGATCTAAGGATGTGGGCCGCCTGCAGAAGCTGGCAGAGACAAGACACGGGGTTCTTCCTAGAGCCTCCTTGTGCTAGTCAGGGGTCCCCCGAGAAACAGAGGAACAGGAGACATGGAGATATCAATATATGTAACTGTGCGAACATTACATACTTTATACACATAATAAAGAGATACCGTGTGTGTGTGTGTGTGTGTGTGTGTGTGTGTGTGTGTCTCCCACATATAGATACGGGGTTTATTACAGGGATGGGCATGTGATGGTGGAGGCTGGAAGTATGCACGATGGAGACCCAGCAAAGCCAGTGGTAGAAGAGCCTCAGTCCAGAGGCCCTGAGAATCCAGAGGCGGAGGCCTAAGCCCCGAAGTGAGTCTCAAGGCCTAAGAACCAGGAGTTTGGAAGTCTGAGAGCAGGAGGACGGTCCAGCAACGGGAGAGGGAGCACACCCACTTTCCTCCATACTTCCCTTCCCTCCAGGCCCCCAGAGGATTGCTCCGAGGCCTCTGCAGGGGTGAGGGCCTCTCCTTGGCTGAGTCACATCCTTGTCTCTCCCAGAGACACCTTCTCAGGCCCAACCAGAGCTGAGGTTTCCCCAGCCGCGCGGCTCCCTCGGTCCGGACAAGATGATGCAGGATTGGGGACTGCACTCCAGAACGAAGACCACCCAGACAGCACTTTTATTTTCAGTGCTGCGGGACCCAGTTCAGACTTCTGAACCACAGGGTCATGGATTTGTGTGGTTTAAAGCCACTGAGTCTGGGGAAATCTGTGACAGCAGCCATAGGACGTGGACACGCGGAACGTGAGAAGCATTCCTCACGCGTGGGATTCGAGTGCTCAGCAGGCAGGGCAGGGGCTCGGCTGAAGTCTCCCCGTTGAGGGGTCTGTAGTGCTGGACACATCAGCTCCTTTCATCAAAAATGCAGATGAGTGTGGCCCTGAGGCTCTCCGTGGGTTAATGTGTTGGAGATCATTTGGCAAAATTTAAGGGTAGTTACCACTTTCTCAATAACTATTTACTGGATGCAGGTGTGAATTCCAGGAAATGCTTACACTTACCGAATTTGTGTCATGTAAGAGCTCTGAAGGACAAAAGTCCCCCAACACGTGCATAGTAACTGAAGCTCGGGCCGTTAGATGAGCTGCTGAGGTTAACCGAGGGGCTAAGAGAGCCTGTGGACGTGCCTGTGCCAAAGGACAGTCTTTCCACCATGAAAACCGTGTCCTAAGACTTTTATTTGTGGACGATCCACAATGTCTACATTTTACTGCTTCCAAGTTGTCAGTCCCTAATCTGTAAAATGGGCGTAGTTGTGGTGCCTCCCTCCCGGGATCCGTCAGGCGCTGCTGCTGAGACGGCGTATGGAAGACATCAGACTTGTCTCCTGCCGGGGAGGCGCCCACTGCATCTCGATGCTCCTCTCTGTTGTTCACAACACATTGGCTTCTTTATTTCCCCCTGATCCAGACTGGTACACAGCAGGCTTCCATATGCATTAAAAAAATAACACGATTATAATGAATTCCAATGACTATCCTCCCGTTAGAACCGATACAGAAGAGACGAGAGCAGCAGAATGGAGGTGGCACGGAGAGTGAAGGTCAAGGAAGCCCGGAAACCTTCCCAGAGAATAGGAGCTCCTTCCTAGCAAAGCTACCTCCAGAGGGAGATCTGGGCCCCCAGGGAGAGGTGGGCTTCTCCCCCGCAGGCATCTGGATGATACTGTGAAGATGAGGTGTTTGGACATGAACGGACGGCGTGATGCTGGATCTGATGGCGTCAACCGAAAGCATCGAAGCGTGTCGTCACTGACACGGCTCAGGGTGGAAGGAGGTCTGTGCTTTACCCAGAGTGATGGGGTCTCTGAGGCTTGAAGAGGACGTGATGGCCAGGCACGTCCCCAACAGGGTACTCTTATTGTGTAATGTGCAGGCAAGTAGGAGCTGAGAGTAAGAGAAAACACGAGCAAAGGAGAGTTGGCAGAAGCTCGTTAATCCGGAGGCTGGAAGCCTGAAATTTGTGAGCATTAAGATGTGGGTCATAGGAAGGTTCTTTTTCCCTTGTTAAAAATTGATCAGCAGATGAATCGTGAACAGGGACGGCTGTGGAAGGTGTGTGTTGACATCTGCAGGAGAACAAATTGCTTTTGAGGTTATTGTGGTCACCAACAGACCGATCCCGAGAGAACCAAAAGGAATTCTATTCTGAGTTCCTCTCTTTAGCTCCTAGTTTCCTGACATATTTCCTCAAAAAGTATAAAATAACACACATGTACCAGCATTTTCAGATCTGCAGAGCTCTCTAATTAACACTGATCTTCTAATGGAGCGAGCTCATAATGCGTCCACGTGCTTCCTCAGGGGTCCCGTCGGTTAGTGTCGACGTGCCCCGCAGTGAGAGTCTGGGGCCCGTGAGGGCGACGTGCGTGTGATGGACACAGAGGGAGTGTCTGCTTCTCCACAATGTCAGGGAGGAGGACCAGGAGAAGGGAGAAGCACACGAGGATTGCCAACACGGTCTCGGGGGTCAGGCAGGGTGGGTGGGGGTCTTGGTCACATCACACGGAATCCAAGTGTGACCTGGTCGTGCGTCCGAACCACGGTGGTGGCTTAAATTCTGGAGCAGAGGACGCTAAGATGGGGTTTGGTGTGCATTGGGGTGATTACAGAGTGTCCTTGGGATCCATCCTGTGCGGGGCTGAGGGTGGGGGTAGACAGGAGGAGGAGGGGGAG
The DNA here is from genome assembly GCF_964662115.1 of Mustela nivalis. Taxonomy (NCBI): domain Eukaryota; kingdom Metazoa; phylum Chordata; class Mammalia; order Carnivora; family Mustelidae; genus Mustela; species Mustela nivalis. The sequence goes on along the minus strand of NC_139027.1, from coordinate 141,185,061 downwards.
GAAGGGGAGGGGGGAGGGGGGAGGAGGGGGGAGGAGGAACCCCTCATGAGGCAAATGGACAGCTTTCACACCTCTGAGTCCATCCGTCATCGGACTGCTGTCGGGAGGGGTCAGACCTCGGGCAAGGAAGCCCCCCGCCTCTGAGGTGGTCCCTGAGGGGCTCCTGGCCAAAGAGCCCTGCCCAGCAGCCCAGCTTCCATCAGAGAGAGTGGTCTGGAGAGCTCGCCCCACGCCCACCCAGCCTGACCTAGCTCTCATTTCTCACCTGATACAATTTCTGCCCCTCAGGGGTCCCGTGGGGTCGAATGGGAGACCAGACCAAGCACTTGGTGCAGCAGCCGCTGCAGACCGAAGGTCTTGTCCCCTGTGTTGAAACGGAGCCTCCATGGGACGGCATCTGGACGTGGAGCCTTCAGGAGGTTGTGAAGGTGGGGACCCCACAAACGGGACCAGCGCCCTTGGAGGAAGAGGCCAGAGCGCTCAGTCTTTGTTTGGGGATAAAAGGAGAACTCGGCTCCCTGTACCTGGCCCCCACCCCCGCGGGGGCCCTGAGCTCAGACCTCCAGCCTCCTCGACTGTGAGAAGTACACGTCTGCTGTTCACTTATTTATTTTTGACTGTTATTTACTCATGAGAGTGAGAGTGAGCGAGACCGCATGAGTGGGGAAAGGGTACTGGGGAAGCAGACTCCCCGCTGAGCAGGGAGCTCGATGCAGGACTCGACGCCAGGACCCTGAGGTCCTGACCCGAGCCCAAGGCAGACGCTTAGCTGGCTGAGCCGCTCGGGTGCCCCGTAAAGATCTGTTGTTTAAAAGCCTCCAGGTTCACCTATTTCCACAGACCAGCCTGAGCTGATGGAGACACTGCCGTGTGACGTTGAAGACTGTGACCACAATAACGACTTGTCTGCGTTACCCTGAACAGTTACAAGCACGACACTCCTGTTGCTGCCGCCATGACTCAGCGTGCTTCACCGCTGCCCACGCGAAGGCGACCTGAGGAGGCTTCATGGCTCAGCAGATCTCCTGTGGTGCCCACGGTCTGGGCAGGAGTCAGGGCTCACCCAGGCTGAGCACACAGCAGCGCCCAGGGTGACCCCCAGAAGCCGAACTAGGCTCACAGGGCTGTCTTGAGATTTTCGTGATGGTTCTGTCTTGTACGCATTGAAATGGTTTTGGACAGCTTCCTGATTCGCGCTGATTTTTCTGGTCCTGCGGGAATGGTGAGCTCATGTCTGATGCCCAGGCAGGTGGCGTGGCCTGCCCTGACGTTGCTTCTAATAGACTCGGGACCAAGATCCATCCTTCCCCGGCGGTCACACCAGGTCGTGAGCAACCCCAGCGCCCCAAGGGACCAGCTCCACCAGCCAGAGCACGGCACATGCTGCCTGCCTGTGTGGACAGCACAGCTGTCTGTGATTATCTGGAAACTCAGGTGTTTCCAACTGCAACACAGGAGGAGAAGTGTTCTGGTTTTGGTGGGTGCATTTTATCCTCATAGCACCGCATTAGAAGCACATACATAATTTAAAAACGATATATTTTCAATGATTGTGAGTTTCGCAAACAAGAGACTTTTTTTTGTGTGAATGTAAAGTGCAACCAGGTCGTCATTAAAATCTTGCTTGTGTTGACACTTCTTTCAGCTCTGAAACGGAGTTAAATTTTCTTAGCAAATGAGACCTCTTGGGGAATAGGTCTTTTTTTTTTTTTTTTTTTTTTTTTAAGTTTCAAGCCAAAAAAAAAAAAAAATTCAAACAGTTTTCTGGCAAAGGAGAAAGAAAGAAAGAATGGGGTGGCGGGGAGGAGAGAAGTCAGTTTCAATTTTACTACTTGTTTTGGAATCAAAGTCATAGCCAATACCCCGCTGAGATGAAAATTGTTCCAGGCCAGAAGAGCAGGGCTGAGAAGGTGTGTTTCTGTGAAATGTGTTGACATGATGATCTTACTAACGTGCGCTAATATCCGGCCAGCTCTGACTGCCTCACCAAAGCACTGGGCAGCGTTATCTAAAATATCAGATATATATTCTGATATGATCTCATTATTACAAAATTAATTCAGATCCTTGTAGGATGTTTTGAAATGCCTTCCAGAAATAACAAAACTGACAGGCTGATAAATCACATTCCAGTGGCACCTTAGTGAAGAGTCAGAAGAAATCAGTTTGATCTCCTTAGACGCAAAGAGAAGAAGGCTCAGACCCTTCCAGCTCTCTGGCCCACGTCTGTAAAAACACCACACGGCAATCAGGGAGGCTGAGGCGTGTCAGGTCTTACATTCCCCGGATTAGAATAATTGATTTCTCATTAAACTCCTATACATACAGGTTTGATTTCTTTTGAGTTGAATTTCAACCCCTGCACCCGACTTTCTGAAACTCTGCTCAAAAATTCTGTAGAGCTGAGCAGGTTTCATTCATTCTCAACGTAGAACACTGAGAACCACCTTCAGCATGAAGACCCCAGGACCCTTATTTATGGCTCCCGATAGTGTCGGGGTGGCTGGCCTGGCACGCTGGGACTTTTGGCTATTTCTGGGTCCAGATGAGGAAAGGGGCTGTGGGAAGCCTCCCCTGCCGGGGGCTCTGCTCCTCGCAACCTGATGGCCAGACACACCTGCACACGTGAGGTGCTGTGACCAAGATCCACGCTGGCCCAGATGGCAGTTCCTTTTCATCCAGGTGTTTCGGCAGTTAAAGAAGAAAAGCTACCCAGCTTTGGGAAGCAGGTGGGGCCACGGAGGCTTCCAGTCCCTTCCTTTCCTCCCTGTAACGGGCGGTCATTAACAGAAGGGACCTCGCGGGTTTCTATCAAAATTATGGGAACTGCCCGCTCCATGTGGCTCGGAGCAGTGCCCCACACACGGCCGTCCCCAGGGTGTGACCACGATTTACAACTGTGGCCATCCGTGGGCTGCGCAGCTTTCATTTGTGGTTTTAGTGGATTCCTTCGAAGATTCTGCAACTCACTCCAGGCTGGCGGTCCAGGGACATGAGAAACGTTTTTCCAATTCACCCTTTATAAAATGATGACATTTTATCCCATTTTCGGCTCTTTGTCCCAAGAATCACACCTGACTGTCTTTTAATCCTCAGGCTTTGATACAAAGTTCCGTATCTGTGTGGAGGGCGATCATTCTAGCCATAAATGCTCCTTCCTTTCCAATTACACAACAGAGGGGCATCAGGCACCAATTTAAGGGTTGAAGGAAGAGGCACCATGATGAATGGGAGCTTTGAAATTAAGATTTGGATCTGAGTCAAGAGTTGGGCTTTTGCATGTAGAGCTGCGTGGATCTCTAATAACGTCTTCTGAAGAAGCTTCGGATTTGCTCTATGTGTTCCTTAAATTTCCCAGCACCATGCTGAGTGGAATTGGTACATTCATAAACGTGTCTCTTCTCTTTGTGGGTCCTGTCGGTGCTGGTGGGCCTCCCCCACGGGCTGTGTGTCCCCGGATGTGTCGGAGCACAAAGCAGGACAGAGGACGGGTAGCAGAGGCACTGCTCGGTCAGAGATGGGGCAGGCCACAGAGGCCACGGCGGGGGTGGCCAGATGGGCAGGAAAGGTGGTCAGGAGACACTGTGAGCAGAGGCAAGAAATTGATGATGGAGTGGGGAGCTCCTGCTGCAGATCTGGGGAGTGAGGCCCCCGGGGGAGAGGGGTCACAAGTTGAGGGAGCTGGTGTGCTTGTGCACTGTGTGTGTGTGTGTGTGTGTGTAAGACCATGGCAGACGGACTACAGGACCCGTTCCCCGCCCTCCCTCTCCGCCTGTCCCACAGGTAAGGCCAGCTCGGCTCTGTGGCCTGTGAGGTTCTGGCTCAGGGCCCACCCCCACTCCGGCCTCCTGGGACCACCCCAGCCCCTCGGAGGCCCCAGGACACAGATGCTCACACCCACTAACTCGGCTCGTGCCCAGTTTCCCAAATTCTCACTTCATGATTATATTAAAGTTGATTTTCAGGACGCCTGAGTGGCTCAGTCCGTTAAGCGGGTCTGCCCTTGGCACAGGTCATGATCCTGGGGTCCTGGGATCGAGCCAGGACCACATTAGGCTCCCTGCTCAGTGGGGAGTCTGCTTCTCTCTCTCTCTCTCAAATAAAGGAATAGAATCTTTAAAAAAAATGTTGATTTTCTAATGAAATAAACTTATCTACATCTCTACAATATTTATACATCTGACAGGTTTCTCTTTTACGGCACTAACGAAAACATCACTGGAAGTAGGTGACTCGTAAGGCCGACTCAAGGGCCCTGTGCTTTCCTGACATGATCGTTTGGACGCTGTGTCACAGGTAGGCATCCCTCCAGACGATGTTTTGAGAGCGTGGTTGTTGGCACATTAAAGAAGTCTACTTGGATCGCTGTTGTAGGGGTGGGTGTCTCCTGCCATTCTGCGTCATCGGGCCCTTGTTGGCACCTGTCACAATCACAGCTCTGCCCTTCTCTGCCTGTTAACCTGACTTCCATGCTCTGGTTCTGGTACCTTGTTGCTAGGATTTCACTTCTGGAATGAAGTCTTCAGGTCCGTGTGTATTTTAGACATTTTAATACTTAATGGAACCAACAGATAACTTGTGAATACATTTTGCATCTTCGATCATTAAATAAGAACTCAATTTTCCTTTTATGGCTCTCCCCTCCTCTTGTTTTGGTTTCACGGTTAGTCTGACCTTGTAAAATTAACGGGGAACACTCCCATCTGTTTTAGACTCTCCAGAACAAAGAAATCATCTGCTTCTGGAAGGTTTGTTAATACTTGCTTGGGGTTCCACCCAGGCTCGGCGGAAGGTTTGGGAATCAGGAATAGCGTAACACGGGGATTCTGTGGCACTGAGGGATTCCTGTGGGTTCGGGAGTCTACTTGCTTTGTTCACAGACGGTGTCTGGTTCTGTCCATCATTGGGAACGTGGTGCTCGATGCACCCCAGTGGGGTGTGGCTTCCCTCCTGCCTCAGCCCCCCACGCTATAATAAAATGCCACAGGATGAGTGGCTTAAACAGCAGATGAATACTTTGTACGGTCCTCGTGGCTGGAAGTCCGAGATCAAGGTCCCAGTGGCTTCAGTCCTGGATGAAAGCCTGCTTTCTGGCTCGCAGTCAGCCTGCCACGGAGTCCTCCTGTGGCCCAGCGAGGACGCTCTGGTGTCTCTAGCTCTTCTAACAAGGACACTAATCCCATCACAGAGCCTCCACCTGACCTCATCCCCCCCAGTCACCTCCCGAAGACCTTACCTCCTGCTCCCAGCCACCTTAGAGCTTTAACATGTCAACCTGGGGGACCAGGGCACGTGGTCCAGGACGTCCCCCACTGTGATACGTCATCGGAGGCACAGTGACCACTCAGACCCAGGTCAGCCTTCGAGAAGCCACAGGTCTGTAGGGAAATTAATGTGCCAGGGAGGGAACGCATGTGTGCACGGGCAGGAAACTCGCCATGCCCTGGTCTGGGGCCATGGGACTGGTTTTGGGAGCAGCCCTGTGTCCTGAGAAGAGAACCGGGCTGGGAGGCAGTGGCTTCCTTTGCGATGCCGATTCCTGGTCTTCTGGGGCTGTGCACGCGCGTCCTGATGTTTCTGTTCACTCCCTGTCCCTCCAGCAGAACCCAGTGACTCAGCCCTGCATGGTCCGCAGGTGTCAATGCGTCCAAGGGTGGGAAGAAGCCTTTCCCAAATTACTGACACTCCGGTTCAGCTGGGGGATTGGTTGCTATGGGCTGGGACTTACTCAACATCAGGCTGCGGGAAGGTCCCTGGGGACCTGGACTCCAAGTCTCTGCGTCTGGAAAGGGCAGGCTAGAGACACAGAGCCCTCACCAGGGCCAGGCCAGCTGGAGGCAGAGCTGGGCCTTGACCCCTGCCCAGGGTCCGAAGCTCCACGCTCTCCCCTCAGAATGTCCCAGGGATGAGTTAAAATCACTCTTTTCTTTTGCTTGTTTTCATCTTGTTGTGTGTTGCACTGAAGGACTTAGTAACTTGAGAATTAGACAAACCCATTTGGAACACAACAGAGTATTTTCTCCATGTTATTTTTCCAGTGTATGTATTTACTGATTCTTTTCCTTCCTGACCTCTCGGCTGGTCTTCCTGGCACGGGGACGGTAATGAGGGTGTTTCGCCTCAGGAAGTTCTTTTCTCCCTTGCTCTCGGGGGCTCGGACAGGCAGAGGGAATGAATAATCCCATAAGAAGAGCCCACATTCACATCTCTTTAGCTGCACAATTAACACACGCAGGCCTTCTCAGGACGAAACACTGCACCCTGCAAGTGGGGGCCAAGGGAAGCGTTAAAACCCTTTGGACCATGAGGGGCTCCTCCTCAGGTGATCGTTAAGCCGGAAGAGCCAGGCCAGGGCGTCGTTGGGGAGTGTGGCTACGACACAGGCCCGGAGATGGAGACTTGTCTTCTCGTGTGCGTTAGGAACTGAGACGACGTCTTTCCGGGCTCCCTGAACAGCACTCGGTACTGTAAGGGTCAGCGACTCTCACCCCGGGAGTGCGTTCCTTCCACCACCCACAACCGGGCGCATTTGGGGATGTCCGGGGACGTTTTCGGCCGTCATGATGCTGGGACAATGCTGCTGTCATGTTGGAGGTCGGGGGTGCGGGGGTGCTGCTAACCCGCCCCCAGGGCCCAGGGCGGCCCCGAACAGAGCATCACTCGGCCCCAGCGGCCGGTGCTGAGCTGAGAAGCCCTGGGGGTGCCCGGAGTGTGGACGCTGAGAAGCCCTGCTGAGGGGGAGGGGCCATCCAGGAGCCCCTTTCCTGGAGATGTGCGAGGCTACGTGCTGAGGCCCGACCGGCTCCTTCCTCCGCAGCTGGCCCGCTGCGCCGTCCAGTGCTGCGCGCCGCACCTCCTGTCCCTTGGAACTTGTTCCCGCTTCTTGTTGGTCTAGAACATTCCGACTCTCCCTCAAGCCTTCCTTCCTCCCAGGACCTGCTCTCTCAGGCCCTCCTGAGACCGGGCACAGCCCCGTTCTCTCTCTGTGCAGCGCGTCGGGCGATCCTGCGGCTCCTCGAGGCAAGGGCCCAGGTCAGGCTGCCCGCGGCGTCGCCTCCCCCCGCCCCCCGGCGGCAGCAGACGGCCCACCATGGCGCCGGGTGCTCCGAGAATGTCGGTCAGGCGGATGGACGTGCGTCAGCATCTAGCCCGAGGAGTACGGTTGTTTGACTCTGTGCCTGTCACCGTCTGTAGACCGTGGCTTCATTAAGAGGGACTGTGTCAACACCCAGGCCCACACGTCTGGCCCAGCACTTGACCCCCAGCGGCATGAACAGAGGACGAGGGCGGCCGCCAGCGATGGACGAAGAAGGGCGCCGTCCTACCTGATCTGCGCTCCTCCAAGACCCGCGTCCTCATCCCCAGCCCGGCCTCCCGCTCCTCACCACGCCTCCGGATCGCTGGGGCCCACGGCGCTCCTTCCCTCTGGGTCCTAACCCCCGGGCCACGACCACACACAGTCACGCTACTTCGCCGTCTTTGCGTTTGCCGGGATGGCCGCCCCCTCCCTCTGCGTGCCCCCAGTTTCAGCCTCAGGCCCCGCGCCCCCTCCTCTGCTGGGCTACCCCTGATGGGCCTGCGGGAGGCGCTGTACATGCGTGCCCGGGCGTCCGCTCGTCTCCAAAGTTAACCAACGCAGAGGATGTGCCCCTCGAGCGGTGCTCAAGCCCCAACAGGCAGAGGCCCCCCCACCCCGGGTCGTTTTTGTAGCTTCTCACCTTTGGGACCTCACCTGGTGGCTCGTAAATATTTATGAGCTGCATCCAGCCTGTCTTCCTGCCGCGCTACGAGTTGCACGTGTCTAGGCCCGTCTGACGGACGCACCTGTCTCTGTGCTACCCGGAGGGCCTGCGGAAGCCTCTACATCAGGAGACCCTCAGCAAGCAGTCGCTGCGGGAATGAGTGACGTGAATGGACGGGTCTGCTCAGGACGGGCTCCAGGGACAGTAGCTGCTCAGTGCAGAGGCCGTAAGGGCTGGGCAAAGCGGCTGGACGCTGTACTTTCAGGGTCTCCCCAAACTCCACCGCGCATCAGTCTCTCTCATGATTTCCATATCCGCATACCGCGAGCACGATCATTTCTGCAACGTATTGTTTAAAATAACTCAATTTTAAATCTAAATCAATTTGGGTGTTTAGTAATAAAACTTTTATTATTATGGTAAATGGAAAACCACTTTCATTTGTTATAAATAGAATGTAGCCCTTCAAACGAAGTGTAATAAAATACAATACTTAACGGATCTCAGCTGCGTGACAAAGGCTCCGAGGGGTCCCGGTACTTCTCCTCTCTGCCTGTGGAAGGCCGTCGGGCTGCGGGCCCCGGGCTCGCACGAGGCTGCCGTCAGGGGAAGCCGGGTGAGGTGGACGGGAGGTCTCGCACATCACTTCTCACAGCTGCCCGTGATTCTATAGCTCCCTGCGTGCAAGGTTAAACTGACCAGAGATCACGAGGCTTAGGAAGATGTTCTCCAGCAGACAGTCCCACGTGCACAGACTTTGCAAAGAACCGAAGGGAGGCCCTTCCTCCCCTGCCTGCTCCACGCCCTTCCTGCCACCCAAGTAAGAGCATTTCGGCAAACGGCAGGAGTGCGTGGCCCACAGCTCGGGAAGTGAGGGGACAAGAGGATCCGCAGGTACCCATGGAGGGTGGTATGTGTCAAGTATCTGTGGAGGCTCGGACCCTGGCCCTCTGCGATCCTGTCCCACAGCACCCTCTCCCCCACAGGGCACGGTGCATAGACACCCACACTCTGACCAGCCCACCGGTCCCTGAACCCCTCAGTGCTGCTGGTGGAGGTGGGAGGCCCTACACCTGCTTGGGAAGCTTGGTTCGCACTTTCTTACATGAAACACGTCTTATGCTTGGCCTCAGTGTTTCTGTTCCTAGATGTCCCCTCAAGAAGCGTGAAAATACATCCCCATACAAAGACTGGCACGCCAGTATTTACAGTTTTATCCGTGATAGTCAAAAACTATTAAAAAGGGGGTCTCACAACAGGTGTTCGGTGGATATACAGTAGTCCATTCATCTGCTGGGGGTCTCCTTAGTGCTGAGCTAAGGAACCACTGATTCCTCAGGGGTGTGCATGGAGACCGGAAACACCAGCTTAGCGGAGGAAGCCGGATTCATAAAAGCACGTTCTATCGGATTCCAGTCCTGTAACGTTCCCAAAGAGGGGTCACTAATGCAGGTGGTGAGAGCAGGTCAGTGCTCACCTAGGTTGTGTGGGGCAGCTGTCTGCTGCGGGGCGTGGGGGACGAGGGAATATTCCGGAGGGACGGACTCTCTCTATCCTGACCGGAGTGCGGATCCCACTGGGGCACGCACTCCTCAGACTCATTAAACTGCTCTCACCGTCCATGTGTTTTACATAATGCACAGATACTTCAATGACGTTGTTTTAAGGAATTCAACCAGGCCATGTTCTCGTCTCAAACTCTGTGATGGCTTCTCTTCACCCTCAGCATGCAGCCCCCCAGGCCCCCTGGGCCCCAGGATCAGCCCCCCAGGGCTCTTTGTCTCTGCCCCATACCCCCCCTCCAATGCACCCATGCGCCCCTCCCCCCCGTCCCCGGTCAGGCCTCCTCAACGCGGAGCCATCTTCAGCAGAAGGTCCTCCCCTCGCCGCCCAGACCTCACCATCCTTTGCCTGACTTGAATGCTCTACAGAACCCACAACCGTCTGGGCTCCGCGGTCTCTGTACGTTGTGTCTGTGGCTCGTTGTCGGCAGTCCCCCATGGCCTCCATGTCCCCAGCACCAGCACATCTAGGTGCCCTTCCAGACGTAACTGTTGAGTCCATCAGTGACGTGGCTCAGGATATAGTCTCAGCCAGAACCAGGCTTTCCTGCCCCCAGATAACGGAGAGGCTCCACCTGGGATCAGCAGGAGAAAGACAGACAGCGAGTCAGACAGGACAGACCAGACGGGGGCTGCTCCAGGGTGGGAGGCCCCGGGAGCTGACCCTGGGCTGAGGATGACAGAAATCCCAGAGTCATTTCAAAAAGGAATAAAATGCAGAGGCCACGGTACCAACTTTAGGTGGGACCTAGGAATTTGGTAAGACCCCGGAGGGTCCGCATCTACCTGGCTGGCCCCAGCCTGGCCACGGACACTGTCAAGGCCAACATTCTCTAGGCAGCCCCTTGGATGCTAGACCATTTCCCTGAACCTCTGAGGGTCTCCACACACCATGATGTCCCAGGCAGGGAAGGAAGCAGAGCCTTGGAGCCCAGTGGATGGGTCCCGGGAGATGCAGACCGGACACAGGTCGGGGGACCCTGAGCCAACCGACATTTGCTCTCTGCCTCCTGCAAAAATGGGAGAATGACCTGGAAATTGACTTAGTTTAAAGGTAAGTCAAGGCTTTTCTTGTGCACCTGAATTTTGTGGGCTGAAATTCAACTTAAATCCTGCTTATTTGAGTAAACCTGACGAGAAGAAGAAAGACCAAAGAACTCACGGGGGCAAGCTCTCGGGTCCTGAAGGGGAGGGCCAGTTGCTCTCCCCCCCTTAATTCACGGGGTCATTCTCATTCATCCGTCAGACGTTCACTGTGTACCCAGCATTCTCAGGACTCTGCGGTCCCTTCTGGGGTCACACGGCTGAACAAAAACCAGGCCAGGTTGGGGTCCCAGGAAAACCCTGGACGCCAGCAGGCCCTGTCTCCTGACTGAATGCCAGGCAATGTCAGTCGCCCCTTTCTTCCAGATGCGGCAAAATCCCTGATTGGTAAAAACACAGTTCTTCCCCAAACAGCTCCTCAAATGAGTTCGCTCAGTTTAAATTGTTCTCTCGGATAAAGGTGTTTCTGAGAGCGTTGCTAGGCTTTGGAGGGAATGCTTGTCAGAGAGGAGGCTGTGTGGAGAGCAGAGAGCAGCTCGGGCTGTCGGGGAGAAGCTGAGGCTGAGAGTGCACCCGCCCCAGCCAGGCCTCCCCGGGCCAGGTGTCGTGAAGGGCTCCGGGATGGAGGAGGTAAGACACCGGTGTGCAAACAGCTCTCAACAGGCAGCAACTGTGGCCAGCCGTGGTGCACGGGCGACCCAGAGAGCCGATGATCTCAAGTCCCGCAGAAGGAAGATGGCGCCATCATGGTCGTGGTCCATGTGCCCTGTCGGGACCCTCACATCACAGGTTGCAGGGAGGGCCCTGGGCGGCCCAGGTCAGCCCAGCCCCCCACGGTGGGTCATCGCCCGATGGCGCTGCTGGCCTGGCTGCATGGCATGGGGCTGGATTCCCTGGTTTCCTCGAAAATGCTCCATCCAACCTAGGCTCTTACGATGAGTTCCTTTCTGTGTAAACCAGCTCCGCTGGACTCTTGGCCTACAGCTAAGAACTCTGTCTGATGGCGTTGCCTAAACCAGAGCTTTGACTGTTCTTGAAAACCTTTGGAAATCTTGAAGAGCAGCGACCCCCGGAGCCCCACGAAGGTCACGTCCCTGAGAGGACCCAAGGGTTAACCCATCGGTCCTGATACCGCCTGACCCGGTCCATTCCCCTCCTTCCTCATCTGGTTTCCATCAGATGGGCTCGCACCAGGTGTGCCACGGCTCTGACACACGGGACCGTCTCACAGCGGTCACCGGACCCGCCGCACACCTCACCCCGTCTCTCTGCCCTGTTGGCCTCTCCCCAGCACTCTCCGAGGGATATGATAAAACATTAAAAAAAAAAATCAAGTTCAGTTTTCCTTATGTTTCAAATACATAAAAGCCAACGAGAAAACTAAATGGGGTAAAAGAAAGTTGGATTCGAAATTTCAAACGAGAGAGAAATAGACCTTTGCTCCGGACGGGAAGTGTCATCTTCCCACTGTGGAATGGGCTGTGGGCCGTTAATACGCCATCGGTGCGCTGGACAACATCACGTCGGCAGAAATGAATCTCTCAGCTTTCTACGTGGTGACCCACGGCGTCAACCTCACGGCCGCCGAGAACCTGACACCGCGGAGCCCCAGCAGACGGCTGTGTGGACAGAGAGATCCGCTGTGGGTCTTCAGACGCCCGAGAAGATTAACCTCAATATTGATTAGCTGACTTGTAAATTAGTGAGTCCTCCCCATTAATTATGTGTGTGTCTTCATAAACGTCCTCGTTGGATTTTCTGGCGATAAAGCGACTAAATGAGCAACACACCAACGGTGTCGCCGAGGCGGGAACCTGGGACCCCCGCTGGGGTCTCTGCGGGTGGCACACTCCCGCTTCTGCCTGTCCCCCACCCCACCCACAGGGCAGCGGCAGCCTCAGGAGTGACTGTTTCCCCTGAGGGTGATTCCACCTCCAATGGCACTCCTCTGACCCGAAGGCTCAAGGCTCGTAAACACTTGTACTGCCCGACAGCTTCGCTTCGGGGGCCTGCGAGAGAACCCCCGTCCCCAAGACCTTGGAAATGCAGGCGGTTCCTGAGGGCACCCGTCATGGTGGTGATCTCGTGGCATTGGAATTCCTCGTGGTTTTTCCATCTCAGGAATCAAGCTATAAGCTTTTTGAGAGAAGAGCCTGAGCTGCTTATTCCCCGCCTCCTTGGTGCCCAGACAGGGCTGGGGGTGTGGTGGAACCGCACGGTCAGCTGAGCTGATGAACCGTGACTCTATCAGCCCAAGATCTGCGCACGGACCAGCCGTAGGACCTGCCTTGGTGAGCGCACCCCTCCAGCCGGGATGATCGTGGCAGCGGGAGCGCCTGCTCTCGGGAGCGTGCTCTTCTGTCTAGAAGCTGCCGGGCAGAGGAGGGGGTCCCTGGGACCCCTGCAGGCGAAGGGGTTCTTACTGCTCTGCTCCTCAGGCCCGGCCCCAGCCCCCAGGGCCTCCCACCGTTGCCGGGCTTCCTGGAGCTCCCGGTCGCTCCGCTGCTCCCATCTCTTCCTGCCCACCAGGCATTCCCTGCTCGCCCCCGGGTTCACGCAGGTGCCCCGGTCCCTCTCGCCTTCTGCCTCACGTGAGCTCCCTGACCTTGCAAGTAAGTAGATCACACCTTTCTCTAATATAAGTATTTCCCGACTCTCGGGGGACACTTTTGAATATTGTCACAAAAATCTGGGAAATGAACAAAAATGCGAGTGGGTGATGAGCGTTCCGTTTTGGAGCGGGACGCGTACCGGGTCCACGTTCTGTACGTTGAACTGCACGGGGTCAGGCCTGGAGAACGAGAAACGCTGATGGCTTCATCCGCGTGTGTGCACCTTCTCACCGCGTGGGAGCTCCGCGGTCTTGGCTGAACTGGTAAAGCCTGCGTTTGCCTTTTCGCCACACTCATTTGGCCCAGATGGTGGGTGGGAATGGCACGCGTCGTCTCCGCCGTCCACGGAACTTCTCCCGGGGGACTTGTGCTTCTGGGCACAGCTCTCCCCTTCTTGGAGCATCAGCTGCTTTTTCCTCCAGAGCAGGAGAGTGTAGACCACACCACCTATGGGGGCCTGCGGGCTATGAAATTCCAAAATTCCGTAATTCTATGGGGCTCCAAGGAGGGGGCAGTGGGTGTGGATTTCTGGCCGTTCTCTGGAATATGCGAGGGCAAAGATGGGCTGTGGCTGTCCTCCGGAAATGTCAGATTTCGGCGGGGCAGTCGCCGAGCATAGTGTGTGTACATCTGCGGATCAGATCAGCCTCTTCTCTGTGCCCGGGGCGGCTGCTGATGAGGGCCATTTATCTTCTATCTTGCTTCTGTGGAGAGGTGGGGAGATTCAGAAAAGACAACGTCCTCTGCTGCATTAAAACTCAGTAGACGTCGCCCAAACGGGGGAGAGCGTTCCTGAAATGTATTTATTTTTTTATTTATTTTTACTATATACATATTTTTAAAAATTCTATTTGGACTTGAAATTGACCTAGTTTTGTTGTTCTGCCACGGATACGGAGGCATCAGAGAGGGAGAGTCCAACATTAATACCTCAGTGATCTTAGGCGAGGCAAATTATCTGAAAATAAGATAAGGGAGCAAATCTCAGCACACAGGGGAGCTCGTGAAGGGTCCGTGAGCAGAAGAACGGACAGATGCACGGACAAGCTCGTGCTCCTCTGAAATCGGGAGTGCTGGGTTTTGCAGCTGCTCGATCCAACAGGCACGTGACGAGGTCGCCTGTGTGGTCAGCTGCCCCGGCTCTGATGTCACCTGCTATGCTCGTGAGATATAAGGAGGCACAGTCCTCCCCTGCAGGTGCTGTCTGAGTCTGGGAAGGCACCTAAGATGTTGTAAACCACTGGTTCTCCGTCTTGGCCACACACCGGTTTCACCCAGAAAGTTCTGGAAACCACTGACACCCAACCCCTGACACCGGGCTGCAGAGTCAGAAACCCCACGGACAGGTTCCTGTGCGTCGTCTCTAATGAGCCTGCAGGCAATCGGGAAGCGTGCTGGATTCCCCGCTCCACCAGTTCCACGTGGGCAGGGCCGGCGGCTCGCAGCTCTGAGCCCTGCGACCTCCCCGCAGGGTGAGGGCCTGAGAAACCGCCAGCCGGGGCCACCAGAGAGGAAAGCAGGTGCAGTGTTCGGAGGAAGACAGAAGCTCTCCCCAGACGAATGCACAGACTCAGTGTAATCCCAGACAGAACTTCCAAGTTAGCACAGCTTGACATGGGTTCTCAGAGCCGCGTAACAGAGCACAGGACCAAAGACAGAAGAGGCAACCAGCAGGGCTGACCGCGCGGAAACCACAGGGGCCTGAAGACAGGTCCCGGTGATCAGAGCGTCGCCCCGAGTGGACGGGAGGAGATGGGCTGAAGTGGCTGGTGTGCGGACAATCGGAGAGACATATGGAAAAAGATATATTTAGATCCATATATAACACCATATACGAAAATATATTCCAGATGGATTAAAGGCCCAAATGTGAAAAAAAGAATGTTTTGAAAGGAAATATAGAATAATATCTTTATCTCACTGGGAGAGTAAAAAAAAATCTTGAGAGAAAAGATTGATAAATTTGACTACAACAAAGTTTAAAATATTTGAGTGATGAAAGCCAACTTCACAAATTGGGAGAAAGTATTTGCAACATGCTCCAGAGCAAAGTGTGAGCCCCAGAATATTCAGAGTAAGGAAATACTATTTTTTTTTCTTTTTTTTAAATGAGAGGGGGAACACAAGGCCTGGCCGAATATTTTAACAAGAAATCTCTAGGAGAGGAAACCTGAGTGTCCAGCAAATACAAGAACGTGTGGCCCCTTGAGCAAGGAGAGGGCACAAAAGGACGCGTCCTGCCCCCGCCCCTGCTCCATGCACACCTGTAGGAGCCCACGGCAGGTGTGGCCCGCGGCAGGCGTGGCCCGCGGCAGGTGTGGCCCGCGGCAGGTGTGGCCCGCGGCAGGTGTGGCCCGACCATCCTCTCCTGTCCCCATCCTGTGCTCGGTTTCTGCACTGTCTGCTCTGCTTCCTGCTCTGGGATTTCATGACCGTGTGGGCCACCGGTGGAGACCCAGCCACTGGTCCAAACGTGGTGCAGGTGCACAGGAGTCCACATCTCGGGCCAGCCCGGACAGAGGGGACCTGCATGAATCAGAGCTCCTCCCGTTCGGACTCCTGAGCAAGCAGCCCGGAGATGCTTTGAGTTAAGCCCGGCAGACGGGAGGGAGCCCTGGTCCAGCAGGGTGGCCGGCTGGTGCCCGCGTGCCCACTCCCATCCCTGCCCCGCAGCCCTACTCCCTGCGTCTGTGCTCCTGGCGGGCAAGGCTTTGCCTCGGCCTCTGGCTCTGGGGGTCCCTGGGTCACAACACTCCCTTGTTTTCTTTACTTTTACGGTGGGAGCTCTGGAGCAGACACGGAGGGAGACTCCAGAGAACCTCCTGCTCAGAGACAACACTGCATGCAGCTTGTCTGCTGTCCCTGTGGCCGCCTCCCCTCCATGAGCCCCGTGCATCGTCGCGCTTCCCCCTTAAATCCTCCATCCATAGGCCCCGAAACGCAGACTTCTGACACGTGAGCTAATGCCGATGTCCAGCTGAAGTGATGACTGCTTCCTGGTACCATCAGTAGTTAAGGAGCGGCAGTTTTCCGGAACGTCCATGAATACACGTTTACCTCTAATTCCTCCCATCAATGTGCCGGAAGTGCCCACCCTGCACTGGGCTCTGCCACATCTGCTTTTGCTTCCGGGGTGTCCCAGAGCCCACCCCGAAGCCCCTGATTTGCATATACAGAAGAAACGGAGCCTTTCGTCCTGGACGGCTGCCTGCATTCTCCACTTGTGGGTAAAGTCCTCCTGGTATCGCTTAGCACGGTTTCTCTGTCCCCCGTACTCCTGCAAACTGGCAAACTGCAAATCAGGTCTGGAAGCTTGAGTGCATTCTGGTGTGTGTCTGTGTGTGTCTGTGTACATTTGATGTGCACACACGAGAAACACTTCCTCCCAAGAGCTGTGCTCACCTGCCACGTGCCCCTCAATGTTTCTGGGGAAAATTGCCCCCACCCAGACCAGCTTCCAGGGAAAGGGCACAGCAGGCGTCACCCTGAAGCTGAGCCATGGTGGGGTCGGGGTCTCACTCCCTTGGACCTGAGGGTCTGGCCTGGCCTGCGGCCTCCAGCTGGGCGGGGCAGTTGGGCCGGGCCGTGGTCAGGTCCCTCCGCAATGTCTCTGTGGGGGTGCTGGAAGCCAGGGCTAAGCTCCAGGGCTAAGCCCCATCAGAGGGAGAGCGGGAGGGAAGGACAGAGAGGAGGCAGGTCCGTGTCGCCCGCTCCCCGCTCAGCAGGGGCAGAGCAGCGGTGACGGGGTTCCTCGGGCAGAGACTCCCCATCACACCCCTCACAATGGCCCAGAGGCCACCGTCCATCTGAACAGCTTCCCTTGCAGGTTCAGACGAGGCCGTGTGAGCCGCTGCGTCCGCACGGCTCCAGGTGTGGGTTGCGTCCGAACACACTGGCGGGTCCGTGCACGTCCCCAGAAATAGACTTCCCGTTAATTGCAGTTTGTAGCTTGCTTATGCTGAATAAACGGGCTTCCAGCGTCAGGTCATGTTTTGGCAGGGAGTCTGGAATAGTGGGGAAGGCTCTGCGGCACGGTACAAAATCCATCAATCAGAACTCATCTTTAATGGGATCTTGGCGGGGTCCACGTCAGAAGTCGGGTCATAAATAAACACGGGCTTCAGGGAGCAGAGGTCGGGCCTCCCGAGCCTCTGGCAGCTGCTGAGACCCTAGAGGAGGCTGGGGACCTTCCCCGGGTCAGGCAGGACCCACAGACCCGCTCCTAGCTCGGAGCCGCAAAGGCCGAGGCTAAGGGTTCAGAGGGCCTGGGGACCGTGTGTGATTCCGGCCGGCACCGCCCGTGTGAGGGGGCGCCTGTCCTGCAGGGACTCTGGAGAGAAAAAGGCCGCCCACAGGACATGCGGACAGGGAGCAGGCCCTAGAGGGGCAGCCTGGGTCTCTCCCTCCCTCCTGATGCTCAGAGGCTGTTGGGGGGGACCCAGGCGCTCGGAGCCCAGGCTTTCAGTTGCCTCTGGGCAGGGCTGCCAGGAGCTCGCTCGCACCGGGAACAGGTGCCACGAGCTCTCACCCCTCCCTGGTCACGCACCGACTTCCGTTCCAGACTCTGGACTGCCGTCGAGCCGTTGGAAACTGTTTGACTCCCTTTGACCCCTGCGTGTTGTCCCCGTGGCCACGTGATCCTGCATGACTGACCCACCGTTTCTCAAGTCTCCAACTTGGCCAGTTCTGAGAAAATCTAAAACGACTGGACAATCAAAGTTTGCCTCCCCTGCGACCCCGCCCCCGGTTCTCCTCCGTAGACCTCACCACGGCCGACAGCCGGCTCGGCTCTCCCTCCAGATGGCTGGCGTCAAACAGGGACCTTATGTCCTGCTGCTTCGGAGACCGCAGGCCACCGATACTTGTCATGTGGACAACGGCGTGTGCGCGAATGACTGGAGGACTGGGTGGCGTTACCGTGCCTCCCGGTTCCAGGATAAAACATTTGCAAAAAACAGCAGAAGAGACAATGTGGATTAACTCATACATCGGCTAGTCTGGTAGAAGACCCTCAGCGGCTGATACAGTCACCTCCAAACCCTTTCTCCCTTGATGCCAGAAACACTTGAAGAGTAAATATTTATTTTCTCATCCTGCCACAGCAAGGGCTGGCCAGGAGACAAAGTTCTGGCAAGTAAGAAGCAAGCAGAAGTCAGGAGGTTTCCAGGAGGTTCTCTACTTTCTTGTAAAAGGTGCAAGTGCGTTTTTGGTGCCGCCCTCTTTCCCACCGAACCTGAGCTGATGGGTGGAGTGATGGCAGCCGTCTCGTGACTGTGTGTCCGTCTGCTTCATGACAGATGTGGCCAAAGTCCTTACATGGGGTGGGGGGGTAGCAGGTCACTGAGACAGGAAAACTCTGGGTATGTGATGGGTCTCACAAGTGAGCTAAAACTAACAACCAACTACCTCTTGACAATTTGCAATATGAGGAAATGAACTCTGGCCCATTTTAGCCACTTTTCACCAGGATTTCTGTGAGTCACAGCTAAACATATTCTACGTGATACTTGGTGTTATGGGTTAAACCTGTGCTCGGGAGCCGAGCAGAAACGCATCACCGAGACGACGCGGGGAAGGGCTGGGGCACGGTCATCCCCGAGGGACCCAGCGCAGGCAGCACCGCATCCCCCGGACCTCCCCGGGAAGGGTACGGACGCCACGGTAATTGCTGTAATTAATGGCTTGTCTTCTGGCTCTGCTGTCGCTCCCCTTAATAGCCCTCCTTGGGAAAGACGGCAGCTTCCATCAGGCTCCAGAAAACCACGAGGACCTTCACGATGCTCTCCGGGCTCCGCACATCTGTGCTGGGGGAAGCCCCCCAGGGAGAGGACTACCCCCCTCGCCATTAATGAGTTTTTGTGACAAGAGCTCATTCCGTTCCAGGAGTGCCCACACCCAAGGGCTCTCCCTGCCTCCTGTGAAAGGTCCCTCACCCCACGTTCCATAGGACACCTGCTCTTGGCGAAGACCGCAGACGGCACGGACCACACTCACCACGCACGCAGACTCCGGGCCGTCCTCCCCCTTGTGTGGCCACAAAGTATGTTTTATTTGAAAACACGTCCCCTAATCCCCAAGTCTGCCCCCATGGAGACCCCCAGAACCGGCAGCTCCGTTTATTAATTCCTACCGTCAGCAGGAACGGATCGAGTGTGTGCGACGGGGTGAGGCACGACACACAGGGCGGGAGGAACTCCTCCGTGCCTGGCCCCGTGGAGTCGGCTGGGGAGAGAGACTCCACTCACATCCCCTCAAACACCGACGCGGAGTGACGGCTGCAACCAGCACCCTGAGCCGCGCATCTGGAGAGTTCCGGCGGAGCACCTGCGCTCAGATCAGTGGGAGACAGTTTCGGGGAGGAAGGGACATTGGACTGAGTCTAAACCCACGTTTTGTCACTTCAGCCCTCCCGGCATGGTGCTAGGACTCCTCAAGGTCATACAGGACTTCCTGCAGCGTCACTGAGCTCTACCCCACGGAGGCCAGGAGCATCCACTGCCTGGTTGTGACGACCCACAGCCTCTCCAGACAGCGCCCGAGGTCTCCTGAGCACACACTCCCCCTTGGTCGAGAACGGCCGGTTGTCTTCTTCCCTGGATGTTCCCCGGGGGAAGAGGGATGGGGGAGAGGGATGATGTCCCGCCGGAGGACAGCGGATGCTGTGGCTGGGCGCCAAGGCCCCAGGAGCAGGTCAGGGCTCTGGCACTCAGGTGTCGGCAGGAGTGTGAGGCGCGCTTGCGAGGTGGGCAGAAGGTCCCTGGGGTCTAACAAGCCACATGGCGGGTTTGGGTCTCCATCCTGAAAGCAGAGAAGAGCCCCTGATGGGTTGTAAGCAGCCGCCTACCTGGTCCTCCAGGGTCACCTCCGTAAACCCTCGGTCCCACTCTTTGACCGGTAGGTGAGCACATCCCCTCAGAGAAGTTCAAGACCTTCTCAGACCAGGGCTCAGACCTCCAGGGTCATTGTGTTCAAACACACGGTCCATTGACGTCCACTCTGTCTGCTACACTCCCTACAGGACCAGCTGCAGACTCAGACCAGGGTGCTCAAGGTGGAAGCTCCACAGACAGCCGAGGCCAAGCCCCACTCTGGGCCCCTTGACCGCCATGCTCAGCTGTGGGCTCTGGGCCTCTTGCGTCTCCAAACACGGGATGACAGCTGAAAACAGCGTGGCGGGAAGCCATGGTCCAGCTCAACGATGCGCACAGCAGTCAACAATTTGTAAGAGGGTCAAGGTCTTCCACAAACATGACCACAGGATGGCCGTGATGCAGACAACGTGACACAGACGTGGCCTGGGGAACTGTTGCCACACGCAGGTGAGAGGAAGGTCGCCCCGACCTCCGTGCAATCTGGAGTCCTAATCCCATCCTGATTCCTGCGTCTCAGAAGGGCTCGGTAGGTTTTCTGTGCCGTGTCCTCCGGCAAACACCGGCCTCTCTCAGGTACGGTGAGGGCCGCCGGACGGGGCTGTCCGTGCTTGGGCCACGTGGCCTGGAGTGGGCCTGGAGGCAGAGGCGCAGCCCCCGCCCAGGATGAATAAATACGTAAGAATGTACATACACGACACGCATGCACATAGGAAGCAAAGGAACTGCCACGTGGGTAACAGATCACATATTATGTCACGTGAATCGTATCTCTGCGGACAGACAGAATTGTGTAACGTATGTGTGTTCATCTTGTGCTTCAGAAACGTGGTGAGTTGTATCATCTGGGCCTTCAGAACTTGCTTCTTTCACTCCCCGCGATGTCCTGAGATGTTTCTCAACGTAGATGGGTCACCATTCCAGCAGGCCTGTGCCGCTCCCTCAGGACTGAGCGGTCACTCACGCACAGGCGCTCATATTAACGGAGACTGTTACCCTCCGGCTTCTATGTCTCCAGAGAGCCCCGCTGACCACCCTGGGGTGGGGGTCCTCGCACGTGCGTCTGGTTTTCCACGGCGGGTGCACGCTGTCTCGCAGGCAGCAGGTAGACGGCCCGGCCCGCATCCAAGCCGGGTAAACACGCGCCGGTCTCGGTCCACGTGGGCGGCCTGCGCAGACACCACGGGCTGGGCGCTTGTAGAGGACAGAAATGCCTGACGCACCGTTGCGCTGGGAAGCCATCACTGGGGCGCCTGCACGGGCGGGTGTCTACTCGGGGTGCAAGGGATGCGGGAGCCCTCTGAGGCGTCCTAGAAGGGGGCCGGCCCCTTCGTGAGGCTCCACTCCGGGGACCTACTCACTCCCACAGGCCCTACGGCTCACATCACCGCCTGGGACGAGCCGGATCCGGGCATGAGCTCTGGGGCGTGCCAACCCGCAGACCACAGCGATACCCACAAGGGGCTTTGAAACCGCGGACACATCCTCAGGCCACGGGAGCAGCTGGTCAAGCCTGGAAATTCCATAGGGCCAGCCCTGGGGTGTTCCCCGTCTCTAGAAAGTTTGTCCACGACTTGCAGAATTTCCAAAGACATATTATAACCAATCAAAACCAAATTAATGAAAGAGAAGAAGAAAAAGCGGTGGGTACGTTCTCCAGAGGCAGGAAAACAGGACATCCCGCAGGGCAGATCCAAGGTCCATCCACGTCCGCGAGGGCTGGGTTCTCCCGGGTTTCCACACACCGACTTCTCCCTTCCTCTCCTCCACCCTGCGCCCCGTAGAACATCCCAGGATAAAAACAATAATAAGATAAGAGGCGGCCGGGACGGAGTCTGGTGATCAGAGTCCTGCAGTTACACAACACAATTCATTTCCTTAATTACACCGAAAATCGTTCTCTCTGCGTGTTAACACGTTTCTGAATGGTGGGGGGCACAGGAAGCCTGTGGAGCTTAATGAATTATGCAGCACGCATTTTTTTTAAAACCAGGATTAGTGTTTATTGACTAGTTTCTTAAAGAAAAAAAAAAAAAAAGAACAAAAAGTCATTTTTAGATTCTGGGCGTGGTGGGGAGGAAATAATCCGGCAACACTGTCCTTGTCTTTGAGGGCGGCGTCTTTATTCATTTATCTTTCATCAAGATGCCGAAACGTGATTCGGGGGTGATGAACTACTTTTAGTAAATGTCTTTTTAACTTGCCCTCTCCCAGATGTGCATGTTCCAGCGAGCTACCTGCAGGGATCTGACGGCCCCGGCATGGAGCCAAGGACAGAGAACGGTGCAAAGTCACAGCCCCTGGGGCCCCTTAGGGAGGGAATGCCAAGTAGGGGAGAACCTGGACAAGGGGCGCCTGGGGGGGAGGCTGGGAAGCTGCCGGCCACGTGGCCCGGAGAAGACGATCACGGGTTACGGCGGGGAGAGTCCACACATGTGGCGCAGACGGCCCGTCCCGTAGGAAACCACGACGTGCATTTTATGACGTGAAGAAAGGGTGCAGAAGCTGTGCAGGGCTTCATCCTTCCTCAAATCCACACACAATTAAAAACTCTTTCCTCTAATAAAGATTTTGGTTTTGCCGTCTTTTCAAAGAGCATAATTGTGAGACTCTGGGGCAAGCCGCAGTTCAGGTTGGGGTTAAGGTGTGGGGCTCCGTCCTCGCAGGGCCCGCCGGCCTCGCTGTGGGGAGACCCCAGAAGAGTCCAAGAGCGCTGGTCCTTCCAGCCCCGCACCAGGGGCTTTCACGCAGGACTCGGCTCTCTGACCCCAGCCCTCTGGCCCCGGGCAGGCTGGGGAATATTTCTTCTTCTGTGTTCCTCGGAATCCTGAAGTGAGTGGACTGACGGTTGCTGCTCCGGGTCGCCACAACATCTCCTCCCGCATTAAGGTGTCCACTGGCCCGTTCATTCTCGGGCATCTTCCCCATACACTGCAGGAATCCCTATCCCAGGGCTGAGCAGACGCGACGTGCTAATAAAGAGACTTTCTGAGAAAGCCAGAATGTGCTAGAAACGGAGGTGGTGGCAGGCCTGAGAGCCCAGGTGGGCAGGTGAGTGATGTAGACGTGTCCTGGGGAGAACGGCACCCAGGGCGCCGTAGAGAAAAGGTTCGAGCTGCTGGACCAGATGGCAGACAGAGGCAAAGGACGAGAGGAAGGCTTGGCGTCGGGCCGCAGAGAGGTGACACAGGTCCTTGGAGGTCAGTCTCAGAGGGTCTGCCTGGAGCCTGGTCACAGGGACGTAGGAGCAGGTGGAAGCCGTCTCAGGCCTCGAGCGCCTCTCTTCCCGCCGCGCTCATTAAAAGAGAAGCAAGAGGAGGGGGACTCTCGCAGCCGACCGAGGGGGCGGTGGGACAGGCCAGCCCCTGCCGGAGCGGAGCAGCCCAACCACAGCCTTTCCCGAAGGCCACATGCCGCGTGGGGATTTAGGAAGTGGCCAGTCCCTGCTCCTGGGCTGCTCGCGTCCACAGCACGAGACCAGACAGACGAGACAGGAGCGCGGCCCCAAGAAACGCCAGGTACCGCGGAGACCAGGCGGTGGGGGATGTCGGTGAGGAGGGTGCAGCTCCACTTCCTGGCGGTCCCCGCGGCCATCCACCGGGCGAGGTCAAGCCCGTTACTAACTGCACGTGACGCCATCCCATGACAACCGTCTGCGTCTCCCGTGGCTGCTGGAACAGAACCACACACGGTGGCGTGCGCAGCACAATGTCCTTGTTTTACAGAAGGGAAGTCCGAAATGGGTCTCACAGGCCGACGCCCCGGTGTCCACGAGGCTTTGCTCCTCCTGAAGGCTCGAGGGACCCATGTCCTTGTCCTCCTGCGGTCCGGACCACCCGTGCCCCTCCCCCGTCTCCGGAGGGCCGGCCCTGCTCACGACACTCTGACCCTCCTGTCTCTGTCCCTTCCACTCCGCAGAGCCTGCGATTACACTGGGGCTGCCTGAAAGAGCCAGGATAACCTCCGTATTTTCAGGTCTGCTCATCTGCAACCGCCTTCCCACCTGCTGCCGTGCTCCCTGCGCCGGGAAAGCCGACGGAGCCACAGCTGCCGGGACTCACGCGTGTCTTTCGGAGGCCACGGCTCTACGGATCCCGGCAACTCAAGAGAAGCGTCAAGCTGGGCCTGGGCGCCCGACTCCACTGGTCACAAAACTGGGGAGCATACGAGCCGCGCACCGAGCTCCCTAAAAACAGAGTTTCCAGATCGCCTGGACGGCGAAGCCTCCCCACGTGGCACGTCGAGACAAGACGATGCCGCCCAGGAGTTCCGGCACAGATGAAACCGAACAGCAGAGCTGGAACCCTGGAGAGACTCGCACACGGGGGTCGGGAGGCCTGTTCTGGGATGTTCCCGGAAGCAGTGTTTCTAGTGGGGGAACAAAGCAAACACGGTGAGACCGGATGAACTCCACGACGGACGGCGACGGCGGAGGCGCACACACCACGGGAATCGAGTGCGATGTGAGCCCAGGACGTCGGCACGGACACACCGAGGGTGTGGGGTGAGAAAGAAGCCACCCTCCTTCAGGGTGTGCGGAGCGATGCCGTGTCCCGCAGGAACGCCGGCGCCCGTGCGTCCTCAGCGTGTGGGCTGTGAGCGTCGCGGGCCGAGAACGCATCGGAGGGAATCGAGGCTTCGAAGGGAGCGGGTGTGGCCGGACGCTCTTTCCCTCAGGATCGATGTGTCTGTGGGCGTCTGTTCAGCGGCTCTTTGAACCTTTTCAATGTGTTTTTCAGGTTTCGTAATGTTTTCTAATAAGAATTACAGACTTGATAGGATTGGCCGGTACTTCTGGATTGTGACTGAGACGGCGGAGTTTCTCAGAGGGGAAACCCTCGAGCCTTGCTCTCATCGACGGAATGAAGCTGGAGAAGAGGGGTCCGCGTGCAGCTCCGGAGTCCGTGTCCAGTAAGAGAGACGGCTCCTCCCATCCTCGCACCCACGGCCTCCCCCCGGAGCGCCCTCCGCCCAGGAACCGGGCCGATCTGTCTGAGGACCGCCGCCGCCCTCCTCCTCACCCTCCTGGCCCGGTAGCCTTCCTCCGTCCTCACTAGGAGGGCCCTGAGTGCCTGCCCTCCCCCGGCCCCCCAGAGCAGTCCGTGGAAAGGAGCCCGTGCCTGTGGCAAGTGGGGCCCACATGGGGCTGACCGTGGCACGCCTGGCTTCCTGGGCTAGCTCACGCCTGCTGCCGAGACACCAGTGGCTTCTGGCACAGAAATCCTCTCCATCGGAGCCAAGTTTCTCATTGTCAAGACATGGCTTTCTGGGTCCAAAGCCGAAGCCCAGGGTGGGTGGGCCCTGAAACACAGCCGTGTCCCTGCAGAGGGGATGGAGGTGATGCAGGCTGGAAAGGCCGCCTCCTCGGCCCCCAGGGAACTCGACGGCCAGGGACACCTGTCCCGGAGTTGCTTGGAGGGGACACCCAGACCCACACGAACCACTGCCCCGAGCTGGGGTGTGACAGAAACACAAGTCACCGGCCAGAGGCTTCCTGTAGCTATGGTCTGTTTCCCGGGGGTCTCAACTCATGCGTGTCCCTGGGACCCCCGGCAGGTCTGGCGCCTTTCCATCCAGACGGAAACCCAGCCCCAGCCACGCCCCACACCACCCGTGGGGGAGACGCAGGACGGCCCCGAGACCCTGGATGCACTTCCTCCTTGCGTGGGGGGCTGGTCCCTGCCGGGGGCGCCCCATTCTCCCCGTGAACCGTCCTGGTACTCAGTCTGCCTCCAGGGCAGAGCGTCGCTGGGCAGATGGGAGGAAAGAGACGGGGAAGGGGAGGGAGCAGAGCACGTGCTGGAGGAACAGCGACCCCCCGCTTGCCGCAGGCTCCATCTCCAGCCGGCAGTGGAGCTCTGACCGGGGCTCCCGCTCACAGAGCCACAGCGGCCACACCAGCCCCAGCGGCCGGCCCTGCAATGCTGCGCTGCGGCCACAGCCTCGGAGCTCCTGGGTTTCCGAGCGGACGAGCGCTCGTCTCGGCCCTGGAGAGGCACCGGAAAGCCTGCGTCCTCCCTTCCTCCCCGGCGCTCCGTCAGCCTCTCCTTCTGAGACGCCGGAGTCCGCACCATCCCATCAACACAGCGATCTGACACTGAGCCTCACACTTGACAAATTACAGGGTTTTCATTTTCAATACTGTTGGGTTGCCGGGGTCCAGAGCGATAGCGGTTCGGGTCGCTGTGACTTTGAATAATGTCGGCGCGAAGGCGTCGAATTGCTCCTTCTTCCTCATTAAGAGAGAAGATGAACTGGCGGGACTTCCTCGGGGAACCTCCTAAGTAAAGCCTCAGCCCCGGGGCGCCTGGAGCCTGGGGGAGGTGCAGCCCAGCCGCGCGCCCCTAAATCCAGGCTCGTGCTGAAGCCTGTCGGAGCGCGGATGCCGCGTCCCTGCTTCCCGAGAGGGGCCGGCCCACAGCCCGGAGCCTCGGAGAGGAGCCGCTGCTCCGCAGGAACCCTCCTCTCGGAAGTGCACGCTGGCCGTTTGCACCTGGGGGTGTCTGGGTTAAGAAATCTGGGCCGCGCCGCGGTGGGCGAGCTGTGGGACCCCCCGGAGGACACACGAGTGCTCTGAGCTTCGGGCCTGACGGGAAGGGCCTGGGGGCTGTTGAAGACCCTCCCAGCAATAAACGCCCTGAGTCGGGTCCATTCCCACTGGTCTCCGAGGCAGAAGGCGCAGGCGTGGGAGGGCCACGGGCCGGCAGGGAATGTCAGGTCTATGGCCCCAGAGAAACAGCGTCTCACCTCTGGAGGAGAAAGGTCTAGTCTGGGGTCTGTGTGGCTTCAACACGCCGCTCGCATCAGGGACCGGAATTTGGAGGCCCCAGGGACAAGGACACGGCCCAGAGCTCAGACTGTGTCCTGCAAACAGCACTGGACAGAGCTCGGGGCGACCTCCTGCTCCCAGAAGGGGGTCACTTTGCCCCTGTGCTCGTGACGTTAAGTCCTTCCTGACACCGTTAGTTTTAGACGTTTGGAGTTGATTTGTCTGAAGAAGGCAGCATTAGCTAAGGGGCAGAATTTGGGGAGATACGGTGTGGGGGCTGTTTTTACTTTTCCTTCTGTTTCGAAAAATTTGAACGGAACATGGAATGTCAGGAAGGTCCTACCTTTTTATCATGGAAACAATTGCTTTGAAAATTCACCTTTTTCTCCTGGAGGCCAGAGAGACAAAGATCTCAAGACGCACGGGGAGAGGCTCTGAGCAGGGAAGCGGCGTCTGGGCTGTCTGCTGAACGTACCGATACTTAAGAGATGAATGCTACCTGGTGTCAGGAATTTAGTAGCCGTAGAAATAGAATAAAAGCCCAAACGGGGGAGAAAAGCCCAAAGTGGGAAGACGCCCCACGAGCAGAACTACAAAACGTCTCGAACTAAAACTAAAAGGCCCGGGAGGGAGGCCCTTGCGTGAGGAAGGCGGGGGGCAGGGGGCAGGGCGCAGACTTGCAAGGACGTGCTCTCAGTTTTCCTATGCCACACTCCTGGCGGAAGCTCGGGGCGGCCTTTGAGCTAAGTGATACCGGGGTCCTACGATGTGAGGCTCCTTCCTCCCTTCTGGGAAATATTATGTTAAAACGATGTTGTTCCTCTTACACGCTAACTAGCCATCTGCTGGTGCAGATAACCTCTAACCTTGAGAAACATCGGGAGCCCCCCCACAACCACCGACCGAGCGGCGCAGCATGTGGCCAGGAGACATGTCTGAGCCGTGTGGGTACTCGCGGAACATTCTCTGGGGTCTGGAGACGCCGTGGTCCATGCTCAGCAAAGTCACGGTGCAGACCTCCGGCAGTGCTTGCCTGTCCCTTGTCCTTGTCCTCGGGGCCTGGGAGCAGGAGAAAGCAAGTGTCTGAGAGTTTGCAGATGTCCAGGATTTTCATGCTTCTGCCATGGTTGAATCTTTCTCTTTGGGGACACCTCCTCGGGTCCAGGGCTGGGTGACACATCCAAGCCACACGCCCAAGACCAGCCCAGAGCCTCACGCCTCCATGCCGGTCACGCCACAGCCGGCGAAACCGGTCCAGGAGGGGCCTTTCCCTGGAGCCTCCCACCTGCCCACAGCCCTCGCCTCCACAAGGAAGCCCGTCCCCTTCCACACAGGCGGCTGCCCGGAAACCACACTGGGACGGCCCCGTGCCTCCCACTGACCATTGCTGACTGGGAGGGAACGGGTCTGGAGCAAGGCCGGGGGTGTGTTCCGGACCTGAGAAGTCCACCAGCTCTAGGAAGACAAGTGGGGACCAGACATGGAAGAAGTGAATAGAACCTTCTAGATGGGAGCCCGCTGACTGGAACAAGGCACGCCACGGGCCCTCACGCCTGCCCTCAGGTTGCAGTTACTCAGTGCAGAGGGCTTAGCCTGGAGGGGGCTTCGGGTGTCGGGCCTGAGGTCTCGGCCACATGGAAGGACAACCGGGCAGAGAGCCGTGGGAAGGACAGGAGGACAGGCCCCGGACACACAGACCAGAGAGGGGGACGCAGCGGAGATGGGGAAGCCCCAGAGGCCACACTCCCAGCCACACGCACGCCGCAGGCACGGACACAGGACACGGGAGAGAGAACCGCACACAGGTGCCAGGAGGCGGGCAGAGCTGGGGAGCCGAGCGGGCTCAGGCTGGGGACTGGAGGAGTCTGTTTGGGGGCAGGAACGGTCCCACCAGCTCCTGCCTGCTCCTCCCCGTCTGCACGCCCAGCCTCGGCTCCGGTGAGGTCACCCTCTAGTCCCTGGGGCTACGCTGAGGTCCTCCTTTACTTTGGTCTGAAATAGCTTCGCTTCTGTCAACAGACCCACTGACGGGGGCTGCTGACAGCCTCTGACGGAAGCCCAGGGTCCTGCCCATGGCGTTCTAGAGGGTTCTAGATTCATTTCTTCCATATCTGAGTCCCCACTTGTCTTCCCAGAGCTGGCAGACTTCTCAAGTCCAGAACGCACCCCACAGACCTTTCTCTGGACACGTTCCCTCCCAGAGCAGCGGCCGGACGGACACCAGCTGCCACAATCACTTCCTGACGCCGACTGGGGAGCATGCGGGTCCCCGTTCTCAGCAGGGGACAGAGCTGGCATGAGTCCAGAAAAGGGGCCCCCAGAGGTCTGAGCTCTGCCAGTAGCAAGCCTGGTCACAATGCCCCTCTTGTTAAACGTCACAAACCGGGGTCACTCCCGGAGCAGCTGACATGCGGCGTCTACTTCTTGAGAGCACTCAGCCAGCCGTGCTCCCTCCTCCCAGTGGCGTCCCTGGGGTGGTGGCTCCCAGGTGATGTCCTGTGAGCCCGTGGCGTCTGCAGCACCCTCCCCACTGGACGGTCCACCGTGCAGGCTCACCCAGCGCCTCCCGTCCCCAGGACCAGCCACACCCACCCCTGTTCCTCTGGGATGGCCACGGCCCCGCCCCTCCCCCACTGCCCGCATCCCCCCTGCTGGCACACCCTGGGCGCTCTGTCCCCAGATGTCCTCACACCTCTACTGCGGGGCCACCATGCTGGTCCCCGCGGGCATCCTCTGTCTCCAGGGAGGCTCTGACTGCCTCCTGACGGGTCTCCTTCTCTCTGCTTGCTCTACGACCCCATCCCTACTCTGTTCCCAGAGACAGCCCCTAAAACACCCCTGCTAGAAACCCTCGCAGGGCCCCATGGACCGCCAGGAGCGAATCCCAGCATCCGCGGCGTGGCCGGCCCACCGCACCCGCAGGACTGAGCGTCTGTGCCCCCCTCCTGCCGACCTCCTCTGGCCACCACAGGTCTTCCTTCAGACACACTAAACATGTCCCCACTGAGGCTTCTGGACTCCCCCTGCCACCTACGTCTGACTCTGTGCCCTCCTGCTCACACAGGCTCTGTCCAAGTACCACCTCCTCCAAGAAGCCCTCTTTGTCCATTCCCATGAAAGGAGCTCCACGGCTCCCTCTGACATCCTCTCCAACACCCTGACATACTGCCCTTAAAGCACGTGATCGGCTGACATGGTCTCACTAAGAGGTTCACTCGAATTTTCTGTGCCCTGCCGACGTGCAGCCCGGAGAAGCGAGGGTCCACCCTCCTGGCTCAACAGGCCTCCTGGAGCCCAGCCCAGGTGACCTGCTGCACGCACAGCTTCTGAGTCAACAGTGACCCATGCCCTTGTCCCTTGTCCCTCTTTTTGGCTTAGTTAGCCTAACTGGAGCCTTTCCAATTTTATTGAGCTTCTCGAAGAACCAGCTTTGGGTTCCATCGGTTTTCTCGGTTGATTTCCTGTTCTCAGTCTCCTGGATTCCCGCAACAGTCCTTGGTCTTCCTCTTCTCCTGCTCACTCTGGATCTAATCTGGTCTTCTTTGTCGGGTTTCCCAAGGTGGAAACTTAAATTATTCATTTCAGGTCTTTCTTCTTTGCTAAGCTACGCCCTTCCTGCTATAAATTTCCCTCTAAGCTCCTCTTCCCCTGCCTCCCCCCAACTTTGGATAATCTGTGTTTGAATTTTCATTTCATTTGAAGTATTTTTATATTTCCCTTGGGATTTTTTTCCTTTGTCCTATGTGGTTGTTTTTTTTACAGTTCTCTTGGTTTTTTTTTCTCAACATATTTTAGGATTTTAAGATCTTATTTTTCTTATTGATTTCCAGATTTAATTGCATTGTGGTCTGAGAGCAGACGGTGTTTAGTTCCTAGTCTTTTAAATTGGTGAGGGTGTGTGTTATGGCCCGGAAGGTGGCGTCTCTTGGTGGATGTTCCGTGTGACCTTGAGAACAATGTGTGTTCTGCTCTTGCTGGATGGACTAGTCTGTGGGTGTCCTTCACACCCAGTTGGTTGGCGCGGGTGTGGGGTTCAACCAAGTCCTTGCTGATTCTCCATTCCTGGGTCTGCCCGCTTCTGAGAGGGGGTGTTGGAGTCTTAATCACAATAATGTGCTCACCTACTTCTCTTTGCAGCTCTGTGTTTGTCACACAGTTTGACACGCTGTCGTTAGACGCAAACTTGTTAGGAACTGTTACACATTCTTCATCCTATGGCATGCCCGACAACCTTCCTTGCTTTGAAATCTGTTCTTCTAAAATTAAGGTAGATACTCCTGTTTTCTTCAGATTCGTGTTATCAGGGTCGTTCACTCTGAATCTCTGTGTGTCTTTATATCTGAAGTAGTTTCTTTAGACAACTTAGAGTCGAGTCTTGGTTTTTGATCTGCTCTGACCACCTCTGCCTTTTAATGGCTACATTGAGGCCATTGACACTCACAGGGATTTGTGATCTTGTCGGATGACTACCGACTTGTTACTGTTTGTTTCTGTTTGTTGCCCTGGTTGTATCATTACTGCCTTCTACTCTCTTTGTCACCCTACGTCGTCCTCACCAAACATTTAATGTGATTTCACCTTTAAATAACTCAACCTCATCCCAGGAGTGGCGTGAGTACCTTTTAATGACAAAATAATCCCGATTCCTTCCTCTTTTCTTGCATTATTGCTGTCACCCATTTCACGGACATGTGAGTCCACGCACACGCACACACACACGCACGCACACACGCTGTCCAGATGACAAGGAAGTGCTATTTACCCCACACTTGGGTGTGGCTGGGAAAATGTCTCATCATGAAAATGCTGTATGGCCCTGGGGTGTCGACAAACCCCATGGCGAGGATGTAGGGTCTCGTCCACATTCTGGGGGAAAACACACAATTCGTGGTTATAAAGACACAGTGGGGAGTTCCTTCTGACAGTTTTGATATTTCCCTACCCATCGGTCTTATTTTCTCTGTCCTCAGAGGATGTTGCTTATTATTATTTTTATAAATACATTCCCAGTGAAGATAAAATTAAATATGCATGTGTTTTAAAATTAAGTATGCATAGCAGACTTCTAAAAAATGTTTTAATGGACTCAGTCAGCCAATATTTCATGAATATTGTAATTTTGGGGTGGCCCAGTTCAGGTAACTTCTGTAATTACACTTGTGTTCTTAATTAAAAAGCAGGTAAGGGCTGGGATGGAGACTGAGATTGTTTTGTGTGCGTCTACACGCGTTCACGTGATTGCCAGATGCCCCTCGTACCCACGTGTGATGAAAACCACAGGGTTGTGAGTGACCGTGGAACATTTGAGGGTTTTAGAAAACTTAACTTCCTCTTTTTTCTTTTTTTTTTTTTTTTAAAGATTTTATTTCTTTATCGGGGGGGGGGGGTGCGGAGAGGGCGAGCACAGGCAGACAGAGTGGCAGGCAGAGGCAGAGGGAGAAGCAGGCTCCCCGCCGAGCAAGGAGCCCGATGTGGGACTCGATCCCAGGACGCTGGGATCATGACCTGAGCTGAAGGCAGCTGCTTAACCAACTGAGCCACCCAGGCGTCCCTCTTCCTCTTTTTGAATTACCCCGAATTAACGTCCTCCTGAAAGCAAACCGTGGCCAGGGGTTCTTCATTCTGGCATATGCTAGAATCACTCAGAGAAATTTTAAAAACACACCAATGCTTGACCCTCACTCCCAGAGATTCTGTGTTGCTCTTGGGTAGAGCCTGGACATCTGTGTTTTACAAAACATTGTGAGTTGTCACAATTGAGAATGCGTACACATGCAAGGGATGCCATCACCAGCAGTGGACATCTCAGGAGAGAAGATCGTGGTGTGTTCCAGGGCCACGCGTATGAATATTGTAATTTAGGGGTGGCCCAGTTCGGGTAACTTCTGTACTTATACTTGTGTTCTTAATTAAAAAACAGATAAAAAGATAAAAGCCTCTTGATAAAAGGGTAACTTCTTACCATACGGCCCAACAATTACATTGCTGGGTATTTACCCCAAAGATAGAAATGTAGTGACAGAAAGCGACACCTGCACCCCAATGTTCATAGCAGCAATGTCCACAATAGCCAAACTGTGGAAAGAGCCAAGGAGTCCATCAACAGAAGAATGGATGAAGAAGATGTGGCACACACACACACACACACACACACACACACAGGAATATTACACAGCCTTCAAAAAAGAATACCCACCTTTTACATGGACGTGAATGGAACTAGAGGGGGTTACATTGAGCGAAAAAAGTCAGAGAAAGATAATCATCATACGGTTTCACTTGTATGCAGACCATAAGAAACAGCTCAGAGGATCATAGGGGAAGGAAGGGAAAACAGAGTGGAAAGAATAGAGAGGGGGACAAACCATGAGAAACTCTTAATTATACTAAACAAACTGAGGGTTGCTGGGTGGGGGGTGGCGAGGGGGATGGGGAGGCCAGGGGATGGGCCCTAAGGAGGACATGTGATGTGATGGGCGCTGGGTGTTGTAAGCAACCGATGAATTATGGAACTCTACCTCTGAAACTAATGATCTAGTATAGGTTGGTTAATTGAATAATTGAATTTAAATGAAAAAAGAATACAGAAAGAAAAAAAAGAATAATGAAAGAAAAAAAAACAAAGAAAAAAAAAGAGTTTTGTCAACACATTCCCCACATGATACCACCTTAGAAAAAGCGACAATTTGGGATCCACAAACGTGTTGTGCATTGATGTGGACGCGTGCAAACCTGACTTCCCACGTGTGTCAAACCGTGCACCCGGGGGACCCCGAGCTTGTTCTCAGCGCCGCCCACAGCAGCGCGCTCCTCCATCCGTACCGTTCCAGGAAACCGCCTGGCGACCTTGGTGCGATGTGGACTCTGAGTCAGCAGCTTGGGAGCTTGCGTTTCCGACCCGCTAGCCGCCGACGGTGGTGCTGCTGGTCCACAGACCACACTCTGAATCGTCCGCAGATCACGTTAAGGCAGCTCTCTGGGATTCTGGACAAAGCCCCGCAGCACTCAGGTGTGACGATTCCCCGGCCCCAAACCATCACCTTGCAAGAGCCTCTCCTGGTTGGAGTAGAACTTGGTGCCAGAATCACAGAGCAGCGAAAACGGGAGCCATCCAAGGCCGTTCCTGGCTGAGGCAGACCAAGGGAGACCCTCCCATAGAGGGACAGAGATGGAGACGGGAGGGGCAGTGTGACTGGGGCGAGAAACTCCAGCTCGGGGAGGGTGTCCGGGTTCAGATCCCGACGCCGGTACCTGTTAGTGGGAAGGCTGGTGCTCAGGCATGTCACTTAGTATTTTCAAACTTCATCTTCTCATTTATAAAATAAAGAAAACAGGATGTACCAGGGGACTTGTTTTTAATAATTAAGATGATCAAATATACATATGATGTATAAAATATATTTTGTATAGACAGAATATTCTCTCTGTACATAACCCCTTAGTAAAAGGGCTCAATGTTGGCCAGCCCGGTGCTGGGGTGGGGGGTGGGGGGTCATTGCAGAATTGCCACCATGGATAAGGAGCTGTGGTTACACGGTCTTCTGCTCTTCTTGTAGCACGTTTCCCCCAAAGAGTCGTCTACTCTCATGCCACAAGGTGCTTCACAAACAAGAAACCATCCAAGTGCAACGCGCTGAACACATTCTGAATAATACATCTGTCTCCTTCTTAAAGATTCACAACCCACGTTAACACAGAAAAGGCTCTGAGAAGTCGTGCAGGGACATCCACTTAACTTTGTTTAATTGGGTGTCGTTCCGTTACATGTGAATTCTTAATTGGTTTTCTTCAAGGAAGCTCTGTGATTATCCCAAGGAAACTGCACTTACACTAATGACCGAGGAGCACTCTGGGGGAGTTGCCATGACTTCACCCGTGAAACAGCAGAAATCAGGAATTTCCCAGGATTATGGTTGTTTAAGTAGAGGGGATGACTCCTTGCTGGGGTGTCTTCTAGGGCACTCAGGCATCAGGACTGGGGTGGTCCCAGAGAAACCACAGGATGCTGTTTGATACGGTGGCGAAGAGGACAGGGCATGTGGCACCATCCTCGGCTCGGATCCCAGCTCTGTCTTTTCCTTTTTTGAAGATTTTATTTTTATTTATTTATTTGAGAGAGAGAGAGAGAGAGCACGAGAAGGGGGAGGGTCAGAGGGAGAAGCAGACTCCCCGCCGAGCAGAGACACCCACGCTCCACCGATGCGGGACTCGATCCCAGGACTCCAGGATCATGACTTGAGCCAAAGGCAGTTGCTTAACCAACTGAGCCACTCAGGCGCCCCCCGTCTCTTTCTAACCGAGAGGACCGAGGTGAATTATTTAACCTGGCAGGCTTCAATTCGCTCATCTTCAGACTGAGGATAATAATGAAACCCACCCTGTCAGGCTACAAGGAAGACTGTCAGAGGCAGCGAGCGTGGAGCGCGGTGACTGGCACCTGCACGGTGGGGGGCGGGGGATGGGGCTTGGCAGGTTTTACTTAGATGTGGTCTTTGTGCTCTGCCAGCCTGGGGTTCTCGAAGCCCTTTGTACCGAGAAAAAGTCTGAGTTGTCAGTGGGGATGATTCCTTTACCAAGGGGGAAGAAAATCACTCAGAATTTATGGAAGTGGCAGTCTCGGGGCCTGGAGAACCGAGATGGGCAAGCTCTTGTTGCTTCCCTGGAGGGGGGGATGGGGGAAGCGACTGGGAAGGGACTGGGAAGGGGTGGGGAAGGGGCTTGCACAGGTGCGGCTTCTGAGGCTCGTTGTGTGTTCCAGTGACTCACGTCAAGCTGCCGCAAAACGACAAACGCCTGAAGCTGAAGAGAATGCCCCAGAACCGGCAGAATGAGGGAGACCCCAGCCCCACAGACGTGCGTTCAGACACCCCCTAAACAGCAGAGTAAGACCGCGTGGTCCTTCTTGACGGGTAGTTCGGGGACATGTGACCCCAGCGGGAGCAGAGCTGTCAACAAAAGCGGATAAAGGGATTCACAGATCGACCCACCCAGGCCCGGGCACCAGCCGCGCTCCGGGGTGCGATGGGACGGAGACCGCAGTCAAGGATTTATGGTACCATCGTCCTCCAGGAAGCCAATGAGTCTCCCAGCCTCACGATCTGGAACCAACTCCTGCCTGGCTCAGCCGTCGGCAGGGACGGTGTTCCGGGGAGAGACAAGGGCCCACTGACTGGCAACGCACTGTCGCAAGCTGAGCTGGGTGTCCTCTGCCTGCTGCACAGGGAGGCACAGCCAGACACAGAGCAAACACCAGAGACCCGCTGCTGAGACCTCTGCCCACGCTCTGTGTCGCGTCCCGCTCCTGGGACCGTGTCCCGTCCTGCAGAGAGACGTCTCTCGTGCTGTTTCCCAGGCTCTTCTCCAAGCGGACAGAAAACTTCGGAGGACAAGCCTTGGATTTAAGTCTCCACATCCCTTAGGGCAGCAGGGATCCTATTCCAGAAGTCAGCATTAGAAAATCAGCTCCTGGATGGATGAAGTTACAGAAATGGGCAATGAGAGTGAATGTTTGAAATGAGAACTGTTTCTGAAAATCCCAAGAGCTAGAGAGGTCCATATGTAATAAATATTTATTCAATGGCCTTAAAAATTGCATGAATTCATCCTTCAAATCACATCTGGTTGGGCATGTCTTTCTCTTCCAGTTAATATGCCTTTTCAAATCCTGCTTCCAATTTAGGGCAGGAAGAGAAAGAGGCATGTTTTCAGCTCTGTTTAGGGACCAATTCCAACCCAGCAGAAAGCTCCTAATCCCACGGATCTAATTTAGAAGAGGCAAGAGCGGCTTCTAGGGTTTCCAGGTATGCACCCTTATTCTGTCAAGCACTTTTGTATGCAGTATGACCATTCATCAGCCTACTTCCAAGTAGGGCCCAGAAGTACACTAAGGCTTTGCTCTCTTCTCATAGTGGAAGAGGCATTTCGGAAGAGTGACCGATCCGGGGGAACGGGATAAAATCCCAGGGGCCTACGCACAGCACAGACATGGACGTCTCAAGAACTCCAGCCGGGAAACCATTCTCTACCCAACTGTCACTCTTCTGTGTGGCACACATGGGCTAATACTGGTCTCAGAGGTGGGGGTTAAGGCCTGGGTCCTTCTCCTGCAGCCACATGAAGCCAGCCTCCTCTCCCCGCTTGCAAGATGAGAGAGTCAAACTGAGGACCGTTGTCCATGTGACATTCAGAACAGCCAGTCCAGCCTTTTACGAATAAGAGGTTCTCTTCCCACTCTTCCTTCAGTCTCCGGAAAAGCAAATTTGATTCCCGTTCCCAACTCAAATTCCTGCCTGGAGGAAGTATGGGTGGTCCGACATTTGTAAATCCAGAGTCTTCTGACTAACTACACTCAACCAGGAGCAGAATGGCACCACAGTGGGCCGGCAGAGCAAACATACTCTTTGCCCAGTAGAACGTCTTGTCTTAGCCGTCTCTCAGGACACTCTTCACTTGGTAGAAAACAAGGAGGAACACTGCTCTAGATGTAAGTAAAAGGTCCCAAGATTATTGCAGGGAGCCAAAGTCTCAAGGAGAGGTACATCTGGGCTGCAGCTAACTGGACTGCTGGCTTTTCCACCAGCTCTCCTCCTGAACAGGTTTTCTTCTAGGGGGGAGTAGGTGACCCATAAAATTAACCATCACACCAGCCATCCAGGATATTCTAGGCAACATTCTAGAGCTGCATGAAGACTGGGTCTCAACAAGGCCACAGAAAGCCACAGTCCTAACAGATCACTGTGGCCTTATTGAGACCTGATCTCCTTGTATCTCTAGAATGTTGCCTAGAATATCCTGGATGGCTGGTGTGGTGTGATGGTTAAATCAATGGGTCACTTTGACTGGGCTAAGGGATCCCCACATGGCTAGTGAAACATGATTTCTGTGTGAGTGTGCGTGTGTGTGTGTGTATGTTTTTAGAAGAGATTAGCATGGGAGTCAGCAGGCTGGGTAAAGAAGGTGTCCTCACCAGGGCAGGTGGACACCATCTAATCCATCGACAACTTAAATCGAACAAAAAGGCAGAGGAAGGATGAATTATCTCTCACCACTTGAGCTGGAACATCCGTCTTCTCTTGTTCTTGAATGTGGGTGCTCCTGGTGTTGAGGCATTCAGACCCAGACTAAGACTTATATCACTGTGGGGCCTCACCCCAAGTCTTGGGCCCTTCGATTTGGGCTGAATTACACCATTGGTGTTCCTGGGTCTCCAGCTTGCAGATGGCAAATTATGAGATATCTCAGCCTCCATAATTGTGTAAACCAATTCCAATAATAAATCTGTGCATGTCTGTCTGTCTCTCTGCCTATCTATCTCTCTCCTATTGGTTCTCCAGGGAATCCTGATTAATATGGACGGTCAACTGGAATTTCTCAAAATGTTGGCCATAACGTCATCATGCCTCCAGCCAATGCTCCGAGAGCTCTATTGTAAACCTAAAACAAGTAATAAGGAATGAACAGGAGTCTAAGGCAACCTACACATTTGCACGCGTCCTCACTTTAGCATTTACGTAGAACAAATGTACTCATTTCTGAAAGGCACCATTCAGAAATTTGAGGACAATTTTTGAATTAGCCTGTGCATCTCTGTACAGAGAAAAATCAGCTATTTCTTCTAATCTCTTGTCTCCATGGGCTGATCAGATCGCCTTTTGTCATTGGAGCAATAGAGGATCTAGTAGTCATGTGGCTTAATCCTAAAGTTGGTTGGGCTGATATGTTCCACTCAATTATGTTTTGCATAAAAATAAGAGTCTTTGTTTGGAGAGACATTTCTGAGGCCAGAGTCCTCATAAAGAGCTTTCCTTCCCAGGAGTGGACTATCTCTGCATGATCCCTGGTCTAATAGAGCAGAAGGTCTGGACAAGCACTAGCCTCCAGGGTTAGCAGACCCAGAGATGGACAGGTTTTCATGGACAGAGCACATTAACATTGACAGAGCACATTTCATTGACAGAACACACTGTCCGCATCAGTGAGATTCAGGGGCGGAATCATCAGCATGTGCCGAGGAACCAGCAAGATACGAGAGACAGAAATGCAAGAAACCAATTGACACCTCATGGTCCACTCACTCTAAACACTAACTAACCACAATAATGCCTAGCTTCTTCACTGCCAAGTGGCTTCAGTGATGCATGCAGGCAATACCATTGAAAGACCAAGTGAGATAATGCCCACCAACTACATCACACAAAGCCTGTGCCATAGTAAGAACTCAGTAGACTGAATTCCTGTCTGTAGACGGTGACTTGTGTTTGAGTTTCTCTTCAGTTGGTTGACTCCATATAGTGTGTTTTTGCAAAGGGTGAAAAGCAGAAAGGATTTGCTAATTTAACGATAGTTAATGCATGCTTTCATTGATACTGTTGTCCTTAACATATCAAGCATCTTGGAAGTGCTCGTTTCTGGGAATGTAGCGGGGAGTAAAGTCAAGTTTATCTTCCCATGGAACTCACATTTCACAAGGGTGGAAATTACAAATATACACCTTACCTGCTGGGAGCCTATATTAGCATATATTAGGGTAAGGGAGAATGCATCAGGGATAGTGTGTTAAGACATGGAGTTTCTATTTTAAAAAGAACTCTCTGCAGAGAGGACATTTGAGAAAAGAGGAAATGAGCCTTGCAAATGGGGTAGGGAGTTGCTCCAGACAGAAGGAGCAACAGGCTCAAAAGCATGAATTGAGAAACTATTTGTTATATTTGAGAAATAAGGCAAGTACCATTATAGTGCAGTGAGCAAGAGGGAAAATAGTAGAGAAATACAGATTTACATTGGCCAAGGAATAAACATGGAGCTTACACTTTGTTTTCAGAGCAATGGAAGGCTGGGAGTATTTGTGTTTTAAAAGGATCATCTGGGCTGAGTTTGAAGACTAGACTATATGAATCAGTATAACCCACCCTCAGGAATAACAGGAGACTCTTGATTCAGAGTCGAATTCATAAGTTTCTCCTCAGCGTTGTACATGTGCAATGCACACCTCTCACTGTGGCTTAATAGACTATCTGGTTCTTCCAACTTTCACCTACAATGGATAAAGCTGGAAAGAACATTGTTTCTACTCATTAAAAAAAAAAAAAAAAGCATCTACAAAGTCATGACTCTATTTGAATCCATCAGAGAACAGAGATTGCAGGGCAACCAACTAGGTTGAAAGTCAAGGGATGAAAGCAAAATCCAAGGAAGAGGGCACATGACCACTGATTTACCAGGGCAGTCCATGGGGGTGAGATGGGCTGCCACAGAAGCAGGCAAGTAGAACGGAGTGAAAAATGTTTAGTGAAATGCTGAAGACTTGCAGAATAGTCTGAGAGTAAAAAAACGAGTGTGGAATAGTCTGAGAATACAGATCCCCTATGGACTGTAGACACAAGGGTGGGGTACATACTTGCACACTCTTTTCCATTGCCCTCCACCTGGAACTTAAGAAAAAGACTGAGAGCGAGAGGCTGGAGGGAGCCTCTTTCAGTGTTGTGGTCTGCAGAAGTTCAATGGACACTACAGGTAGGGGGCAGCACGTAGTCCTGTCTGAACTCTCCTACCCCAAAGACTAAAGTCTTAAGATTCTGGGGGCGGGAAGGAAACCCTGGTGATACTTGGGTACACAGACACTGTGGTTGAGAGGATGGAAAAGAAGTCTTTGCCCCTGGGGAAGTGGCAGGAATCCATCACAGGCACAGATCATAATGGGTTTCCTGGTGTTAGCAGAGGGCAGGATTTATGAGTAAGTCCTGTCCTCCAAACTTGGGAACACAGAGCCTTCCCAAGACTGTCGCTGGATGAGAATGGTAGAGAGAGCTGCCTCACACCCCCAGGCTAGCAAGCACAGAGGAGTAAGCAACCGCAGTCCTCAGTGGGGGCTGCGAGAAGTAATGGAGACCCTTTCTGAGGCACAGGCATCCAGGGAATTCCTAAAGCTGAGGGTTGAGAGGTATCACAAAGAGAAGCCCTTTGGCAAACCAGCCCACACCTGAAATGTAAGATGATACTGAGAAATTTGAAGCCAGTAACTCATAGCAATAACAAAACCCAAACCATGCTCAGTTTCCCCACATTGACAGCCCAGCAGAGGAAGGAGAATGCCACTGCTAAACATAAACTCTATTTACCTCTATCTCTATCATCTGACACATGACATTCAGGGGTAAGTAGCTTGCAGGTGTAAAACAGAAGTTATGGGACAAAACTCTCGCAAGGGACAAAACAATCAATGTAAATAGGCACTCGAGTGGTTCAGATGTTGGGAATAGAAATGATTTAAAGTGGCCGTGATGGAGTCCTTGAAAACACAGCCACCCGGGAGCCCTCCAAGCCACCCAGCCATTGTCAACCCCGCCATATTCTTTGGCATTGCCATGGAGGGCAAGCTCTTTGGCTGTGTCTCCTATGAGCTATTTGCAAAGTTCCAGAGAGAGCAGAAAACTTTCACGCTCTGAGCACTGGGGAGAAAGGATTTGGTTATAATAGTTCCTGCCTTTACATAATTATTCTGGGATTTATGTGCTAGGGTGGTGACTTCAGAGGCCATAATGGCACTGGTGGCAAATCCATCTATGAGGAGAAATTTGACAATAAGAATTTCTTCTGAAGCACATGTCCAGCTTCTTGTTCATGGCAAAGGCTGGGCTTAACACAAAAGGGTTCCCAGTTTTTTATCTGCACTGCCAAGACCAAGTTGTTAGATGGCAAGCATGTTGTCTTTGGCAGAATGAAAGAGGGAATGTTGTGGAAGCCATGGAGCTCTTTGGGTCTAGGAATGGCAAGACCAGCAAAAAGATCACCATTGTTTACTGTGGACAAATCTAATAAAACTGACTTCTGTTTTATCTTAAACCATTCTTTCTGTAGCTCAGGATAGCAGCCCTTCTCCCCATATACTCAAAGCATCCTATAATCTTTGTGTTCTCACTGAAGTTCTATGGGCTCCGTATTTTCTGTACTCCCCTCCAAATGTAGCTGGATTTCAGAATGAGGTTTATGGTTATGAAATAAAAACTAAATAACAACGACAACAAAATTAGCCATGATGGATATATCAAAATCTTTAGAAAAAAAATACAGAATGCAGGGACCGTTGAGGGATTTCAATAGGGAGATTATAAATAAAAATAATGGCAACAGAGATGAAGAATTCCTTGAACAAATGTATCAGTTGACTCAAAACATATCAGTGTGGGGAAGTCAGTACATTTAAGGATAGGTCACTAGAAACCATCTAAACTGAAGCACAAAGAGAGGAAAGAGTAGGGAGAAAAGGTACAAAATACCTCAGAGCTACGGAACAAGATCAAATGGTCTAATACAGGCATACACTGAATTGCAGAAGGCATGAGATAATGTGACACAGGAAGTACCTGAAGAGATAATGCCAGCTAATTTTCCAAGTAAAGTATAAGATAACAGATTCAAGAAGCTCAGAGTTCCTCAAACATGACAAATTGGGGGGAAATCACAAAAAAGGAAATGCCTAGACATATCATATTTAAACTGCTGAAAACTAAAGATAAATCTTAAATCTTGAAGGAATCCGAAGGTAAAAACACATGATATAGGAAGGAAAAAGATAAGAATACAGAGGACTTCTTATGAAAACTATGCAAATCATAAAAAAATAGAGTGAAATATTTGAAGAGTTGAGGGGGAAAAAAAGGTCAACCCAGAATTCTATACTTAGTATAAGTATCTTTCAATAATAAAGGATTAATTTTTTTCCCAAAGAACTTACAGAATTTACTACCAGCTGCCTTGAATTAAAATAAGTGTTATAGGAAGGTTTTCAGAAGAAAGGAATATGATACAGAAACCTGGGCCTACAGAAAGAAATGAAGGTCTCCAGAAATTGTTAAAATGAAGGTAAATATGGAAGACTAATTTTAAGCACTCTGAAGGTTAAATGACTGTCAACAGTAAAGTCAGTAGCACAAGTATGAGTAAAATGTATGAGAGCACAAAAGATGGAAGGCAGAAATTGGAATTATGGAGTCATAAGGTTCTGGCATAACATGTGGGAGAGTTTCATGTTACCAGAAGGCAGACTGTGATTAATTAGAAGTATATATTGCAACCCTTGGGGAAACCACTAAAACTTCTTAAGGAGAGTTATATGGAAATCTATGCGATGTAACTCCGGACCCTGTCACTGTTCGTGCTGTAGATATACCAGCCTTTCCCTCCCTATGCTCCTAATCCATGTGTTTGAAAGTTTCCTTTGTCTAGAGAAAGAGTTTTTGCCTTATCACATGCTGGTTCCTCCTCATAATTCAGATATGGTATCACATGTTGTGTCAGTAGAGTGGACTTCCCACCTTGCATGACCAAAGAGACCCACCTGCCATTTTCTGCCCATTTCTCTGTTTCCTGGTCTTCCTAACCATTCTCTGAAATGACCTTACTCCTGTTTTGCTTCCCACCTCTAGAAGGGAAGAACCAAAAGACTCAGACTCAACCCCTTCTATTAGCTGGTGGCCCTGGTGCCTGGGACTGTGCCTGACACAGCAAACTCAATCAATAAACACAGACTCATTAAAGCACTGAGCAGCGTGCAGGGTAAAATGAAGGAGAAGTAGTACAGCAGGGCTCCCTCAGGACTGTGGGAGGGTCGTACACTGTTACTTCTGCAAGAGGACAAGGAAACGAAGGGTCAACTTTGTATTAGACCTGAGAGGGTAAGGAGAAGTTTACTATAACTGTAACGAAAGGGGTTATTTTTCAGACAAATGGGCGCATAGTAAATAAAGACATGGAGACATGGAAGTCCACGGTGCAAGTGGATTCTGATCTCTGGTTGCTGAAATGTACAGCCAGTGAGGGAACTGTTGGGTTTAGTCCAGATTAGGACCGGTAAGAAGAGGGCCTGACTATCTCATTTAAGGATTTTGACAGTGTCCTGATGGCACTGTAGAATCAC
The DNA here is from genome assembly GCF_964662115.1 of Mustela nivalis. Taxonomy (NCBI): domain Eukaryota; kingdom Metazoa; phylum Chordata; class Mammalia; order Carnivora; family Mustelidae; genus Mustela; species Mustela nivalis. The sequence continues at coordinate 141,141,548 of NC_139027.1, read as the reverse complement.
CAAGGTCTTTGATCTTAGATATGAAATGATGTGATCAGTGTGTTTGAAAAACAAAGGCCTTAGTAGGGGAGAAACACCGATTTCCCTTACAACATGAAGGTGGCACTCAGTAATAAGGAGGTGTCTGTCCTGGTTCTAAGATCAGAGGAGATGCCCAGAGGGAGATGCGTGGACGAAGAATGACAAATAGTACTTGCTCTTCCGTATTTCTCCCTAAACTGGAAATAATTTGACTTCTTACTTTCCCTCTAGCCTGTAACACTTCATCTCATCTTGTTTTTTCAAATAAGGGTGTCACAGGGGAAACACAAATATTTCCACATGTAATTAAAAAGTATTTCCCAAAGAAAGGCGATTTTCTCTCTTGTATCAACAATTCCTTTTCTGCAGGTTGCTGTGGTTGTCTCTTTCTCTTAAATATTGTTCATACTGTGTCTAGTGCAGTGTCTGCTCCTTGGTGGGTGCGCTGTAACGTCGGATGACGGTAATCATATGTATCACTGAGACAGCACTCCTGTAAAACCAGCAGCTATTCAATTCCAAAATGTTTTAAATAAAAAAAGGACTTGTTCTTCCTGTAATATAACATTAGGTCAGAATCACAGGTGTCCACCTGAATAATACAAGTAATTTCCTATGATGAAGATAAGGAGAAAAAATAGCATTTATTCAACACCTTCTATACACCTTGGGTTGTGTTTATACAGATAGATAAATATCCTTACTTAATACAGAGATATAAAATGTATACCACAACAGTATCAGGCAACTAAATTGTGGGATGATGAAAATTTTCATTTGGTAAACTGAAAAATAAAAAAAAATTAAATTAACATGCATTATTTTAAAAATACATTTAAAATCTCTCTTTCTCTCATTATAAGAGGATCTACTTGAATTCCACACCAGCTTATTCCAGCACATTCCTCTTCCTGATTTGCTCTGGAATCATAATGGGAACTGAGGTTCTGTGCTTTTCTCCGCCAATTTGTGAAGCACAGGTGTGACCTGCTTGGTCTTCTCCGAGACTCTTTCTTGTTGGATCTATGGGCATGAAAGGATATTTAACCCAAACCCTAGGTTGTTTTTTTTCATTTCTTTCATTTTTAAAACATTTTGTTACTCTGAATATGACACACACAGAAGACGGTAAAATTTTTAAAGGTACATCTAAGTGACTGGTCAGAAAATATATACCCAGGACACCACCATCCAGACCAAAAAAATAGAAAAGTTCTGCACTCCAGACACCTGCCTCCCATCCCACCAAACAACTTCTCCCCTACAACCCTCCAAGGGGTGATCTGCTCCCCCATCTTTATGATATCTCCTCTCTTCCTTTTCTTTGTAGTTTAAGCACAGACATACACAACTGTATACATTACAATTTATTTTTTCAAATATTAGATAAAAGGAATGACATAAATTATATCCATTTCAGTCTGGCTTCTCTTGCTTGAGGAACAACTGTGGCATCTCCTTCGGTGCCAGCTTGGTGATGACAGAACCATTTGGTTTACATCTGAAGACGTAGTTACTGTTTCTATATTACCAAAGGTTCTTGCCTTGCTGGGTATAGAATTCTAGCTTGGCATTTATTGTCTTCTAGTCCTTTGACCTCACTGTCTTCTGGTTTGTATTTCTATTACTGAGGAAAGAGTTGTCAGCTTCAGTTAATATTCTGGTTTTGAAGAAAACTTGCCCCTTTCTTCTGGCTACTTTTAAGAGTTATAAAATTCCTTTTGTTTCTATTACCAGAACCTTTACTATAATATACACAAGTGTGTCATTTTTAAAATTTACTGTGGGCTTGTAAAGCTTCTTGGAGCTGTGATTTTTGTCTTTTATTAGCTTTGTAAAGTTCTCCACCAATATGGTACCGCTTTTGCCCCGTTTTCTCCCCCCACTCTCTGGGATTCCAATCACAAGCATCCTGGGCCTTCCCTCAGTACCTCTGTGTGTCTCTTAGCCTATTCTGTACTGTCCATAATTTCTCATTCCAATTTCCTTTTGACATTGACATTTGGCTTACCTCCTATTTTGCTAATTATTTCTGCATTCAATCTATATCAAATCCTCCAATTTAATTATATAGGTTTGTTTATGTTTTTTTCTATTCTGCATTTTCAATTAATTCTTTTTTTAAAGTACTGTGTGTGTTCTTTGTAAGAATTCTCAAAGGCTCTGCTTTCTTGAATGTGATCATCAGTTTCTTTAAAGTTGAACAACTTCAATGCCTGGACCCCTGTGAGTCTGTTTCTATCACCTGTGTTTTCTGATGATTTCTATTCTTGTTGTCTTGCTGTGTCAAGGTGCCTGATTATTTCATGCAGTGTGCCAGAGGCTTTATTTTTTCAATGGTTTGTAAGAATGATTCTGGTCCTAGTGGATGGGATTTATGCTTGCTATAGCAATCCCTTGCGTGCCTCTCTCCAATTTCAGAGATTGAGATCGCTAGCAGTCAGCCTGCAGAGGCTGTAGTGGCCTGCTGACTTCTAGTTTGCCCAAGTGACCTTAGAGGAGAAGCATCTCCTAATGTCAGCCCATGTTCCCACATCCCAACCCCATTATTTTTAAGGTCTTGTTAGCTTTCTGTTGTGTGTTGCAGAGGTTTTAATATATTCTGTGGTTGGTCTCATCTACTTCATCTATCATTTTGAAAAAGGTTTTTTATGTATTCATTAAATAAATATGTACCAAGTCCTAGTCTGGGACGGTCACTATGTTACACGTTGGATATTCACTGTAGAGCTAGAGGGAGAAAGAGAAGCACCGTCCATGTGGTGTTAATTATCTAGTGTTCCAAGTTTTAATTACTTGACTTCTGGTTCTCTAACTCCCTAGAAAGGCAGATTTGAAATGAATCCAGAAAATACCGTCATGGTCCATAGATGTGATGGATCCAAAAGGGCAAGCAGAGTCTGAGAGGGGTATTGAGGGATCCCTGGAAATACACAGGAGAGAGTCCTGTTCACGTGACCAGAAGTGTTTGTGATGGGAAGTCATATGTGCTTCTGGCAACGGCGCATGCGGATGGCTCTGGGCGATCCTGAGCATCCCTGCCGATGTCTTCTTGTGGTAAGAGGAAAGAAAGGGGGAGGTTGAAAGAACTTATTTAAGAGCCATTTAAAATTTAAATAGTGTCCATAGGCACGAAAGCCTCATGGTGTTCTAAAGCAACACTGCTCCCTTAGAACACTGTTCCCCCATGTTTACACACTCTCTTCAAAGACCCATTAGATCTAAACTCTTTGATGCACGACCAGTTACTTCAGTGGCGACTTTTTGTCAGCTCAAATTTAAATCCGGAGGGGAAGAGGACAAATTGGCTCTTTTATCAAACACTTTCAGTATCAACTCACAATGAACTGGAATATTTTCCCCTCTTGAAAGCTACACGATGAGCTTATGAGCAAGACACAGTGAATAAATATTCCGCCCAGGAGCAAAATCAGAAAACAAAGTCAGACTTTCAGGAGCCGGAGCTGCACACACACAATTCTCTTCCAGCCGGGTTCGTGTCCCTTTGGCTCTCTCTGGGGACCGCAAGCGCAGCGGGGTGGAGAAGCCACCACCTTCCACTGGTGTTGAGGAAGGTCCTGCGGGTGCCATGGCCCTGGGCTGCTGGGGCGTGCTGCCAGACAGAGGAATGAGGGTTCTCTGTAAAGCCCAGGGGGAGGTCATTACTGGATGCATTTCTAGGACGTAGAACCGAATGAGACCTTCTCCTGCCCTGTTTATTCTCTTGTGCCAGACTCGGCGCTTACCTCGGGGCTCACTGTACGTGCTGCACACACCTTCCGCCAGGGTCAGTGCTCTCTCCGGAGGGGGTGACACGGATGGATGAGGAGGTTTGCACTGAGGACACCCAGTCACCACCCAGTGCTGGTGACTCCTCTCTTGGCGCTTCCTTGAGAAGAAGTAGCATCCTTCTGAAAGCTAGTTTTCCCACTAAAGAAAGTCAGGAAGGGAAGAGACATGGAGAAAAAGGTAACTATGAAATGATCTACATGTCTCAAGGATACACGGAATGCTTTGCTTTTCAAAAAATCCAATTGTGAGAAATCCTTTGTAGTGGTCAGCTCACTCCATAATTAGGGAGCCCAGGCTGGGGAGCTTAAACAGCAGAAATTTCCTTCCTCACCGTTCTGGAAGCTGGAAGCCCAAGATCAAGGTGTCAGCAGCGTTGGTCTCTTCTGAGGGCCAACAGCCTCTCTCCTTGGCTTAGAGACAGTCACCTTGCTCTGTCCTCACGTGGTCTTCCTGCTGGGCACATTGGCGTCTTCGTCCCCTCTGCTCACAAGGACATGGTCAGACTGAATAAGGACTCTTCGGGCAATCTCATTCACCTTATCTCCTCTGTGAAGGCTGTCTCCAAATACAGTCTCGTTCTGATGTACTGGGGTTAGGATTTCAAAGTACGAATTTGGAAAGAACACAGTTCAGCCCGTGACACCTTTCTAAAGATGATGCAAAACCCTAAAATAGATTGACAATTTCAAGTAAATGAAAGTGAGTTTTTAAAGATTCTAAAGGATAAAAATCACTGTAACAAAAGTAAAAAGGCAAATGAGAAGCTGTGAAAGGCATTTGCTGTTTTTGTCACAAAGTTCTAATTTTTAAAAAGAAGATAAGACCCGTTGGAAAACAACAAAAGTCCAGTTGAAGAATGGGCTCAAAGTAAGGAGAGTTTACAGAAAATGAGACAGAAGTGGTTCTCGAATACATAAAATGATGCTCAGTAGGAAATGCAACTTTAAACAACCTTGAAATCACATTCCTTTCCACCGATCACACTGACAAAGATTTGATGACCCACGCTTGAACAGAATTTGAGGAATAAGTTATTTCACAGATATTGTAAATTGGTATGACCTTCACGTCGGCCATTCGGCAAAATCTATCACTACTGCAATGGTACAAAACTTCTGACTGGGACTTCTCGGTCCTAAAAACACGCGCTAAAATAGGTCCACGTACACGTGGGATGACCTACCTATGCAGATGGTCACTGTAGCCTCCTATATGATAGCAAAGGAATGAACACACCTGAGCAGAAGTCCGTGGTCTGCTTCCACGGAGCACTTCCCAGCTGTCGTAAGAAGGGCTTTCGCTTCACACGTGCCGACAGGGGACAGTCTCCAGTCTGTGTCACGGGATGAGTCGGTGTTTGCGAACGCGACCATCGGGATAAAACGCACACTCCGGGTATGCGTTTGTCTGTTTCTGGGAGCACGCACCGTACCCTGGCAATCCTGGATGTCTCCAGGAGCAAGGACTCTGCGCCCCGGGGGGAGGCAGCGTAGACGGGACACTGTGCGCCGGCCCCTTCTTGCACTACCCACCGCGCCAATGCTTCCGTGGGAGCCCGGGCACAAATGTGACAAACGTTAGTATCTGTTCCAAGGTGGGTGTGCGGATGGTCCGTTCTATCATCTACTGTACTTCTGTGCTTGTTTGAAGTGTTTCATAATTAAAATTTAAAAATAAAAAAAATCACATCTTTTTTGCCTATTACATTAAAAAAATGATTCCCACACATAAGCACCTAAATTTGTTCCTAGTTTTCACTGTTACATCTATTTTATTCAGCGCTTCCATAGTTGCAAGGGAAAGAAACAGAGTCCAACTGGCTGTAGCCAAACAGGGGATGCACTGGCTTCTTCTGGCAAGTTCTGTGCGTCGCCTTCAGGTATGGCTGTGGGAGCCCAGTGATGCCCTCAGTCCTGTCTCCCTCCTCCCCAGGAAGATCCCCCTCATGGCATTGGTCGGCACAGAAGCTCCAAGTGGACAGCCTCCTGGTTTACTAACTTTTCTGTAGAAAAAGTACGGACGCTCCCTCCGTCCCGTGGCTGTCCAGTCACCGTGAGTCTGAGCAGCCAGGCGGGAGCGACCACCACTTCTGGCGTTGGGCACCAAGGCCGGTGCGTGGAGACGATGGTTTGGCAAAGGAAATCCTATCCTTCTGCCTCCGGAAGGGAACGTGGGTCAGGGGGCAGATGAAGAGCTGTCCGTCCTCAGCCACCTCCCGGGCGGTAGGGCGTACGGACGAAAGGGGCCCCCGTCGGCGGACATGCGCACGGTGAACTGTGTGGTGCTTTTCCCGCGGGTAACAGGAGAGCGAGGCATCTGGGCCGGCTTTCCGCCGTCTGAGAGCTAGCCAGCATTTCCACATCAGTTCACTGGCTGCTGCGTTTCATTTGCCTCCTCGCCGACAGCCCCATCTCACCGTGTTCACTGCCTTTTTTAATGGTAACGATTTTTCTGACACTGTGTCAGACCTCATATAGAATGTTCCACATTCTGGAATGTTCTGTTGTATTCTTATCGGGACAGGAAGTCCTTTATCCCCAGATTCTCTCCAACCCAACAGTTAGGTGTATTGATTAACTTTAGATTAAATATTTTTCAGCAGGAAGACTTCATGGGAGATGCTGTTTCCTTCTTGCTGATTTTCCTCGGGAAGCGTGTCCCACAAATAGCCACGAAAGCTCTCACCACTTGGTTGAGCTGGTGACCTCAAGATCTATCCATGCAAATGAGAATTTCTACTTTGCAATTAGCAAGCGGAGTGTCGGCATGTGCTCCTTTGAAACGGAACAAAATCCCTTCCTGTAATGATTGTTGTCATCCTGTAGATCCTTGCCTGGATCCATTATTTCACGGGGTATGGCCAAGGGGTGATTTCCTAATTCTGTCACTCCTTCCTCATTTGTCTCCTGCTACTTTTCTGCAAAGAGTTTTCCCAATTAATAGAGGGCACACTGGTTCTGAGTAAATGCTAGATTCTCTCCCATTAGTGACCAACTTCCAGGGTAAGAAGTTGGTGATAATTGTCACTCTTAATGGTGGCAATCTTATTTTTTCCATGTCACAGTTAGGGTTCTTCACAATCTCATGTAGAGATGGGGTTTGGGGTGCAGAGCACCTGTGAGGGGGAGGGACAGGCCCATGAAGCCCCAGTGTTGCGGAGGGAAGTTCCAGAACCAGCACCGCCCTTCAGAACCAGGAAATGCCCACGGGTCCGAAACTGGGTTGAAATGCTGCACCTTTATACCTCTCCTCACTCGGCACTCCCACCACTCAAAGAACACACCCTTGAGCTGGTCGGCCCCCTGAACTTGAGACGGGTCCTGAGGGAACCACAGTGGGATGCCCCGTGCTGACCTCACTCACTGTGGCAGGTGCTGGCCCAGATCCCCTGTGAGGACACGTCTGGGCAGCATCTCCTCACCTGCCCCTCGTGTGTGTGTGTGTTGTGTTGGTTCTGCTTTGTTTTTCTATTTTAATGACATTATGGGCTCATGTATTTCATACTCTATATTTTATAATAGAAATGTTTGCTTGGTTGTGATGTTCAACGAACCCCACATTTAACCAGTCGAATTTCCTCAAACACACCGTTTAGTCTTTGAGCCCTGCTTCCTTCTGATGGGAAATGGTATATATAAACCCAAATTTGGGCTTCTGTGCTCGTGCCCGAGGGGCTGTATTCCTTCTAAAGACTCAACGCAGAGAGCGAGGAGATGCAAGTGTGCATTAAGTCATGAGCTTTTATTACCATTTCCTATTCAGATTTACCAAGACAAAATTGGTTTTCTTGTCTGTTTTGACTGTTTCTCTTTATATTCAACTAATAATATTAATACTGTTACTTATTCTAAAAGATACATAAAATGGCATCAAAATTATAATGTCAAAATCACCAGTAACAATAAAACCACTGGGAGAATTTTAAGGTTTGTCTAGTCCTTGTTATCCATAGAAATGATCATCAAGGCTGTGGTTCGGGCTGCTGTTTTCACAGATCACCTGGCGCACTTTTCTCTGTTACTATGTCACCGCTTTGATATAAAATTAAGTCTGCTTGTTTCTGCTTGCTCCCAGTTTGGGAGTTTTGTTTTGTTTTCTTTTTCTTTTTGTTTTTCCCCCTTTTTTTGATTTGCATTTTGCATGTGTAAAGCATCTACAAGCTTCAAATCATTCAGAATACTTTGACATCCCCCACCCCCCAACCCCCGAGATTCCTTTCTTCTTCCTTAGTTCTGGGGCTTCTAAAATTGGCATATTTTCAAATTCCTTATCTGGGTACATTGGCATTTCTTATGTGCGTAGGGTACATAGAAATATTTCCCCAAATGTGAATTATGAAACAGCACGTCCGTGAGATGCTTCTTGAAACACAAGTTTGAGAAGCCCTGTAGACCCTCCCCGCCCCCGCCCCACGCAGATTCACCTAATGCGGTAACGTGAGAGGCGCCGAGAGCATCGTCACTAGGGAAAGATGCTTGCTTTTCTCAGACACAAAGCCCCGCCAGGATGTTTGATCCTGGAAGGCAGCCAGCACGTATCAACGGTTCGGAATTAGCGCTCCGTGGTGGATGCCTCTTTCTTCCTCACTTAAAGGCAACGTGTTCTAAGCGAAGATTAGAATCGTCAATCCTTCTCATCCATCCTTACTGTGACTCATGGGTCTTGAAATACGGGCACAGAAAAACTCCCCGTGTGTCTCAGGAAGGGACTAACGCTTCCTAAGGTCCCACGGGCAATGCACGCTCTGCCAGCGGAAGGGCTCCGTGCGGCCCCGGCAGAAGCAGCACGCGGCACCTCCGACGCTGCCACACCTCCGGGACTTGAGAACTCCTGGTATGTGGAAGAGCGAAGGAGCTTCAGCTTCCTAAGGAACCAGAGCCTTGGGGCACCTGGGTGGCTCAGTGGGTTAAGCCTCTGCCTTCAGCTCAGGTCATGATCCCAGGGTCCTGGGATCGAGCCCCGCATCGGGCTCTCTGCTCAGCAGGGAGCCTGCTTCTCCTCATCTCTCTCTCTGTCTGTCTCTCTGCCTATTTGTGATCTCTCTCTCTGTCAAATAAATAAATAAAATCTTTAAGAAAAAAAAAAAAAAAAGGAACCAGAGCCTTCGCAAATGCTGATGGAGGAAAGATCTGCGACACATTCATTTTGCTACCTAAGTTCTGAAAAACACTTAACTGAGAACATACAAATAAGAGGCTGAGTGAAATCCAAGATCTCCTGGGCAATTAAGACCAGACAGGTATATCTGAGCTGTGACGAGCACAGGTAGGTATAGTGTATACGGACACACAGACACACACATCCACATGTTGCTTCAAACTCTAACAAAATCTGGAAAGAATCGTAATAGGTGGAGAAACACATTGCATATTATGGTATTGTTTTGGGTTTTTTTGGTAAAGATTTTATTTATTTATTTATTTAACAGAGAGAGATCCCAAGCAGGCAGAGAGAGAGGGGGAAGCAGGGTCCCTGCTGAGCAGAGAGCCCGATGCGGGCTCGATCCCAGGACCCTGAGACCATGACCTAGGCCGGAGGCAGAGGCTTAACTGACTGAGCCACCCAGGTGCCCCATTTTATGGTATTGTTTACCAAAGCATATTCCAGAAAAAAGAAGACTCAGGTAATGTTAACAAGTGTCCACAAATGGCTTTAAACTCAATTAAGTTCAGGGGCGCCTGGCTGGTTCAGTTGTTAAGCGTCTGCCTTTGGCCCAGGTCATGATCTCAGGGTCCTGGGATCGAGTCCTGCATCGGGCTCCCGGCTCAGTGGGGAGCCTGCTTCTCCCTCTGCCTTTCCCCTGCTTGTGCTCTCTCTCTCTAGCTCTCTGTCAAATAAATAAATAAAACATTTTAAAAAATAAAAATAAACTCAAGCTCAGAAATCTCTTTTTGGACAAGCTGGAACTAGTCTCTTTACCGTGAAACTCTAAACTCAATGCAATGTTCAATAAGTCCTCCATATACTAATATTTACGTGGACCTTTAATAGGTTATGCATATTTTGCCATTTCCAGATGTTCTATTTCTCCAGGTGAGCCATTTTGCAAGACTGATGTTTCCTCCCAGCTTAGGAAAAGTTGGTCGAGCTAAAGCACAGGGACCAAGACTGCTTGAGCTTCATCAGCCAACCTCTCTCGGACATGCGTCCGGCGTCCGGAGGATTGCACGGGGACTGACAAAGAGCTGTGCCGAGTACGCTGCGGGCTCTTACGGATACGGGAGACACTGGCCAGGGTAGACAGGGGAGTGAGCAGAGAGCTGCAGACTCTGAGAGACTCAGAAAGAAATGACTGAACATAAGAACCCCAAGCCCAAACTGAAGAACGTCTATGACGTGGTCCAGGGAGACTGGAGCCTAGAGGTCAGAGCACGCGAGCTTGGAGTGAGTCCGCAGAAGCTGGAATGGAATGACTCGGGGGGAAGAAAGGGATGTCGGAGACCTTGGAGATGACGTCAGATGGTGCAAAATGCGGATGTTTGGAATGCCAGAAGGAAGAGAAAGAACTGATCAGAAGAAATTTTGAAGTAATAATAGTTGAGAAATTTCCATAATCTTTGAGACCAAAACACAGATCCAGAGAACTCTGACCACATCAAGCATGATTATTATCAATAAGTCTAACGTGCGTAACATGTTCACACTGCAGAAAGCCAAAGGCAAAGAGGAAACCAGGAGACAGTCATAGAAAGGTTTACCGCCTCGAGAAATGAGGACACCCTTTACCTCGGGCTTCATGTCAGAACGCTGGAGAAGAAAGGTGGAGGAAAACACGGCCTCGTCAGGAAATACCTAAACGCCTAGATTTTCACATCCAGTGAAACTACCCTTCAAAGGGGGAGTGGAACTAATTTCTCAGAGAAGAAAAACTATGGAACTTCACTGCCAGCAAACCTTCCCTACAGGAACTGGTCAAAGAAGCCCTTCAAGAGAAACAAGGTGCTGTCGGTCCAAAAGGCAGGTCTGCACACAGCAAGGGTGTGCGTCCAAGAAAAACAGAAGTGAAAATAAAGCAAACTAGTTTGTGTTTCTTGTTCTCAATTGATCGAAGGCAACTGCGTTCAAGTGAAATGTTCCGTTGGTGCCCGTAACACAGACACCGGAGGAGGGGAGACGCCTGCGGAGCGGGGAAACGGCGCGCAGCGGCCGGGAGAGATGCGGCCTTGCGGGAGACCGCGGCGCGCCTCGGACGGGGGAGGCGGTGGGTGGCGTATGTTGCAGACCCTCTTAATACCTTCCGAAATGTACTTAAAGGACGTAGAACTTAAATGCTAAGAGAGGAGAGAGAATACAGTTGTGTAAAATTCAACCAGGGAAGACACAAAAGTAGAGGGAGTTGCAAAGAGACAAAGTGTCACAGTAGCAAGAAGAAAACACACCAACACGGAGGACAGTCACGCAGCTGTGCCAGCTGCCTCAAAGGAGCGTGGTCTAAACACACTCGTTGAAAGAAAAAGACTGTTAGAGCATATGACACACACACACACGCACGCACGCACGCACACACACACCCGGGGCTGCTTGGGTGGCTCAGTCTGTTGAGCCTCCAACTCTTGATTTTTGGTTCAGCCACGACCCCAGGCTCATGAACTCGAGTCCTGCACCGGGCTCAGTGGGGGCTGCTCGTCCCTCTCCCTCTGCTCCTCTCCCCTGCCCGCCTGTGCGCGCCCTCCCCCCCCAAAAATAGATAAAGAAATCTGGAGAGAAAAACAAAACACTGAGTACAGGGTGTGTGTATGAAGCCCGCTAAACACAAATGCAGACACCCTGGAAGGTTCAAAGGAAAGGGATGGGGAAGCGCACGCCTCGCTGACACCGAGGAAAGGCGGCTGGGGCCCGCGTCTTCACTGTGGACAGAGCAGAGTTTCGAGCCCAGAAGAGGTCATAAGGGATAGAGGTGAAGATGACATAATGATAAAGTGATCGATTCTCTGAGAAACAACGTAGCTAAACCTTGAAAACATTACGCTAAATGAAAGAAGGCGGGGACCAAGTCGGTCTGTTGTAGGGTCCTATTTATATGAAACGTCCCAAACAGGCCCATCGACAGTGACAGAAAACAGATGAGTGGTTGTGAGTGGCTGCTGCGAGGCACCGGGTTTCCGTCTGGAGTAATGAAAGTGTCGGATGTGGACTGTGCTGACGGCTGCTCACACCGGAGCACACGAAAAACCACGGACTCGTGTGCTTTACGTGGATGGATTTTGCAGTACGTAAACTACATCTCAGCAGAATGGTTAGAAATGATAGAGGAAATTGGGTGTGGGGCTTATGGGAATTCTGTGTACCGTCTTCTCATTTTCTCTGTAATTCCCGGACTCTTGACAATAAAATGCAACATTCACTTAAAGGCACACGCCACACCAGCTCTGTGGTTCTCCACGGCCTTGCAACGGAGAGGCAGTGCCGGGAAAGAAGTTCCAGATTCCTCGAGAAAGGAAGCTGCCTTCCGCCTCCCCCAGCACCTGCTTCCCTGCGCGGAAGCTTCTCCCTCGGCATTAACTACTCGGCATTCAGAGTGCAGAAATGTCACTGGGTGTCACCTGGGTCTCTGCGAGGGAGAAGATACCCGCGGGCAGTCTCCCAAAGTCGGTAGTTAAGTGAATACATCTCTCTATTAATTATGCATCTGCACGAGGTTAAAGAAGAGCAAACTGTGCAAAAATACATCATTTGAAAAAAAAAAATACCTTACTTGCACCCAACCTTCCAGTCACACGTATGCACGGAATCTAGGCCATTTTCCAGTTGCAGACTGGGCCTGTCTGGTAGCCTCCGCTGCGTCCACGAAGCGTGAGTCTATTGTACTGAAACTAAAAAATCAAAAGTCGGTGTTAATGCGTGTTTCTTCAGCTCGAAGTTTCTATTTCATTGACTTCTCCAAACCAAGCGACTGAGCAGGGCCATGTGTCTAGATTCAACACTCAGATGCTTCGGTAAAGAGACAGGAGGTGGAGAGGCGGCCCCGGATGAACCGTACCAAGATGGAGAATTGCAGATTCGAGGATCACCGTGGGTTTTCTCCCATTTTATGCCAAACCGCTAAATGTGAGCAAATGGCTGGATAAGGAAGCCGACCTCGGGAAATCACAGGCACATTGTCAGGGAGCCTCGTCTCAAGTCCAGATGCAGCCGTCAGCGGTTTTGGACCTCAGACTGCTACACTTGCGTTCTCCGGCCGGCTCCGATCAATGGGCCAGCCGCGCTGGATCGAAGCAGCCGTGATGAAATGCCACCTCACGAGGTAATTGGCTTCATGGATCTGCCCAAATGAGTCATAAAACTATTCATCAATACCGTCGCTTGTGCAGTCCTGAGCCATTTCGGTGGAGCTCAGGGGATACTCCGATCAGAAAAGCTTACTGTACGATTCTCCCGCCGGCCCATGCATCATCCTGGCCGTCGCCCGGAAGGGGCCGGGGGAGGCGGGGCACCCAGCTGGGTCGCCGTTACGGCTGGGCTCCGAGGCACTCGTGTCCCTGCCAATGCAGACGTAGAACCTGAATCCACTCACCAAGCCACCCTGCCAAGCGTTCTGTTTGGACGTCTGTATTTCTCAAAGCCTCTCCTGATTGTTGGCCACAAAAATCCACATGCATCTTCTGAAAAGCAGCCACACACACGCTGGCGTCCTGGGAAGCTATTTTTCTACATGATAACGTGGTCTGTGGAAGCAATTTGCTTGCACGAGATCCTGGGCTATAAAATAATGCAAAATTTAATTCTCAGTGGAGCAAGTGACTCTAGGGACCCACGTCTGGTTCTCTGCTGCTTTAGAGAACATTGATGGCTCTGCGGTTGAGGTTTAGCCCTCGGAGAGGCAAAGGCACCTGCGACCCCACAGCCCGAGGCCTTCTTTGCACTTGCCCCTAGAGACTCTGAAAGAGTAGAGAAGTGAACACAGTTTCTGGGGGGTTTATAGTGCGAGCTCGTTGTCAATATATTTTGCTTCGCAAGAGGACTATCTGTTGGCACAGCACCTTTGGCATTTTAAAACACGTGTGAATTCCACAGTCTGCAACATGTATTGACGACTTAAATGTAAACTTTGGAGTGGAAACACAGTAGCTCGTCCCATTCGATACTTCACGGATTCCTTCCTTTAGTCACGCCAGGAGGCCAGGGAGGATGGAAAGTCAGACGTGCTCGGCGGGGCCAGGGGCACAGTTTTGCTCCAGTAGGTGAAGAGTATGTATGCCTTAGGTTGGGTTTCTGGACCCAGGGCCCGAGATGGGGATTCTTGTTCAGGTGCTTTGTTGGAAAGGGTCCTCAGGGGGAGGGGAGGGTGGGGTGCAGGAGAGGGCAAAGAAACAGCTCGGCCGGAATGCAGACTGCGAGCTCCCCAGAGTCCCACCAAAACAGAGTTCTCACCTTGAGGCAAGGAGCGTCTCGCCAGATTATCGGAGAATCTCCTGTCTCCGGTCTGGCAGTGGGTCGGAGCGTGGGCTGCAGGCAGCTCAGCGTCCTAGAGTGAAGGGCCCCCATCGAGTAAGGAGCCTCTCCTTCTGCAAGCTCTCCGCTCTGAGGCCCGCTCCCGGCAGCCGCTGCGGGAAGGGTGCACCTGCTGGGGAGGGATCCGGGTGGGCACCTGCTGCGCCTTCTGTAGCAGCTGTCCCCGACCCGAGTCAGCCCCAGAACCACCTGGAGGGCTTCTTAGAACACAGCGCTGGGCCCCACCTCCAGGATTTCCCACCGGTAGCTACGGTGGGGCGGGGGGGGGGGCAAGAACCTGCATTTCTAACAAGCTTCTAGGGGATGCTGAGTCACTGATGTCAAAACCATGTTTTGAGTCAGTGGATCTACAAATGGATCCGTTCAGGAAATACTGGACCTTATGCGAGACCTAGATGACTGTTTGTGTCTAGGGCTTCCTTCACTAGAACGTGCCCCACGATCCTTTGGGAATCAGCTCTCAGAGCTGCTCCCTGAGGCGAGGCTTCCCCGACGTCCGACGGCAGCAAATCCGTCCAGCCCTCACCTCCCAGCTCCTGGACACTCACCGTCTAAGACTCACGGCCGCTAAAATCGCATACATGCTTGTGCGTGATTTGGTGAGAGACCCTCTCAC